>NC_056631.2:199183886-199783886 GCF_002870075.4 Lactuca sativa | reverse complement strand
TCCGGCTTACAATTTTAGTTTATTGTTTCAGGTACATCCGGGGATCGAGGCAAGGCGAAGGCATGATCGTACCGCTCCTCATATTTTGTGACGCATTCCTGGGGAAGACTCTGATAAGACTATTTTTGAAAGCGAATTTGTATTAACTATAACTATTTGAATGTTTTGAAAAATCAAAAATTCGGCCTAATTTTTCATGGGTGTTACAGTTTGGATTACGGCATCCCTCTTCCAAGTTATAAAATATTGTGTTGGGTCCTAACCTTAATATTTTATATTGGGTGCTATATTAAGGACTTGAATTTCTCCCATTGTAGATGTCTGGTTCATACAACTATGATCTTTCCAAATCTCTTGGAACAAGCTTTCCTAATGAAGATGATGTCCCATGGTTGGATCATGGAAATCATACTTCTCTTCCTCCACCTCCTCCAATTATTCTTCCTAACCCACAAGTTCAAGGTCACTCAAGCCCTATTGGCAAGCAAGGTCTATGTGTGCTCACATCTTGGAGATGAAGTCACATATTGACAAGCCGAGAGAGTTGGGTGTCAAAGTCTTGAGGAAGTTGGATGTTGACTAATCACTTCCTAAGTCACATAGTGAGTTCTTTAAGGACTACTACGTAACATACTATGACATGACCGTTAATGATCTTATCTATTTGCTTGGTGCTGCTGAATCAACAATGATTTGGAGCACTGGTAAAGCAAATTTGATTAGAAGATCAACTTCCTAAACTACCATGGACATTGAAAATGGTAACATTGGAAGTCCAGAAAAGCTTTCTCTTCCCAATGGAAAGGGATCGACTATAGTCAACTCGGTTAACCAAATGGTAAAGAGAAAGGCTAAGTCTGAGATAGTCCAATGTACCATTACCAAAGGGTTCATATGTTTCTATTGCCAAAGGAAGAGGCATTGGTTGTGAAACTGCCCTAACTACTTGAAAGATCTGAGAGAAGGTCAAGTCAAAAAGTTTGACTCTGCTTCAGGTAAGTCCACTATCTAACTTTGTTAAGTTCCTATTTGAAGATTCTTAATACATTTTGATGTATAGCAGGATCAAGCAAAGGGAAGGAAACTTAAAGGAAGAGTATGTTGAATCTGATCGCGAAGATGGATTTCAGTTGCATGGTTCGAAGATCGGATTCTTGAGATACTACTTAGGAGTTATGATAGATTGCTAGGAAATACCTAATAACATAGATTCCAATAAAAGTTGCATTGTAAGGAAAAGTTTTTCCGCATTTTATAAATAAATAAAATTTTGTTTTACTTTATTTTATATTTCCTTGCAATGGCATTTATGGAAAATTGATGTTTGTATGTTTCTAGCAATATTAGAAATATGAATTTGATTCTTTCATTTGTGGTAATGTCTAAATTTACCAAATAAGGAAAGATTCTCATCACCCAGGTTTTTAATTGGACTGAAACTTGGAATCATGCAAGTTTTATAGTATGATGAATGAAAATTTTCATCTTTGGAAAATTAAGACTAATTCCTTGTTCACATGTATATGCGAGTCAAGTGAAGGACTAAGGGATCGAGTACACATTCGTGTGCACTGGTCAAGTCCACCACAAAAGAATGATAAGACTATTCGTCATGATTTACTAAAGTTTAGTAAATATGGTTATACTTAACAATTTAAGTATAATTATGAAACATTGGAAAATTTTAAATGTATGACAGAACGAATGGGAAGAATCAAATTAGGTAGAAAGATAAAAGTTTCTCAAATCTAAAAAGATGGGAGAGTACTTTAGTATCATGTTTTGTGATTATCTTAATGATTAAGAAACCATATCACAATTGGCCCTCTAAGGACATCTTAGTGCATTCCTATGGCTAAGAAGAGGAATCGTGAATTGTTGAAATGGTTAAATCAAGAAGACGAGTCATACTTCGTTCCAAAACAAGTCTTAGAGTCATACTCCAAGATTGTAATTTGAGTGACACATCTTGAAGAAGGTTTATTAACACTTGTCAAATGTAAGAGTAAAATGTGTCCTACTCTTGTACATTTGAAATTGGTAAGTTGTGATGTTTTGGATAAAAGAGAGACCAACTTAGGCCAATTATGTGAAGTGTTTGTCTTGATAAGAATCTGCACTATCTCTTGAATATTTATTTGTAGAAGAATGGGTCTTGGCAAGAGAGTCTTATATGTCAAGAGGATAGTGGGAGTCTAAAAGATTCTGAAAGAATTTCAAGATCTAATCAAGAATAAAACGTGTAGTTTCTCACTAGCTCACGACTCGAGGTTTATAACCTATCGTGTTGACATACTGCTATTCCTGTGCCTATTCCAGTTAAAGTTGGCTTTGCATATGAGTTCTGAGAGTTCTCAATCGGTTGCATAACAACTTAGAAGCAATGACAGGCCCTTGTGTTGCCAGGTGGCAAGAAGTTAAGACTGCACAAGTTCAGACCATATGAGTTTGGATTTGTCATTAACCATGTCTTGTGATTATGGTTTTGACAAATTCACATGGATAGGAACACATACACCATAAAATCTAAGTGTCATAAGGTTTCTCTCCGATTCATGAAAACGATGGTGAGGAAACGCTTTCACTAAGTGATTTTAAGTAGATAACAAATGTGATATTTGCATTCTCAAAGTCGTTAGTGGAGCGTGTGTGGTTAACCGGCACACTAACATGGACTTGTGAGGAATGACAATGGTCTAAACAATTGAGACTATGATTACGGCATCCCTTTTCATAGTTCTGAAATTGTTTAGACACACATGTGTGCTATCTAAGGAAAGGTGTATGATTTTGATAAAGTTTTATCAAAGCATCTCGTATCAGAAATTTGAACTTTGGTAAGAAAGTCAATAAAGTATTGATTTCTAGAAGTTCAGCTGATTTTTGAGTACATGTCAAACCTAGTGGGAGCATAAGTGTTATGCTGATAATTCTCATGTTAGTGGGAGCATGATAATTATGATAAGTGTTACAAGTTAGCAATGTTAGTTATAGAAAACAAAAGGTTTTCAATTGAGAAAAGTTGTTTTGCTATAATTAAGGGAGAGGGAAATATATTTCATTTCAATTCTAAAAAGCTTAGATTGAGATTTTAATCATATTTAGTCAAGGATATATATATATATATATATATATATATATATATATATATATATATATATATATATATATATATATATATATATATGAATGTTATGTTAGAATGGTTCAACATAAGGAAATTATATATGGGAACATTAACGAAGCGAAGAAAGAAATCATTGAGCCTATTTAGCCGAGCGGAACCCTTTTCAAATAATATATATATATATATATATATATATATATATATATATATATATATATATATATATATATATATATATATATATATATATATATATATATAAAATAATAAGCCATCTCACAAGTTCTCGTTAGCAAGGATAGAGAGACAAAAGGATAGCTTTTCTCTTTAGGTCAAAACACAACCCAATCCAACACCAGACGCATCGCTATAAACAGCGAAGTCTTCAACTCCATCGGGTAGAGAAAGTATCGGTGCCTCGCATAGCTTCTTCTTTAACTTCTCGAATGCTTCTCTATGCTTATCACTCCAAGCATAAGTAGCTCCTTTGTGGGTCAAAGTTGTTAATGGAGTAGCAATCGAAGAAAAGCCTTGGATAAACCTGCGGTAATATCCGGCTAGTCCTAAAAAGCTTTGAATCTCCGTGGGACTTTTCGGTTGTTCCCATTTCGTCACAGCTTCGATCTTCGTTGGATCAACCATTATCCCTTCTTGGTTGACCACGTGACCCAAGAATTGGACTTCACGAATCCAAAAATCTCACTTGGAGAACTTTGCATAAAGCTTCTCCTTCTTCAAAACTTCTAACACTTCTCGCAAGTGTCTGCCATGCTCCTCCTGGCTTTTCGAGTAAATAAGAATGTCGTCTATGAACACTATCATGGATTTATCAAGGAAAGGATTACAAACCCTATTCATCAAATCCATGAACGCTGCCGGAGCATTGGTTAGTCCAAACGACATAACCAAGAACTCGTAGTGTCCATATCTAGTTCTGAATTCAGTTTTCTCGATATCTTGCTCTCTTACTTTTAGCTGATGATATCCTGACCTTAGATCGATCTTCGAGAAATAGCTTGAACCTTGCAATTGATCAAATAGGTCATCAATCCTCGGCAACGGATATCTATTCTTTATTGTTGCCTTGTTCAGCTCTCTGTAATCGATGCACATTCTCATACTTCCATCTTTCTTCTTCACAAATAACACCGGAGCTCCCCAGGGCGATGAACTAGGTCTAATGAAACCTTTGTCCAATAACTCCAGAAGTTGCATCATTAGCTCCTTCATCTCCGTCGGTGCTAATCGATAAGGTGCTTTTGCTATTGGCGTGGTTCCTGGTAACAAGTCTATTCTGAACTCCACTTGTCTATCAGGTGGTAATCCAGGAAGATCCTCGGGGAATACTTCTGGAAAATCACACACCACTGGAATGCTCTACATCACCTTCTTTTCTTTCTTAGCATCGATCACGAATGCTAAATATGATGTACATCCCTTGGTCAAACACTTTCTGGCTTTCATTAGGGAAATGATTCCTGAATTCACTCTGCGTTTGTCCCCATACACCATAAATGACTCCTTCCCAGGCGGGTTTACTTTAACTACCTTCTTCTTGCATAAAATTTCGGCATCATTGGCGCTAAGCCAATCCATTCCCAACACGATGTCGAAACCATTAAGTTCGATAGGCAATAATTCCTCGTGAAACTTATTCCCATTAAGGTCGATTAAGATGTCTTTCATATGATGGCTAACAGGTACAAACTTACCACTAGCTACTTCGACTAATAAAGCATCATCTAGTCTATCAATAGGCAAAGCTAGCTTTCTACCAAACTCATGCGAAATAAAGGAGTAGTTGGCTCCAGAATCAAACAAAATATGAGCAGGTAATTCGTTTACGAGAAAGGTACCTGAAGCGACATCAGCTTCATCCTTCGCAGCCTCAACTGTCATCTGGAAGGCTCTCGCCTTCGGCTTTGGTGGAATGTTGGGCCTAGCTGCCTCCTTCTTCTTTGGACAGTCTTTCAAAATATGCCCCTCTTCATTGCACCCAAAACACATCCTTTTGTTGTTCGGACATTCATTGGCAAAATGTCCAACCTTTCCACACTTGTAGCAGGTTACATCCTCGCTACATTTCCCAAAGTGCTTTTTCTTACACTTGTCACACCATTTCGCTTCGCCTCCTTTACCTCCAAGCTTTTTCGAATCAGATTTCGAAAATTTGCTTCTTTTACCGGAACCAGATGTTCCCTCAAACTTCCTTTTCTCATCAACATCAACCTTGTCGGTGGTTCTCCCCTTGATCATGTTCTCAACAGACTTGGCAGCCCAGATAGCTGCCTCCAGAGTAAGTGCCTGACGTACTGGCACCTCGTACTCCCATGGGAGTCCCCTCGCATACCGATCCACCTTTGTCAGCTCGTCTGGAACGATACGCAAGGAAAACTCCATCTTATCGGTGAAGTTATTGGTGTACTCATCCACTGACATGCTACCCTTCGTCAATGTCAAAAACTTATTCTCTAACTCCAACAGATTTTGAGCCGAGCAGAACTTGCGCTTGAACTGCACCAAGAACTCTGCCCATGACAATTGCAGTGGCTCATTAGGGCTTAAAGTCTTCCCTAGAGTGTTCCACCAACGAACGGCTCCACCTCGGAATTGATGCACGACATAGATAGTCTGCAATTTACCTCTGCAGCCACAAGTCATGAAGGCTAGCTCCATTTCGGAGATCCAATCCATAACCCCAATCAGATCCTCCTTTCCATTGAAGGTTGATGGTTTTCAAGTCAAAAAGTCCTTGTACTTGCATCCCATTCCATCATTCCTTCCTTCACGGTTATCTTGCCTAACTATCGGTGGGTTGGCTGGACCAACAGACCCACTGAAGTTTCCACCTTCCGAGTGGCCTTCATTTAATTCAGGCTCTTCCACACGAATTGACAGTTCTTCACGATTCTGTTGAAGCAACCGTCTAGTTTCATCCATCTGACGATCCAATATCGTTTGAATCATCAATTGCACACCAGCCACGGTTATTGGCTCAGGTGCTGCTGCTACGACAGGTACTTGTTCAATCACTGGTGGTTGATTCCTGTTTTCGTCAGCATTTCCAACTCCACTTCTTGTTCTCACCATTTTGATCTACACACCGAATAAGGTGAAATTAGATCCTCAATCATGGTAGATAATCAAATCATCCTTATCACTCCGAAACGTTTACATGCTAGTTCTAATATCGTAGACGTACGCTTAGAATCCTACACACATAAGGTTTCTAGATCCGGTCGGCAACAGACCATAGATCCGAACAAATAATATCATATATGGCAACATATAACATTTAGCACATAAAACATTTTAGGCAACTTTCCTAAAATAAACTAGTGCTCGTGTCTAAATCACAACAGACACACATCTCAAAATTCCACTTAGCATTCTAAGTTTAAGTCTAGAAATCCTACAAATTCCTAGTTCGCTTAAACTAATGCTCTGATACCAACTGTGACATCCCCAAAATCTCGGCCAGAAAAGACCGATTTCATTTATGCTTTTAAAATATTTTCAGAGTAAATCCTTTTGGTTTGAAAGAGTTGCGAAATTTGTTCCCAAAAACAAAACATGATAAAACAATGTTTACCAAAGCATTTCATAAACGAAATGTATTTTTCATTATATAATCAAAACTCGGGGTGTCATGTTCCGATACAGACCAATAAGCATAAACGATAACATTACAAGTCATTCAACAAATATATACATATACAGACTTGCAATCAAAACAACTGATGGTTCATCCATCTCATGCCCTCGCGCCACTTCCTGTAATACAATTAAAACTGAGTGGGTCAGGCTTGGGAGCCTGGTGAGCATATAGGGTTTTCAACCCACAATAAATAATCATATTTAATTCTCACCAACCAACAATAACCCAATTACCCATTCCCGTTATTCTCACTTTATGTCCCTAAAACAACTAACACTAGGGACCTAGTCTAAGAATATTTCATCGGGGCGACAACACATGCTTCGGGGGTACGTCAGCAATATAAGTCAAAGAAGGCAACCATGAGGGGGATGGAGTACAACGAATGAACACCCGAGTTCATTAACACCTACAGGTGGCGAACTTGCTAATGTTTCCACAAGACTGTCTAGAATAGCCAGTGGTCGTCATCTAAACTCCGCTATATGACTCAATCAAACAACAACGAGGCCTCTCATCTGTTTATTACACACCAACTATCTACCCATGTTCTACCCAACATATTAGTAGATAAAATATACATTTTTATACATAGTTTTGAAAACCTGTATAGCATGCTTTAATCAACACATAATCCACATAACAGATGAGGCACACACACATAGCACATATCTCATAGAGAATAAATCATATCTATGAGATAGAAGAGAGTGAATACACATTCACACATATAAACAACAATATACTATACACATAGCACATATTTTATAGAAAATACTTAATAGTTATGTGTTAGAAGAAGGTAACTACACACTCACACTTATAAACAACAATATACTTAATACACTCGAACCAAACTTGTATTATTATCGTGTTTATGAAAGGTAGTATACACTCACTTGATCAGAAGATGATCGGACAACACTACGACTTGCAGAAGTAGTAATCCTCAGCAGATCTGGAAGATCTCCTCGAAAATCGAAGTTCTCGCGGGCAGAGCTTCGACTCGGGAACCGCACTTCTCGGGATCTTCGGGATCTCGGGACTTGCCTCGGGGCTCGGGAATATTACCGGGGCTTCGGGATGGCTTCGGGGGTTTACGCGCAGAGCTTTGGCACAAAAACGAGAGGAAATTAGCAAATGAACCCGGAACCCTCGCATCCTATTTATAGGAGGCTGGAAGCCTCAATTACGCGGGGCGTACTGCTCCAAGTTCGTAAGCGCATGCGTCATCCGAAGCCACTTGCTGCGATGTCGACACCTTCGGAGTACGCGGGGCGTACTCGAGTACGCGGCGCGTACCTCGGATCAGATCGATGACTCGCCTTCGGATAAGGCTTCCGAATTTTGATTTAAATTTAAATACAAAATGATTAATAAACTTCGGAAATTCATAACTTCTTCATACGAACTCCGTTTTCGACGTTCTTTATATCCATGGAAAGGTGAGACTACGCTCTACGACTTTCGTTTAGACTTCGTCGGCTAATTTTGACTTTATTTTTATTATTTATTTTTAATAGGCCGCGACAGAAAAACTTCGTTATAAATTCATAACTTCTTCGTTTGACGTCCGTTCTCGCCTAACTTTTTATCGCTTCGACGCCAACAATGAGATCTTTGATTCTCATTTAGATTGCTTCGGTTAAAAACCCCTCGATCTCAAATCGAGTAAAACAGGCTGCATACAGCTAAGCCGAAACTTCGATAAATCATAACTTCCTCATACGAAGTCAGATTTGGGCGTTCTATATATATTCGGAAACCTCGTTTCAACTACTACAACATAAATCAAAGTTATTAAGTTTATTTTACACTTAAATTTTGACGCTTATTTTTATTCTTAATTAATCAAACCACATAATTAAGCAATTAAGCACAAAACACATAATACTCAAATAATACAATCTTATTACTTCAAAATGGGTTACAAAGGTTAACCTAGACTATTACATTGCTAAAAGTGGCAAGCCCGGAAACACAGGCGTTACAATTCTCTCCACCTTAGAATGATTCCGTCCCCGGAATCACACATCAACAAACAAATGCAGATAGCGACTCAACATGTCACTCTCCGTCTCCCAGGTGAGATTCGGCCCATTCGTGTGTTTCCATCGGACAAGCACTAACCCAACCATTTTGCGTCGCAACTTCTTAGTCTTTCGGTTAACAATTGCCTTTGGTTCTTCAATCAACCTTTTGTTCTCATCAATTCTCAATTCAGAAATTGGAATTATATCGGGAACTTCCCCCGTGAACTTCCTCAAATAACACACATGAAAAGTGTTGTGAATTCCATTCAGTTCTTCGGGTAATTCGAGCTTGTAAGCTTGGTTCCCAATCCTCTGAAGAACTTTAAATGGTCCAATAAACCTTGGACTCAACTTTCCCCTTTTACCAAATCTTATAAGTCCCTTCCACGGCGAGACTTTAAGCAAAACCGAATCTCCAATTTCAAAAGTCATCGGTCTTCGCTTCTTGTCAGCATAGCTCTTTTGACGATCTTGAGCTGCTAACATTCTTTCCCTAATTATTTTCAACTTTTCAGCAGTTTGATGAACCATCTCTGGTCCCATAAACTGCTTTTCCCCTGCCTCAAGCCAACAAGACAGCGTACGACACTTCTGTCCATACAAAGCTTGATAAGGTGCCATCTTAATGCTCGAGTGAAAACTATTATTATAGGAAAATTCTACCAATGGTAAATGTTCATCCCAATTACCTAGGAATTCCAAGGTACATATAAGTGCATATAAGTTTAAAATCTAACAGATTTCAGTAAATGGCAGGAATTTGGAATTCTTGCATTTACGGTAAGGATTTGGGATTGTGAAATGAGAGTCATTGAAATTATGTTCAATCAATCTATTTCATAAAGTAAAGATCATAGATAAACTTAGTGTGCATACTTGGTGTATAGCATAACTAATGTTTGGACAAACATAGTGTGCATACTTGGTGTATGGCATGACTATTGTTTGGATAAACATAGTATGCATGCTTGGAGCATGGCATGAATAGTGTTTTGATTCAAGTATAAAGTTGATTAGTTGAAACATTATACAAAGAATAATGTGTAATCAATATGGTGATAAATAAAAGGTTTTCTATTTATATTCATAAGTTTTGAGACCATATTGGATTCGATTATTCTTGTGTTTCACTTTGCATGTTTTGACTTCCAGAACAACTAGGTTATTCTTCCCGAATGACTAAGTTATTCAAACCATCCACAGTCGGTCATATGTTGCACGTAGATATGAATCAAGATTGTCATGAAGTTGGCTTGTAGATGTCTAAGATGTTGGACATAGCAATAGTTGCTACTACACTCATGAGTGCTCATAAGTTCTGAGTATTGGATTCAACCCACGCTCATTTGAATCACTTCATTGATTTTATCACGAGTGATCATGAGACGATAATATCTTATATTCTTCAAAACTAGAGATATGAGTTGTTGACTATGAGTTGGTCATACATTGATTGCACGAAAACGCATTGGTAACTTGATGTTATAAAACGTGCCTTTGTGTATGATTCAACAAGTAGTAGGACAAGCATATGGGTCGAAGTTTATCCATTCCTTTTACCCTTGAAGGGATAAAAGCGATATATGTGGGCCCCTCGATGATTTAGTGATGACACCCCGAAGTGATTGGCCAAGCCTGGACTGATTTGATTTATTCAATTAGTCAGACGTCATAAATCGGAAATCGGGAAACAACAAATGGACAGAGAGAATGATTATAATCCATGTTTCAGTCCATATGATATCTAGAATGGAGGAATATATGATCCCTTATCTAATGGACAAGTCATTTGACTAGATCAAAGTTCGACAACGACTTTAAGAGCTACGATTGCTAGTTGGGTTTTCGAGTCATACACAATAATAGTTTTAGACTTATCCAAGTGGGAGATTGTTGTATTAGTGTCTAAGTCCATAACTATAATTGGTATGTACTTGACCCGAATTGGCATGGTCTATTTGGGTTGCACTTCACCGGAACAATTTATATGGATAGTCTTTTGAGAATAGTATGTTTATGATTTATATTAATATATTATAAGTCCTAATATATTAATATGGAATCATATTATTTAATTAGTATTGATCAAGAACTAATTAAGAGTTAATTTAATGATAAAAAGGAACTAATTAAATATGGACTCTTATATATATATATATATATATATATATATATATATATATATATATATATATATATATATGGAATGAGCCAAGTTCATTTGGGTTGGGCTAAGCTTGAATGGATAGTCCATGGAGTTATTAACCCATGGATCCTATGGAAGTGAAAGGACATGGGTATTAGGGTTTACATTAATGTAACCCTAATCCTCCATACTATATAAAGAGGTCCTTGGCACATGAAACGACACTAGTGTGTGTGTGTAAACAAGAGTGAGCCAATTTCAAGTGTGCTTACTATTCTCTTAAGTTTCCAAGGGGTTTTTGGTGATTTTTTATTCCATTTGAGGCTTCCACACTATTGGGGCTAAGCTCTTAAAGTTCAAGACTTCAAGCCACAACAAAAGGTATGTTATCTAACTAATTTCTTGAAGTATAGTTGCTTCATATTATGCTAGTTAGGATAAAACCTTGGAATATTGAATATTTACATGTATAATAGAGAAAACATAGATCCAAGGTTTATAGGGTTGCATGTACAGCATAGGAATGTTAGAATGCTCAAAACCCTTCACTAATGCACCCAACACATTCATGTGTTTGATGAATCATGTATTTAAATCTCTTATTGGGAGTTGTGTCGTCGTGTATTTTGACGATATTCTAGTGTTCAGTCAAGATGTGACCCAACACCTTCGTCACCTACATGATGTCGTCTCCATTTTGCGAGACCAGAAGTTGTTTGCTAATCGGACTAAGTGCCATTTTCATTCACCTGAGGTTTTATTTTTGGGTTATATTGTATCTAGAGAGGGTATCTGTATGGACAAATCTAAGGTAGTCGACATCACAACATGGCCTACACCATCACCGGTGCACGAGGTTAGAAGCTTCCACGGGTTAGCTTCATTTTATAGACGTGTTATCAAAAACTTCAGCTCTATAGTAGCTCCCATCACTGGTTACATTAAAGGAAGCCAATTCAAATGGACATTGGCAGCTAATAGCGCTTTTGAGGAATTGAAGAAAAGAGTATATTGAGCACCAGTACTAGCACTACCGAATTTCAATCTTGCCTATCAAGTTGAGTGTGACGCCTCTGGTGTTGGGATTGGTGGTGTCCTTAGCAAAGTTGATCGCCCCATTGCCTTATTTAATGAGAAACTCAATGAAACCAGGCTCAAGTATAACACTTATGACAAGGAGTTTTATGCCATCATTAAGAGCTTGGAGTATTGATGTCACTATCTTTTACCCGGTGAATTTGTGTTATACTCAGATCATCAAGCTCTTCGGTTCATTAATGGACAACACAAGCTCAATCCGCGACACGCCAAGTGGGTTGAATACCTACAGGACTTTTTGTTTGTCATCCGTCACAAAGCGGGTACAAGTAATACGGTGACTGATGCTCTTAGTAGAAGACGGTCCTTACTCACCTCACTCCAAGTACAAGTTGAAGGGTTTGAAGTGCTTCATGGGTTCTATCTCGACGATCCGGACTTCGCAAAAATATGGAAACGGTGTCAGGCATCGACTGGTTTTACAATGAAACACTACTCAATTCATGATGGGTTTTTTTAAAAAAATCAAAAACTTTGTGTACCAACATGTTCATTACGTGATGCTATCGTGTTGGAAAGTCATCAGGGAGGATTAGCAGGCCTGTAACATCCATAAATTTTACGCCAAATTTTAACTTTTCAATCATTAATAAAAACCAAATAGCATTGTTTAAAAATGTTTTCAAATCATTATCCATCAGAGTGTCCCAAAAATCGTAACATAAGGATGAGGAGCGGTACGATCACACCTTCACCTTTCCATGATCTCCTGAAGTACCTTAAACAATAAACTAAAAACTGTAAGCCTGAGGGCTTAGTGAGCTACCCCCAAAATATCAACCACATTGACAATACCATATCAGAAATAATCAATCAATCAACATGCATATTGGGCCATCGGCCTGACTGGACCGCCCTACAGGGCCTATAGTCTATTTGGATCTATCCCGAGCCTTCGGCATGACTGGTCCGCCACATGGGCCTACAGTCTCCCCGGACCGCTCATAGGGTGTGTTGGCCTACAACACAAAGCAGGACCGCCTCAACCCAACCAACAAGCAAATACTATGTGCGCATAACTATCATATACTGGCATATATAAACATCAAGCATATCTATCACTGGTCATCAATCATAGAATTCTCTCGTAACTAGAGTACCGACCTAGCAGGTCACTAACATACCAATCCCTACAGATCATAAGAGCATAGTATACTATCTACCCTGATTCCAACGCCGAGTTGTTCTTCAACTCGCCGAGTCTATGACAATCATCATCGGACTCGCCGAGTTGTTCATCCAACTTTTCGAGCTCACGGTCATCTTCATGTGACTCACCGAGTCAACCTTGCGACTCGCCGAGTCCATTCAGTCCTTTTTCCATATAGACCTATTTTGAGCCATGCAGCGGCTCTAATTTACAAATCCAAGCTTCTATGGCATGCTTATCACGTAAAGTTGCAAACTTTACGTGCATGCATGGCTTTAAATTCTCCAAATGCCAAATATAAGCTTTTAATGGGGCTTCATGCCCTAGAGGGACCTCAATCACGACCAAAACTACAACTTTATGCTTCTAGAATCCGAAGAGGGTCCAGATCTGAAGTTACAACTTCAGATCTAGCCCATAGCTCATCATACCAACTTGATATTCCAAGAAAACCCTAAAACTCAACCAATATAAGAGATCTTATAAGGAAAATGACAGTTTAGGTACCTCTGGACGATGATATCTTAGATGAATTTTGATTTCCACACTCTAATTGCTCCGATCTCCTTCTCCTCCAAGTCTTCTCCTTCCAAAAATCCTCTTTTCAAGCTTCAACACATACACAAGCCACACACACACACAGATAAGGGCTCTCAAGGACTCCTTAGAACTGTAAAGAGGTCCAAAGGAGGCTAAGGTCCCTTTAAATAAGGGTACAAACCCCGGGATTTAGGGTTTCATCTGCCAGCTCCTACTCACCGAGTCCTAATTGTTAGGGTGCTAAGTCACTATTGGATGTAGTGTTTTAGGCTTTCCTCTTTGTATGTGTAAATGGGTTGAGTCTATCCTATAAATAGGAAGTGAGTGACTCCCATTATGTAAGTGAATCCATTTGGAGTGTTAAACTAGAGAGAGAAACTTTGTACAAACCCATTTGTATATTCTTTCTAGATCTAATAAGAGCTTACAAAGATTTATTTACTCCATGTGTTCTTGATTTTACATGATGATTCACTAGATCTATTCTTATTCCGCACATGCCATCATAATCAACACAACTACAATTGGTATCAGAGCGGGTGTTCTTGATTTGATCAAGAATTGATCGTTGATGGCTTTCTAGTTTTGGTGATTCTTCATGTTCTTATTGATCTTCGTGTTTTGAGAGTGTTTTGTGTTCTAGAAATCGAATTTTTCCTTGATTTGATCCATAATTCGATTTTCTCTCTCTAGAATACTTGTTTGTTTCACTTTCTCTCTCTAGAGATCTCCTTGATTTACATTTTCTCTCTCTAGAAAACCCAAGTTCATATCATTTGATTCGAAAGAAAAGAAACAATTATGGAGAAATGGATGGTACATAGTGAAGATGTTCAAAGTGAATGCTCATTGAATATCTTCTTTATAGCTTAACTGTTGGATTGAAAAGTGAATATGATATTGTTGTAAATGGAGAAAAGAATGAAGTTGGAGAATTAATTAGTTGTCCAATTTATCAAACCAAAGATTTGTTTGATCGTTTGGTTACAACATATCAAAAGAGACAAAGAAACAGAAGAGATGGAGAAGTCATAAAAGGAATTTCTCGTGCTAAATGCAAATATGGAAGCAATAAACTTGAATATTATGCAGATTATCGTGAAGCTCGGGATGGTGTTCTTGATGATAATGATGTTCAAGAAAAAGGAGTTCAAGTTGATTTTCATGATGAAAAAGTTTTTTGCTTGATTGGAGTTCAAACCGATGATATTTTGCGCTCTTGTGATTCGTTTGAAGGAATGATTCCTTATCGGAAGTCGGTGATCCAAGAAAATCACAAGTATCAAACTCCAAAAGATTTGATTCAAATTCACAAAGTTGATGTTGTGGAAAGTGGGTTTGTTCATGGAGTCAAGTCTTCAAGATGCAAAAACATGAGAAAGAAAAAGAAGAAGAAGATCAATCGCAAAAACAAGCGGGTTTACTCACAAAAATCGTCAAATGTTGTGAAGCTGAAATCCGTGAAACAAATTTGGGTTCCAATGCAACAATCTCCAAGTGTTGCATTGAATTTGAAGTCAAAACCCAAATGTGTTGGTGGTTCTTTTGAAGATGTTCTTGGATCGTTGAAGAACACGAAGAACGAGTTGTACATCTATCATGGTGGGTGGTACAATGTTCGATTTGGAGATTTTCTCATTCCGACAAAAGAACCAAGATCTTCCAAATTTGATTCGTTTGTTGAAAATAGATCTCGATTCGTCAAAAAGGTATCACAAATTCTCAAATGGATTCCAAAACGTTCATGATTTCTATTCGTATTTTGCGTTTTTCATTTTTGATCGATTTGTTTCGTTGGATCTAATCCGTTTTAACCCCTTTGTTTGATCCGATTAATTTTTTTAGATCAAGCACAACACAAATAATCGTTATTGTTCATAGTTCATGATTAAGCCCATAATCCATTTTAATCCAAAAATTCTCGATCTGTTGTTGTTCATAGCTTCAATTACTAAGTCCAAAAGAAAGTAAATCATTTGAAATCCTTTCAAAAGCCCAATTGATCTTGATCCATTACTTTTACTGTTCGTTCGATCCAAGATTGAGTCCAGTTCGATCCGATATCTTAAATCGAAAAACCGATGTATACTTGAATCTGTTTTCAATCGACGTATATGATGTTAGTCAGTCAACTTGTACGTCAGCCTTGTCTGGTTGTACAATTGCATATTGTCTTCATCGGTTCTTTATCTGAGAATCGATTTCTTTGAGTCGTTGTTGGTGAATCGATCCCATTTGATTAACAGATTCATGAAAAATCGACATTGAAGTTTTCAACTAATAGATGCTTGGAGTCGAAATCGAATATGATATTGTTTCCAGTTCGTATCTGGAAAGAAATCAATTTGAGTTGGAGTCGATTTCAAAGGAGTAATAATCGAATATTTGAGAAATCTGGAAATCGAATGGATAGACTGTTTGATTTTGAAGGATTGAAGGCGAAATTAAAATCGATGGTTTGGATAATCGATGATTTCTTGATTTGCTAGTTCTGATCGAAGCCTGATTGAATTTTGATTTTCAGGATGATGATGAACTGAAAAATGAACTGGTTAGCTTTTGTTATATGATCGATTGGAAGAAACTGGTAGTGATGTCTAATGATTTTGATTTCGATAGTTTGGGATCTGTTTGATTTTGGGGTTCCTGTATCAAAAAGCAAAAATTGAGTTTTAGATTATGATTTCGAAGGTATGCTGCTTGATGCATTTGGAATCGATGCTTGAAGATTTGTTTGGAATCGATGGCTTTGTTTATTGACGAAAAGGAGATGGTTTTCGTTAAAATGGATTACGATTTTTGGTGATTGTGATACGAAGGTGTTATGGATTGCATACTATCGGGTTTGGTTTGAGAACAAATAGGAACACGTTGATGAAGAACAGTTCGAATAGTATGTTTGATCTGAACTTACTCTGAAAAGTTTTCGATTTGTGTTTGTGAACTGACGAATTCGAAAAGTCAAAAGATGAGTTGAAAAAGTCAAAATCGATTAAGGTTCAAGTGTAATAATCGATTAGATGATTTTGATTTCAAAATAGATGGATCGGTCGGCCGGTTTCGCTTTGGAAAAACGCAATTTCAATATGTAGTCAAAAGGTGTATTTTGACTTGTGTTGTTCGTGTTCGTAACTGGTAACAAGAACTGAAGAAGATGTTCAGATTTTCGATTTGGTTCCTTGCTATTTTAACGACTTTACAATATCTACCCAGATTCAACATTAAGTGTTGATTTTGTTACTTTTGTGAATAATGCAGAAGTTTCATGTTCAGTCCCTGCAGTTTGTGCGAATTTACACATTCTACCCAGTTTCGCAAATGGGGGTGTGTTTCGCATATTTGACTGTTTTTGGCGCAACGGGTCCCTGCAAGTTTCAGAAAGTGACAATTTCTACCCGGATTTTGAAAGATCTTGCAACTTTCACCCAAAAAGTCAAAATTTTTCATAAATTGGAAATTTTTTGTGGCTTTTTCGTGATTGTTTTTCCGTGCAAGATTTTTGGTGATTCATTTTTGGTACATATCAAGGGGGAGTATCGTAAAGACTATTCCTCGGGCGCTTTTCATCCTTAGTGGGTTTTATAATCATTTTTTGATTATAAAAAGGGGGAGAATGATGGGTATTCGAAGCTTCTCGGGTTTATCGAATATTCGCTTGCAGATTTGAAGACCTGTGTTACTTTGAGGGGGAGTTTGGTCTTGATCGCGTTAGCTCGTTGGAGATTAAAGCCGGACATCCAATCCTAACTTTGAGGGGGAGAATGTTAGGGTGCAAAGTCACTCTTGGATGTAGTATTTTAGGCTTTCCTCTTTGTATGTGTAAATGGGTTGAGTCTTTCCTATAAATAGGAAGTGAGTGACTCCTATTATGTAAGTGAATCCATTTGGAGTGTTAGACTAGAGAGAGAAACTTTGTACAAACCCATTTGTATATTCTTTCTAGATCTAATAAGAGCTTACAAAGATTTATTTACTCCATGTGTTCTTGATTTTACATGATGATTCACTAGATCTTTTCTTATTCCGCACATGCCATCATAATTAACACAACTACACTAATATGGACTCGTCGAGTAGGTCACTTAACATGGGATCCCACCCTGCTGCTACTCGACGAGTAGGGCAATCAACTCGTCGAGTAGAGCTTAACCCAATACATCTTATTTAAAGCAATACCTGGGAATTGGGGCATTACAACTCTCTGATGTTCCCACTGTACCTTTACCAAAGGTATTTCCTTGTTCTGCAGAATCTTCTTCTTCCTTTCCAAAATAGCCACAGGCCTCTCCACATAGTTCAGGCGCTCATCGACATGAATGTCATCCAACGATACCACTGCCTCATGAACCATAATGCATTTTCGCAATTACGAAACATGAAATGTGATGTGGATCCGGCTGAGCTCCTACGGAAGCTCTAGCCTATAAGCCGCCCTGCCGACCCTGGCAATAATCCTGAACGGCCAAATGTAATGGGGACCCAATTTTCCCCTCTTCCTGAAGCGGATCACACCCTTCCAGGGTGAGACTTTCAGGAGGACCATGTCACCCACCTGAACTTCCAGCTCAGATCGGCGTCGGTCGGCATTACTTTTCTGCCGCCTCTAAGCGGTCTGCAGTCGCTGTCTAATCTGTTGTATCATCTCGGTAGTTTGCAGAACTACCTCTGTCCGACCCATTACCCTGTGCCCAACCTCGCCCCAACAGACTAGGGTCCTACACTTCCGCCCATACAACAGATCGAAAGGCGGGGCGCCAATACTAGAATGATAGTTGTTGTTGTAGCTGAACTCTGCAAGCGGCAGGTGAGAATCCCAACTCCCACCGAAATCAATGACGCACGCCCCCAACATATCCTCAGGGGTCTGAATGGTCCGCTCACTCTGCCCATCAGTCTGCAGATGGAATGCCATGCTAAAATGCAGTCTCGTACCTAGTTCCTCGTGGAACTTCTGCCAAAAACGGGAAGTAAATCTAACATCCCGATCGAACACAATGGAAACTGGGACCCCATGGCGAGAGACAATCTCGCGGACGTACAGGTCGGCCAACTTCTCTGCCGACGAACTCTCCCGTATGGCTAGGAAATGGGCACTCTTTCAATCGATCCACGATGACCCATATAGCATCGAACCCCTTTGTCGTCTTCGGCAACTTCGTGATGAAATCCATCGCGATCCACTCCCATTTCCACATGGGAATCTCCAAAGGCTGTAGCTTACCGTGCGGCCTCTGATGTTCGGCCTTGACCATCCTGCAGGTCAAGCACCTCTCAACAAACCAAGCGATATCTCGCTTCATACCAGGCCACCAATAACTCGAACTCAAATCATGGTACATGGTGGCTCTCGGGTGAATAGAAAACCAGGATTTATGAGTCTCCTCCATCATTGTCTGTCGGACCCCTTCGGTCATCGGAACCCAAACCCGACCATAAGGGTCAACAATATGCGACTATCCTGAACAAACCAAGCGCTTTCGCCCTTAATACTTTCCAACTTCCAGTTCTCCGGCCTCATACCCTCAATCTGAGCATCCCTGACCAAACCCACCAGCAGGGAATCCACCGCTATCCTCATATACGTGGCTGGGGTAGAGGACCCAGCTGACTTGCGGCTCAGAGCATCCACAACCACGTTCGCTTTACCAGGATGGTAGAGGATCTCACAATCATAGTCCTTGACCACATCCAGCCACCTGCGCTGCCTCATGTTCAGGTTTGGCTGATCCATGATATGTCTCAAACTCTTGTGATCTGTGTATATAGTACAACAGACCCCGTACAGATAGTGCCTCCAAATATTAAGAGCGAAGACCACCGCTCCCAACTCAAGATCGTGCGTGGGGTATCTTGTCTCGTGCGGCTTCAGCTGCCTCGATGCACAAGCTATCACTCGTCCCCTCTACATGAGGACTGCCCCCAAACCTGTGATGGACACATCACAAAACACCACAAAATCCTCAACTCCCTCGGGGAGTGTCAACACTGGCGCCCCGCATAAACATCGTCGCAGGGTCTCAAATACCCTCTGCTACTCAGGGCCCTACTGGAAATCTACCCCCTTCCTCGTTAGACGAGTGAGGGGTACGACAATCTTGGAGAAATCACGATTGAATCTCCGATAATACCCTGCTAAACCCAAGAAACCCCTGATGTATGAGGGAGACTTCGGAGTCTCCCACTGCATAACTACCTCCACCTTGGCCGGATCGACCAAAATCCCCTCCTGGTTAACGAGATGTCCGAGGAACTGGACCTCTCGCAACCAAAACTCACACTTCGAGAACTTGTCATAAAGTCGTTCTCGTCGCAGAATCTCCAGCAGCTCCCTGAGATGCTCCTCATGCTGCTCTCGGGTCTTGGAATACACCAAGATA
Organism: Lactuca sativa; assembly: GCF_002870075.4. NCBI lineage: Eukaryota > Viridiplantae > Streptophyta > Magnoliopsida > Asterales > Asteraceae > Lactuca > Lactuca sativa. The sequence goes on along the minus strand of NC_056631.2, from coordinate 199,763,757 downwards.
TCATCTATAAACATAATGAGCGAGCGATCGAGCATCGGTCTGCAAACTCGGTTCATCAGATCCATGAACACTGTCGGCACGTTGGTGAGCCCAAACGGCATCACCACGAACTCGTAATGACCATAACGAGTCCGAAACGTGGTCTTCTCCATGTCTTCCTCCCTCACCCTTACCTGGTGATATCCTGATATCAAGTCAATCTTGGAAAAGCAAGATGCACCTTGCAGCTGATCAAAAAGATCGTTTATCCTCGGGAGCGGATAACGGTTCTTCACCGTTAATTTGTTTAGCTCCCTGTAGTCAATGCACATCCTGTGCGAACCATCCTTCTTCCTCACGAAATGGATCAGTGCTCCCCAGGGTGAAATACTCGGATGAATAAATTGCTTACCCAACAGCTCCTGCAACTGAGATGATAGCTCCTCCAACTCAGGCGGTGCCAATCGGTACGGCGCCTTGGCGATAGGGGCCGCACCTGGCACTAGGTCAATCCTGAACTCAACCTACCTCTCCAGAGGCACTCCGGGTAACTCCTCCAGAAACACATCAGCAAACTCCCTCACCACCGGGACCTCAAGAACTGAGAGCTGCTCTCTAACCCCGCGTATCTACCACATACGCCAAATAACCGGCACACCCGTGCTGAATATACTGTCGAGCCCTGGCTGTCGAACAAAACCCTGATCCCAACCTGGTGCCCTCACCATAAACTATAAGTTCTCCCCCACTTGGGGTTCGAACCACCACCTGTTGTCCCTCACAGTCGATCATGCTGCCAAAACGGCTAAGTCAATCCATCCCTACAATCACGCATACATCCCCCATGGGGATAGGAATCAAATCTATCAGGAAGGACACCCCGAAAATCTCCAACTCGCATCCCCGGAAGACCGAAGAAGCAGAAACCGCGTGCTCGTTGGCGATCGAAACTCGCAACGGGTACTCAAGATCATCCATCAACATACTGAACCCTCTAGAGAAGGTCTAAGATACAAACGATCGACTCGCCCCCGAGTCAAATAATACCAAAGCAGGCAAAGAATTCACTAAAAACGTACCTAATCACAGGTACAATCAATAAGCATAACACAAATACAATAACCAAGACAGAGAATAGAAACGTACCAGCAACCACATCTGGTGTTGACTTGGCCTCCTCGGTCGTGAGCTGGAAGACGTGACCCTGAGCCTTCGGAGGCTCCACCTTGACTGGCCTCCCATCTCCAATCCTCACAGTAGCTGGCGCAGAACCCTGCGCCGGCTTGGCGGCGAGCTGCGGACAGTTGGTCTTCACATGACCAACCCGATGACACTAGTAACAAATCCTCATATCTGCTGGAGGGGCGGACTGACGGCAGTCCTTGGCATAGTGCTCATCCTTGCCACATTTGTGGCACCTACCTCCTGTTCGACAAACCCCTGAATGAGCCTTGCTGCACTTTCCACAAGTGTGGCTCTGATGGCCCCCAGACCGTGTATTAGCGGTCTTAGACCGCTTAGGCGCCGGCTGAGACTGTGCTGGTGCCTGACGCTGCTCCTTCAGCTGCAGCTCTATCTCCAACTCACACCGTCTCACAGGTTCCTGAAGGTCCAGGAGGGTATCACAACGCTGTGTAGCCACAAACTGTCGTATATCCATCTTGAGCATACTCAAATAACGAGTCATCTGAGACTGCTCTGATGCAAACTCCGGGCAAAACATAGCCCTCTCAATGAATATCCGGGTGATCTCCATAACAGACTCCCCATCCTGTCTCAATGTCAAAAGCTCCTGAGCAAGCCGCTCCCGTTCCACGCGCGGAACGTAGCGGGTTCGAAACATATCCCGAAACTGCTCCCAAGTAATAGCAGCCCGCTGATCATCAGAATATGAACCTGTCGTCAATCTCCACCAGTCCTTTGCCTCGAGCCTAAGCAGGTTCAGAGCACACCTGACCTTCTGGTCAGCAGGACATGAGCACGTGAAGAAACAGCCCTCCACGCCAGACAACCACCGCATAGCCCTGATCGCATCTTGTGTAGCATCAAATGTCGGGGGCTTCATATTATCGAAGTCCCAGTACTAGAAAGCCTTGCCGGCTCCTCCCCAACCCTTGCCGCAGTTACAGCCGAAGTGGCTGCAACGGCAACTGTCTCTGCTAGAGCTGCATATCGCTCATCAAAGTACTCCACCATCATGGTCTTAATCGACCCAAACATCTCTGGCAGCTGCGCTCGGAACACAACAACAATCTCATTGTGCATGATCTCCCGGATCATGGCATCCAACTCCTCGGTCCCTATCTGAACCACGGGCTCAGGTGCTACCGGCACCTCCAATCCTCCGTCTCCCGACCCCGATCCTGATCCGGATCCTGAAGCAACACGTCTCATCACTACCATACTGATATATATATATATATATATATATATATATATATATATATATATATAAGTCATCAGATAAATAACATAATGTCGGGAGACCAAAACCCATAAACCCTAGGGGTTGTGATTTCCTTGCTACGCGTATGGGTCCTGTGCTTTCAGTAGTACGAGCCCATACTACCTTCCACACCTACCCATATTTGTCTCAAGTATCACCACAACGCCCTAACAATATCATCAACATAGGAATGCGCTCAGCCCTCACTTCTAAGGGAATACCAAATGTCTCGCATCTAGTCTCACAACTTATCACGACGCATACATCCATGAAACTTTCATCATCCCCTGCAGCGCCAGTGCATGCTAACTGCACATAACGTTGGACCCAATAGACTTTCGAATATCCAATCCTACCCGAAGTCCGAATCAACATTCTCAGGCTATAAGGTCTTTATTATGCACAGTCGTGATGCATACACTAAACATCTACAATTATGATGTCAATTCCACGAACAAGAAACCCTAGGCTAATAGGCATCATGTAATCAGACAAATCTATCATGCGATTCCTAAAGATCCTTAGCCTAGCACTAGCATGCTGTTCTAACATATCAGAATATCAAATAACTGCATGGTATTTTGGGGTTTACTTACAGGCTCCGACTGATCGTACCCTCTGCATCCTCCATCCTTTATTTTGAAAACCATTTTAAAACTTACTTTTCGAAAATCTCCTTGATTTGAGACTGGATTCACACGAGTGTTCCAATTCACTCAAACCAAGGCTCTGATACCAACTTGTAACATCCATAAATTTTACGCCAAATTTAAACTTTTCAATCATAAATAAAAACCAAATAACATTCTTTACAAAATGTTTTCAAATCATTATCCATCAGAGTGTCCCAAAAATCATAACATAAGGATGAGGAGCGGTACGGTCATGCCTTTGCCTTTCCATGATCTCCTGAAGTACCTGAAACAATAAACTAAAACTGTAAGCCCGATGGCTTAGTGAGCTACCCCCAAAATACCAATACCACATTGACAATACCATATCAGTAATAATCAATCAATCAACATGCATACTGGGCCATCGGCCTGACTGGACCGCCCTACAGGGCCTATAGTCTATCTGGATCTATCCCGAGCCTTCGGCATGACTGGTCTGCCACGTGGGCCTACAGTCTCCCCGGACCGCTCATAGGGTGTGTTGGCCAATAGCACAAAGCAGGACCGCCTCAACCCAACCAACAAGCAAATAATATGTGCGCATAACTATCATATACTGACATATATAAACATCAAGCATATCTATCATTGGTCATCAATCATAGAATTCTCTCGTAACTAGAGTACCGACCTAGCAGGCCACTAACATACCAATCCCTACAGATCATAAGAGCATAACATACTGTTTACCCTGATTCCGATCTAACAAATCATAACCACATATAGCATACCATAACAATAACAACTAAAGGGTCGTCCTTGGTGCCGTAGACCCTATCGATATAGTGAGGATAAGTCACCTCGCAGATGTCGACTCGGAAGGTAAGCTCCAACTCTCGGATCACTTGACACAGGATCCACTACCTATAGCACAAGATGCTCGTAAGTCCTTAACCTTATGAGGTACTCCATAACCCACTAGTCAACCCCTGATCAAAGTCAAAGTCCTCAGTCAAGGTCAACAGTCCATGTTGACCTCGACTCGCCGAGTACCCTCGGCTACTCGCCGAGTTCCTTGAAGCACATTCCAACTCGCCGAGTCATCAGGGTGACTCGTCGAGTTCCTTCGATTCTTGAACAAACTTTAAGGCCACCCGCCGAGTTCCCTCCTTGCAACTCGACGGATACACATACATACATATCCAGGAGAAAACTCATCTGACTCGCCGAGTTGTTCTTCAACTCGCCGAGTCTATGACAATCATCATCGGACTCGCCGAGTTGTTCATCCAACTTGTCGAGTTCACGGTCATCTTCATGTGACTCGCCGAGTCAACCTTGCAACTCACCGAGTCCATTCAGTCCTTTTTCCATACAGACCTATTTTGAGCCATGTAGCGGCTCCAATTTACAGATCCAAGCTTCTAGGGCATGCTTATCACGTAAAGTTGCAAACTTTACGTGCATGCATGACTTTAAATGCTCCAAATGCCAAATCTAAGCTTTTAATGGGGCTTCATGCCCAAGTGGGACCTCAATCACGACCAAAACTGCAACTTTATGCTTTTAGAATTCGAAGAGGGTCCAGATCTGAAGTTACAACTTCAGATCTAGCCCATAGCTCATCATACCAACTTGATATTCCAAGAAAACCCTAAAACTCAACCAATAGAGGAGATCTTATAAGGAAAATGACGGTTTAGGTACCTCTGGAAGATGATATTTGAGATGAATGTTACTTTCCACACTCTAATTGCTCCGATCTCCTTCTGCTCCAAGTCTTCTACTTCTAAAAATCCTCTTTTCAAGCTTTAACACATACACAAGGCACACACACACACACGGATAAGGGCTCTCAAGGACTCCTTAGAACTGTAAAGAGGTCCAAGGGAGGCTAAGGTCCCTTTAAATAGGGGTACAAACCCTGGGATTTAGGTTTTCATCTGTCAGCTCCTACTCGCCGAGTCCCAATATGGACTCGTCGAGTAGGTCACTTAACACGCGATCCCACCCTGCTGCTACTCGACGAATAGGGCAATCAACTCGTCGAGTAGAGCTTAACCTAATACATCTTATTTAAAGCAATACATGAGAATCGGGGCGTTACAGGGCCATTTTGGACGGGACAAATCATTAAGTTGGTGCAAGAACGGTATTTTTGGCCTAAAATGATTGTTGATGTGTCATGTATTATTGATGGTTGTCGAAGTTGCCATGTAGCCAAAGCTCAACACTCTAATGCGGGCCTTTACACTCCTTTGCTAGTTCCAGATGGACCATGGGAGGACGTTAGCCTCGATTTCGTTGTTGGTCTTCCGCGTACCCAACGACAAAAAGATTTTATCATGGTAGTAGTGGATTGGTTTTCAAAAATGGCACACTTTGTCCAGTATGCAAAGACTTATGATGCAAGTCAAATTGCCCACCTCTATTTTTTTGAAATTGTTAAGTTGCATGGCTTGCCCAAATCTTTCACTTTTGATCGTGATGTTAAGTTTGTGGGACATTTTTGGAGAACACTTTGGAAGCGTTTGGGTTCCCCGCTCCTTTTTAGTAGTGCACATCACCCTCAAAGTGATGGACAAGCGGAGGTGATGAATCAAAGCCTTGGGAATCACCTTCGCAGCCTTGTGGGGAACAATCCGCGCTAATGGGATCTTATCCTACCACAAGCAGAGTTTGCATACAACCGCACGTCACATCGATCAACGGGTCAAAGCCCGTTCTTTGTTGTTTATGGACGTAATCCGTTTACTCCATTGGATCTGGCACCGTTACCTGCTACCGAGCACTTTAGTGTTGAAGGGGAAGAGAGGTCGGAGCAGATTAAATCGATACATCGGCAGGTACGAGATCAGATTGTTAACAACAATATCGTGTACCAAAGGCGTGCTAATGTTCATCGCAAGCGGGTCGTTTTTAAAGAAGGAGATTTAGTATGGATACACTTGAGTAAAGATAGGTTTCCTAAGGGTCGGGCCGACAAGCTTCAACCAAGGACAGACGGACCATTCAAAGTGTTGGAGCATATCAATGACAACGTGTATAAAATTGAGTTTCCAAGCCACGACAACATGTCTGCAACATTTAATGTTGCTGATTTAAAACCGTTTGTGCCAGAGGAAGAGGAACCGTTTGACTCGGTGACGAGTCCTCTCGAAGAAGGGGAGGATGATGGCGATGACCTGGTGTGAGAGCCGACAGGTCTCTTTTGCAAAATTGGGCCCAACCAATTTAATTAGGGAATATTTTAATTGCTTCTTTATCTTGTTTTGAGTTTTAAAAAAAGACGTGTGTTTATCCTTTGTTTCCGATTTCTTAGGAGCTGATTACTATTTGTTTTTTGGTGGAACTTATTCTGAGTAGTTTTTGGGAAAAGTTTAATAAAATTTGTTTTCTGGGAAAACCTTTGATACACGAGTTCTTGCTGCTGATTCTCACAGAATCGGCATCATTAACTTTGATTACTTTTACGATTGATTAAAACATAACTCATACATCTTTTCAATACAAATGATCACTTACCATATTTTGAAAAACTTTACAAATGATCACTTGATTTATGTATTATTCAAGAAGTTTAAGATGTCCATCGATGTGAAATGTAAATAATCAGTTGAAACCATCTCTCATATTCCATGGTCTTTTCCATCCAAACATCATGTAAATATGACATAATTATTGTTTATCAACATAAAAATTTCATTCAAGTAATGAGTTACATCTTAATAGTGCCCAAATGATTCTTTTGAGACTTTAATTATGTAATGGGTTAAACATTATTATGATAGGATAAAAACAAATCTTGAAGCGGTGAGTTTTGACAAATCATTTTCTATATTAATGGCATATTTGGTAATTGTTAATATCGTAAGATTTCGCTAATTTTGCAAGTTATTCAAAACTTTTGCAAAATATGATCTTTGACCACTCGGAAAAAAACAAGTTTGTGAATTCGTAAGTCTAATTTGATCATTTAATTGGATACCTTAAACTATCAAAACCAAATCATCAACCTTCTTATATAACTCATCCAATAAAGTATTACTATATATTTTATTTTGCGGAGAATATACATTTAGATCTGACAAACATATCGTGTCGAGTTGAAATATTAAAAATGTTAATAAATCTTAAACGTAACTCGACCCATATAATCATCGTGTAACATCGTATCAACCCGTTATTTTTGTTTGAGTTATTGTCATGTTAACGGGTTAGAGTTTAGACACTATAGATATATTGTGTCGTATCGGAGTGAAATAATTATTACGTTGAAAACGCATGAGTTAGGGAAACCTGACTTTTTATAACTTTTCCAAAAATGAACTTTTTGGAAAAATTAGAGAAACCTGACTTTTTATAACTTTTACAAAAAAGACTTTTGCCCTTTCAAAAGCTTAGCCAAACACCCCCTAAATTTGATCATTTAATTGGATACCTTAAACTATCAAAACCAAATCATCAACCTTTTTTATATAACTCATCCAATAAAGTATTACTATATATTTCATTTTGCGGAGAATATACATTTAGATCTGACAAACATATCGTGTCGAGTTGAAATATTAAAAATGTTAATAAATCTTAAACGTAACTCGACCCATATAATCATCGTGTAACATCGTATCAACCTGTTATTTTTGTTTGAGTTATTGTCAGGTTAACGGGTTAGAGTTTAGACACTATAGATATATTGTGTCGTATCGGAGTGAAATAATTATTACGTTGAAAATACATGAGTTAGGGAAATTAGGGAAACCTGACTTTTTATAACTTTTCCAAAAATGAACTTTTTGGAAAAGTTAGAGAAACCTGACTTTTTATAACTTTTACAAAAAAGACTTTTGCCCTTTCAAAAGCTTAGCCAAACACCCCCTAAATTTGATCATTTAACTGGATACCTTAAACTATCAAAACCAAATCATCAACCTTTTTTATATAACTCATCCAATAAAGTATTACTATATATTTCATTTTGCGGAGAATATACATTTAGATCTGACAAACATATCGTGTCGAGTTGAAATATTAAAAATATTAATAAATCTTAAACGTAACTCGACCCATATAATCATCGTGTAACATCGTATCAACCCGTTATTTTTGTTTGAGTTATTGTCAGGTTAACGGGTTAGAGTTTAGACACTATAGATATATTGTGTCGTATCGGAGTGAAATAATTATTACGTTGAAAATGCATGAGTTAGGGAAACCTGACTTTTTATAACTTTTCCAAAAATGAACTTTTTGGAAAAATTAGAGAAACCTAACTTTTTATAATTTTTACAAAAAAGACTTTTGTCCTTTCAAAAGCTTAGCCAAACACCCCCTAAATTTGATCATTTAATTGGATACCTTAAACTATCAAAACCAAATCATCAACCTTTTTTATATAACTCATCCAATAAAGTATTACTATATATTTCATTTTGCGGAGAATATACATTTAGATCTGACAAACATATCGTGTCGAGTTGAAATATTAAAAATGTTAATAAATCTTAAACGTAACTCGACCCATATAATCATCGTGTAACATCGTATCAACCCGTTATTTTTGTTTGAGTTATTGTCAGGTTAACGGGTTAGAGTTTAGACACTATAGATATATTGTGTCGTATCGGAGTGAAATAATTATTACGTTGAAAATGCATGAGTTAGGGAAACCTGACTTTTTATAACTTTTCCAAAAATGAACTTTTTGGAAAAATTAGAGAAACCTAACTTTTTATAACTTTTACAAAAAAGACTTTTGCCCTTTCAAAAGCTTAGCCAAACACCCCCTAAATTTGATCATTTAATTGGATACCTTAAACTATCAAAACCAAATCATCAACCTTTTTTATATAACTCATCCAATAAAGTATTACTATATATTTCATTTTGCGGAGAATATACATTTAGCTCTGACAAACATCGTGTCGAGTTGAAATATTAAAAATGTTAATAAATCTTAAACGTAACTCGACCCATATAATCATCGTGTAACATCGTATCAACCCGTTATTTTTGTTTGAGTTATTGTCAGGTTAACGGGTTAGAGTTTAGACACTATAAATATATTGTGTCGTATCGGAATGAAATAATTATTACGTTGAAAATGCATGAGTTAGGGTTAGCAGGATAGAGTTATTTTCATATTACAAAGTAAATTCGACCAAAGTTTTTCTTGTATAATCATGCTTTGATTTTGAATATATACTTAACCACTTGGGTTGTGGTGACTTGGTAAGGCATGTGGAAGATATGGTGGATAACCTATTGACCCATGTTCAAATCCTGGCACTACTCAGCCCTTGTGGCCATGGAGGTTCGCCTGCAGTGACTCCAGGGCATGAGGCAAAGTCTCATGTTTGCAGCGGGGGATTAGTCGGTGCGCGTAAGCTGGCCCGGAAACCCTCGTTAGGGAAGTTCCCTTTCCAAAAAAAAAAATATATACTTGAAATCTCGATTCTAACCTTGGGTTGAAATCTCTTTACACATGCTTATTAATTTGGAGTTGGTATTGGGTTATCTTTGTGGTGTCAATACAATGGCTCCAAATTGTACCTCACACTTTGACATACCATAATAATCGTACCGCTTAAGCTTTGCCCCCTCATCGCAAGTAAACCCCCTTTTTCTTCCCATTATTCGCCGGCGTTTTCACCTCTTTTCAACTTGATCGTTCCATCAACACCTATCCAAATCATCGAAACCCTCAAATCTACCAATCGATTTTTGATTACAAGGGTTTATCAATCGAATTCTGTACGCTTACACCCGCCGTTTGTTGAAGTGCGATGGAAGTGGAGGATTGCATGAGCAGCGGCGGAGAAGAGGATTACTATTGCTCCGATCGTGACTCCCTCGACGATGCGCTCGAGAACGAAGACTCTGATTCTCAGTGGGCTCCTCCTAAAGGTTCATCATCCAAGGTATTTAATGTTTTAAATTTTTTATTTTTTTCTGTATGTAGTTTAGTCGCGAAGATACATTAGGTTTCTATTGTGTCTAGGTTTCAATTAAGCTGCAACGAGGCTATTTAATCAGTGTGGCTGCGGTGCTGTTGAATTGTGATGGAAGTTGTGTTTGTCCTTTTGGTGCTATATAACGTTCCTGTATATCTCTCTCTGTTTCAATGTTTTGGTCACAAATTAGGGAAGACGTGTTCTCTTGATCAAAGTACTCAATTTCCTTCTGTTGATCACAATTTTGGATTGATGGTTACTGTTAACTTAGAACCCTGCGCCCTGAAACTGTATTTGTTTGTTCATCGTAAATATTCTTCAAAATCCAAATCTTAGTTTCTTATGTTGTCAACATCAACATCTATATATCTCAAGATCCCAACAATGGGGTAAGGGCGATGTAGATGTAGGCAGCCATGCCTCCACCTCATGTAGAGTATCTGTTTTCACAGATGACCTCCTGCATAAGAAAAATGCAAACTTGCGAAGGTAGAAACAAGCAGAGAGTAAGAAAGTGCAAGCACTAAACATATGCATGAAACTAAAGCCAATACGAGCAAAGGAGCTCAAAACTGCTACAAGTAGGGAAGAGGGAAAAAGGAAAGGAGATAAAGAAGTAGGAAGTAAATAATGGACGAAAGGCATATTTCTGTAAGTAAGCTGAACAAGAACCTAGGATACTCTTCTACCCTGATTCTAAGCTTCCACACACCACCACAATCACAATCCTCCTTCCCAAAATTTATCGTTGATTGACGCCACTTGTACCCATTTGAAATTCTATCCTACAACATTCTACCGGATGTCCATCGTAACATTCTCATTTCACAACTTCCATTCCATCTTCCATCTTTTTCTCATACTCCTTCTCATTGGCCAACATTCAGATTCATATAGTATGCATGGGCTAACTGCTACCTTGTAGAATTTTGTTTTTAGTTTCAGTGGGACCTTTTTGTTGGAAAAAGTACCTGTGGCCTCCCTCTGCTTTAACCAATTGCTTTATGCGATGAGTAACTCCATGTTGGTCTCTATCCCGATTGACCTAACTTTCTTGAATAAAGATTGGAAATAGCTACCCCATTTCCTCCTAAATTCTTAATATATTCATCTTTCACTAGAATTCATCCAATTTTATCTTCAATAGATAAGCTTGAAGATTTCATTCTCCCATTCATTTGTGTCCAATCTCCTATGTATATGCTCGTATGCCATGACCTTAGCTTTAGCTGCTGCTTTCTTCCCTTCTCCTTTTGCCTCCATGTATCATTCTTTATGTTGTCTTGGGCATAAACAGTTCATAGTAATTCTATATGTGAAGCACTGAAGCTTAGAATTCCTAGTTCTGTAGTAGTTGTTTTCCATAAACACATTGTTTTGATTTCTTCTAATGCATCACGTCATTCACCCTTTTCAATCATGTTTATTAAACTAACATAATTTCAAGCTCTGTATCTCAACACATTATGGGCCTGTTGTTAGATTGACATATAGCCCATATGACACTGTTATCTGAAAGATTAAAGAAAAATAATCTGGTGGCTCTGCTACTCCTTTATGTGTTCTTCATGGAAATTTATAATTGGTTGATTGTTTCTGGTTGTTAGATAACGTCATTATTACTATTTAGCTTTTGAATCATTTGTTGCATCGTTTTCAGGTCATCACAAAAGAGTCTCTTTTGGCTGCACAGGTATAACTTTAGAAGCCTAGTTCTACTTATAACCCAACTGCCTATCCTACAACCTATAGTGATGACTAATGAATGATGGTATGTTACTTATGTTATTTGTTTAGAGGGAAGATTTACGCAGAGTTATGGAGTTACTTTCTTTAAGGGAGCACCATGCACGTACACTACTTATACATTATCGTTGGGATGTTGAGAAGATATTTGCAGTGCTTGTAGAGAAGGGAAAAGATCGTTTATTTAAAGAGGCTGGCTTACCTATGCTTCACTCTCATGACCTTGATCCTTCAGTGTCTACTTGTACAACAATGTGTGATATATGCATGGAGGATTTGCCATCTAGTGAGCAGACAAAAATGGACTGTGGCCACTGCTTTTGTAACAATTGTAAGATATCTTTAACCATTTCTTTTTTCCATTACATATTATTTGCAGCTGACAGAAGTCATTTTTATTTTTTCTAGGTTGGACAGAGCATTTCATTGTAAAAATAAACGAGGGACAGAGTAAACGTATCCGATGCATGGCCCACAAATGCTATGCAATATGTGATGAATCCATAATCCGGAATCTAGTTGGCAAAAGGCATCCGGATTTGGTAGAAAAATTCGATCGGTTTCTTCTCGAGTCATATATCGAGGACAATAAGATGGTGAAATGGTGTCCAAGCACTCCTCATTGTGGGAATGCAATCCGTGTTGAAGAAGATGAGTTTTGTGAAGTGGAATGTTCATGTGGGAATCAATTCTGTTTCAGTTGCTTATGTGAAGCCCATTCCCCTTGCTCATGTGCAATGTGGGCACTCTGGACTAAAAAATGTAAGGATGAATCAGAAACAGTTAATTGGATTACAGTTCATACAAAACCATGTCCAAAGTGTCACAAACCAGTTGAGAAAAACGGTGGCTGCAATTTAGTTAGCTGCATCTGTGGACAAGCCTTTTGGTAAGAAAATATACAACATGTTGTATGAATATTTGATTCCATGACATTTTTATGGTTAATAAAATTTTTTATTACTAGTTGGCTATGTGGTGGTGCAACGGGGCGCGATCACACGTGGTCAAACATCACAGGTCACAGCTGCGGTCGATACAAAGAAGACCGCGAAAAGAAATCGGAACGCGCAAAACGAGACCTCTACCGGTACATGCACTACCACAATCGCTACAAAGCTCACACGGATTCATTCAAACAAGAATCAAGGCTCAAAGAAACCATTAAAGAAAAAGTAAGAATCTTGGAGGAGAAAGATTCACGCCTACGAGACTTCAGTTGGGTTACAAACGGACTTTATCGGTTGTTCAGATCAAGGCGAGCGCTTTCCTATTCATACCCTTTTGCTTTTTACATGTTTGGTGAAGAGCTTTTCAAAGATGAAATGACGAAAGAGGACATGGAGATTAAACAGCATCTGTTTGAGGATCAACAACAGCAACTTGAAACCAATGTTGAGAAGCTGTCAAAGTTTATTGAGGAACCGTTTGATCAGTACCCCGAGGATCGGATCATGGAGATACGGATGCAAGTTATTAATCTCTCTGTCATCACCGACACCTTATGCAAGAAAATGTAAGTCTATATATATAACTATAAGAAAGAAACAACAAGTTTTATATTAATAATTAATTTATATTTTGTTTTTTTATAGGTATGAATGTATAGAGACGGATTTATTGGGCTCCCTACAATTCGGGATCCATAACATCGCTCCATACTACTCAAAAGGAATCGAAAAGGCTACGGAACTTTCCATCGCTTTCCATGCAAACTCATGCAACAATGACAAGCGTCAAAAGCTCCATGACCCCACAACAACCAATGGTAAACCAATACAAAGTAAAAATGCATGCATTATTGGAAGAGGAGGAGGGTATTTACGTCTTTTTTTTTTGTATTTGCAGGTGGGACATCGGAGGAGTCTGACCGGCCTTCGGGGTCGGGCAGCTCAGAGGAGAGTGGTTTTTCTGCTCAAAAGAGGGCTAGAAAAGACGGTCATGGTCGTGGTATGTTTGACCTGAATTTACCTGCTGATGTTTGAGGTGGTGAAAACGGAAGAGGAGAGTTGCTCGTTAATCTAGATTATATAACAAGTGTATAGCTCTGACTCTAGGGGCGACTCTGTTTTGTGAATTCATCTTATTATTTCTCCAATCTTTTCATATAACTAGTTTTTATATAATATAAAGGAGAAAAACCTATCAACTTTTTGGGTTATTATCTATATCAGATCTTTTCATCCACGTTGTTATGTATACTGGACTTATTGCTCTATGTTAAACCAGTTTCCAAGGGGTTTATTAATAAAATCGTGTGTGTCCATGTGAAGTTTGGGTTAATTTTATAAACGAAATCATACAAATAATGAAAATGTAGATTGGGGGCTAGGTTGCATGGTATCAATGTTTTCAGACTCCAATTGGAGACACATACACTTTTCTTGTTGAAATCGGGTTATATCAGGGTTCAACTCCCAACCCCTATATCTCTGCCTTGATCTTGAATGAGATGTCTAGCGAGATCCAAAGGAACGTGCCTTGGTCGCTTTGTGTATACCTTTTTCTTTATGTTGAATGCTCATTTATTTACACATATGGAGGGTGTCATTGCAGAATAAAGAGCTATGAATCAACGTTGTTAAACCACCAATTTACCTATTCGTTTTATTAAAAATATGTAAAGCATGTAGTATTTCTTTCTCATATCCAGTGAAAATTCCCCCACAACCTTTATCCCTTTCTACCACTCAAATGAAAAACAATAGCACAATATTTTGTGGTTAACACGATCACATTGATCGGCTAAGTCCATGGACAAACACTAAAGAGAGGTTTTATTGATCGACTATTGAATTACAGTTATATTATCTTATTTTAAGCTAGGTTACACAATTCAAGAGATCTATTATATGAGAAATTGATCTAAAATCTATTAATATGATTAAACCTAGAAACTTTCATGAAAAATTGGCCCATGATCCACAAAAGACCAAGATCGGACCGAAAAAAGTTTAGATCATTTCTAGTCTCAAAAGACCTCAACGTTTCGAGATCGACCTGAGGTTGATCCGTAATCACCATCTAAGAGGAATTTTTACATAAAGGAGGGGTTGTGGAGGTATACCTCCACAACCCCTCTATGTAAAATTTCCTCTGATTACGGATCAACCTCGGGTCGGTCTCGAAACGTTACAGTCTTTTGAAACTGGAAATAGTCCGGTCCTTGTGATATGTAAATAGCACAAATAGACAAACAATTGCCTCTGTCTAACGCTATATACCTTTATGCATTGTTATATCTTTATCGGTTAGAGAATAATAAATTTGATCATAGTTTGCAAATTTTTATGCATTGTTGAAGATTTTCTTTTCGAAAAATCAAATATTCTCCTATCTTTTTTTCCTACTCATTAGATCAAAACAAGTCAAATCAAGAAAAAAGATTAAGAGAAAGAATTAATGATATTCATATGTCATAACCTTGTACGAGTAGAAGAATAAGTAAGAAAAAAATGTAAAAATATATTCAATTGTCTTCCAATTATTAACACCAACTATTTAATAATGATTTAATCAAAGCCTTAAATACTATTGACTTCACACAATAATAACATATTGTATGCAAAATAATAATAATAATAATAATAATAATAATAATAATAATAAATCTAGCATTTTTCGTCTGATATGAAATATCTAATTACTAATTACAACTGTTTAATAACAATATTTAGTTAGTAATCAAAGTTTTAAATAACATTGAATTCGCATATAGTAACATATTTTACACAAATAATTTTCTAACAGACTGAAACTTGAAACAGGGTGTTAATATAACTACAAAAACTACATTACTACATATGCTTAGTTTAAATATTTTTTATTATCATATGTATCAAGTCAATTTCAAATATTTAAAAGCTATTTCTTTTTTCTAAATAAACATATACTTAGGTGGCATAAATGCAACCAGAAGGTATCTAAAGCCACATTCAACCATAAATCCTATACAAAACACGCCAAAAAATAAAAATTAAATAATTAAAAAAAATTGAGATACACGAAAATTATAGAAAATATGGATCACGGATTATAGCCTCGTGGGATCAGTTTCTCACCTTCAAATACACACACTATTTTCACACACACACAATTCCTTCCACTTCTCCAATGGCGTCTCTTCAACTAACTCCTCTGTCCACTTGCACCGATCTCTCTCTTCCTGTCATCAGAGTTTTCCGATGCCGGAAGACTCTTTCCGTCCGGTGCTCTGCTGGAGAACCTTCTTCTTCCTCATCTCCATCGATTTCCGTTGGTTCCGATTTCGACGCCAAGGTTTTCCGGCATAATTTGACCAGAAGCGAGAACTACAACCGGAAAGGATTCGGACACAAGAAGGAGACGCTTGAGCTAATGAGTCAAGAGTATACCAGTAATAATCTTATCCGTTTAGCTTGTTTCAACTAGTTCTTTTTCCTGAATTTGAGATAATTGAGCATTGAGAATTTTTAAATTTGATGCGGCTTCTGATGTTGTTCAAATTTACTTATCTCATGGGCTAATTTGTCTACGACTGGAAAACTGATTGAGATCATTTTCTGGTCTAACGGAGTTTCCAACACCGATGCTTATGTTAAATAATCGTTTCAACACGGTGTAAGCTGTCTTATAGCCTAAAATTCTAATGATTGATATGTATTTTGTTTAAATTGAATTTTTATAGGTGACATAATAAAGACTTTGAAGGAGAATAACTACGAATATACATGGGGAAATGTTACTGTAAAGCTTGCAGAAGCTTATGGCTTTTGCTGGGGTGTTGAGCGTGCTGTCCAAATTGCTTATGAAGCCAGGAAACAATTCCCTGATGAGAAGATTTGGATCACTAACGAAATTATTCACAACCCTACTGTTAATAAGGTACTAGCTTAGTTTATTTGGCTTACAGTTTTCTGGTGATTTTCCTCCAATAATAAACATTTTTAAGGGTCTTTTATTAGTTCTGTTTTCAGTTGATCCCTGAATCGTGCTGTCATTTTAATAGATTTCTGTTGATTCCTAAGTGAAAGTATTCTCTATTATTCCTACTTCCCTCATATGCATGTATCTTGTAAAACTTAAAATTTTTTCAACAGATGATGATTAAAGTTTTGAACTTTTGTAATCGTAGAGGCTAGAAGAGATGGAAGTTAAAGATATCCCAATTGAGGAAGGAGAAAAACAATTTGATGTTGTTGATAAGGGCGATGTTGTTATTCTGCCTGCTTTTGGAGCTGCAGTAGACGAAATGTTGACTTTGAGTAACAAACAAGTACAAATAGTTGACACTACATGCCCTTGGGTGTCTAAGGTGTGGAATACTGTTGAAAAGCACAAGAAGGGGGACTATACTTCAATCATTCATGGTAAGTATACCCATGAAGAGACAGTGGCAACAGCCTCTTTTGCAGGAAAGTATATCATTGTGAAGAACATGGATGAGGTATGCTTAATGTGGTTTTCTTCTTCTCAAGTGCAAAACACTTTTCCACATTGATATTAATTATATTAAATAATAGTTTATTACTTGATCCAGGCAACATATGTGTGTGATTACATTCTTGGTGGTGAACTTAATGGATCTAGCTCAACCAAAGAAGCTTTTCTGGAGGTGATTTGTTTATTATTGCATCTAACTTCAATTTTTTTTTTTTCTGTTTACAGCATTGAACTTTAAAAAATCTACCCAATTATAGCAATGTCTAAAAGTACAATGTCTTAATAATAAAAAGATTGAAAGTACAATGTCTTGTGTTGAACTTTGTATGCTTGCAGAAATTTAAATTTGCAGTTTCCAAAGGTTTTGATCCAGATAAGGATCTTGTGAAAGCTGGTGTGGCAAACCAAACTACAATGTTGAAAGGAGAAACAGAGGAGATAGGTCAGTTTTTTTTTGTTGTTTCAAATAATTCCTCATGTTACTTTATGATAGGAATCTAGAAGGCCCAATACTATTAAAGCAAGAGTTATATCTAGAAGGCCCAATAAGGGGTAAAACAGTAAATTCATCTAGGTTGGTTAGGATTATAATAAATAGGGAGAAATGTCACAGTATGGGGATGTCGAGAAATTTGATAGTGTTTGTATTGGCTCTTAAGCTTTCGGCTGAGAGAGAGGGAGATTCCCTGGGCAATCTTTTAGATTGTGTTAATTGTGTAATCAATTAGTTAATTTCATCTTCTTCTTTTCGATCTTTCTCTGTTTGATCCTATTTCATCAAACCCTAATTTCTGTTCTTCATCACTTTATATATATAAGTTATATCATTAAACATAGTTGGTTTCTTTTTTCCTTATTTCAGGGAGATTAGTAGAGAGGACAATGATGCAGAAGTTTGGAGTAGAAAATATCAACAGCCACTTCCTAAGCTTCAACACTATCTGTGATGCAACTCAGGCAAGTCCATATCAATGGAATGAATGATTCCATGACAACAAACAGTAGCTAAGTTTTGGAGTCATGTATATGTAAAAGTAATATGATATGATATGATCTGAATGTAGGAGAGACAAGATGCTATGTATAAATTGGTGGATGAGAAGTTAGATCTTATGTTGGTGGTTGGTGGATGGAACTCCAGCAACACCTCACACCTACAAGAGATTGCAGAGGAACGTGGCATTCCATCTTATTGGATTGATAGTGAACAAAGAGTGGGTCCCGGGAACCACATAGCTTACAAGTTAATGGTAACCATTTTTCCACCTTCATTTGGACCAAGACCAACATCACTTTATTATTACTTTATTTATGCAAGTATGTTTATGTCCTAACAACTTATCTGATTGCAATTTGCAACAGCATGGCGAATTGGTTGAAAAAGAGAACTGGCTACCAAAAGGTCATGTCACAATTGGTGTCACATCTGGTGCATCTACCCCTGACAAGGTAATAAACTAAAACACTGAGGGGCTGCTTTTTCATTTTTCTAAAAGTGAGAGGGTCTAATTGAAATTTATATTGTATATTTGTATGTGCAGGTAGTGGAGGATGTGCTACTTAGGGTATTTGAGATCAAACGCCAAGAAGCCCTACAACTCGCATAGATATAGATTAGACATATGTTATGTATACATATGAATGTGATGTATATGTGTATGTGTATAATACAAAACCATGGGTTGGTATTTATCTACACATGTTATGAAATCTCACCACTTCGATCACTTTAAGACTGTGTTTGTTATATGAGACTTGATGTGGTTGGACAACCTTCTTAGTTCTTAGGGCTATGTTTCTGTGGAGGGTATTCATGGCTTTTTCACCGCATCTTTATTGTGAGTTTTTTGATTCTTAACCCTAACAAAGAAATGATTCTCAAAATCTATCTATTATAATATCACGATGACAAAAGGCTAATAAGTTGGTTTGAAACTCAATCCCAAACACCCATTTTAAGTCTAACACAAATGATTCAATCAAGCCCTAAATAAAAAACTACAACAAATAGCACTGGATCGCATGATTTAAAAAAAAAAAGTAGAAAACGATAACCGGAATTTGATAACAAACAAGCATAAAGTTTGGAGAACTTCGGGATTGATCGAGCAAATAATATATTGAAACACGTAAGAACATCACAATTCACAAGGCAATGAATAAATAAAAAAGCTAAAAGTTAAACCCAAAGCAATCCGCATAAAAAAAGTTTAATTTTCATAATAAAAATGCAAATGCGGTGAAGGTGGATCGAACACCTGACCTTCAGATCTTCAGTCTGACGCTCTCCCAACTGAGCTATCCCCGCTTTTATGTTTATAATAGATGAATCAAATATTTAACTCATGCAAACTAAATCTGATATAAATAAATATTAAAACAAAAATAACAAAGAAAAAGAGAGAAAAGAAGTATAAATATGAGAATTTAGCATTTTCTGTTGTTATTCGAAAGTTTTATAAGGATTTTAGTTCCTAACTATTGAAAGTGACATTTTTGCCCTTGGTTCCTTTTTATCATTATTCTTGACTATCTTTTATCCATTAATGGAGCGGTCATATAGCTTCGACCTTGATCTACTTATATATTAATTAAAGATATGGTTAATCAGAATCAGATGAATGATTATTGAATTCTATTTTTAGGTTGGATGGAAAATAAAAGAGTGGTTGTTTTTAGTTTATGTTCTATGTTTGATCATTACACTTATTATTGATGCCATATAATATGTTCAATATAAACTGTTTGTTTTGATTCTAAAGTAACATTCCCTCGAAGAATGAACTCAGAGTTCTTCTCATAACATTCATTGCTAGTAGCTTTGTAGTTTCATGCTTCGTGTTTTTATTCCAAGTAACAATAAATCCACTTGTGCGTCAAATGGTTGGTTGCTTTCATTGTTTAATGTTATTATATTCAATAAAACGTAGTTAAAGATTATCTTTTGAATTGTGGCTGGGATTGGTTAGTATTAGAATTTAGAAAGGCCCTGTAAATGGTATGGTGCGTTTGGATTAGCCTTTAATATATTGGGCTTTTACTTAGTTTTTATTTGAGACTTGGTTAACCCTAGTTATTTTTCGTATTTATGGTCTATTTCCATTTCATTGTAATTGCCTATTTTGGTTGAGCAGTGGTCTAACTCTATTTCTAGCAAAGAGGAAGAAAGAAGTACAAACAAAGCTTTGTTACATGATCCTTATAATCTAACCTCACAACTTCGTCGTTGTTATCTAACTTGAGCTTTTTTATGATCAATGGAATCACCTACATGCTGCTAGGGATCCACAATTGTTGGAATACGGTTGCCATTGAGTTTTCTGGCGTTCTCATCATTTTGCAATTCTACTTGTGGCTCAAGGTTGGTATTATGGGCTTCTGCATCATCATTGTTTTGAGATTGTGTAGCTTCTACTTCAGATTGGGGCCATGTCTAATTGAACTTGGGATCATGCTTAATTTGTTTGGTAGAAGTAGTTTTCTTCATTTGGGTTTCAGTTTTAACAAATTAATGCAAGTGAATCAAGTTTGTACACACAATATCTCTTCCGCCACTGATTTTTCTAAGAGATACAGACCTCGATAACCACAACCAAGATCCCATGATAAAAAATAAATAAACAACCATAACCAGTTAAACCACAATTAGATAACAAACAGGCATAAATTTTTTAGATGTTAGGAGGACTTTGATCGAGCAAAGAATATAGTGCAAGGAGATATGAAATAGGAAATCTGAGCTGTAATATAGATTCAATCAAAAATAAAACAAGTGATTTTTAATTTTCATGTAATAATAAAAAAAATGCAGGCAGATGCGGTGAAGGTGGATCGAACACCTGACCTTCAGATCTTCAGTCTGACGCTCTCCCAACTGAGCTATCCCCGCTTTTATGAAAACACAAGATGAAAAATATATTCATATAATGAAATTGAATCTGATAAAAAGAAGTTAAAACAAAATATTAAAGAAAAAGAGAGAAAAGAAGCAGAAATGAGAATTTTGCAGTTTCTGTTGTTTATTGAAAATGTTTATAAGTATTTTAGTTACTATGTAAAATCTCATATTTGGCCTTAATTAACTCATTTTAATCTTTCTTTTCTATCATTTTTATCCAATAATAATGGACCAACATTAGTCGTTCAAGGTCATGGAGCATGTAGATTCAATCAATCATTCTGAAATTTACACTTTACATATTCATAGTTTATGATTGCAAACACATGAGTTTAAATTCTATGATTGCGTGTCTCTGTAACATATCACGTGGTCTTACAGAATAATTCTGATAAGATCTCCAGTTCGATAACCATCACACACACACATAGATACATCGTCCTAACAACGATCACAATAGGGATGAATCTATACATATTTCTTTTTATTAGTCAAAACCCATAAGTGGGAGCCGATGTTAAACTAGGGTATATGGAAGTATTAAGGTGTCCCTTCTTTCTACAATGAATCACGGAATCAGAGACCACTTGCATTTGAAGCTTGCAACACCCACGGACAAGGAGAAGAAAAGCAACCACTGAAGATTGAAGCGTCGAAGAAGGAATGAGCATCGTGTAATTTGGAAACAAATCCCTGTGGTGTTTATGGACATCTGGGGCAATATCTTTTTATTTAAATGAGGGGCATAATCGTCATTTGATTAAATTTTCAGTGGATGAATGAAAAGGAGCTGTGGAAAAATCAGCTCCCGCAAAGAATAGAGTGCAAGGGCATATGAAATAGGAAATCTGATCTGTAATATAGCTTCAATAACAAATCAAACGAGTGATTTTTAACTTTCATATAATAATAATAAAAAAAAAGGTTTGCGGTGAAGGTGGATCGAACACCTGACCTTCAGATCTTCAGTCTGACGCTCTCCCAACTGAGCTATCCCCGCTTTCATGCCATTACGAGATGAATAATACATTTATATAATGAAATCGGATCTGATATAAAAAAGCAATATATTAAACAAAAAGAGAGAAAAGAAGTATAAATGAGAATTTTTCAGTTTGTGTTGTTTATTGGAAATTTTTACAAGCATTTTAGTTCCTAACTATGTAAAATCTCATTTTTGGCCTTAATTAGCTAATTTTTATCGTTCTTTTTTTTATCATTTATCCAATAATAAACCACATTAATTACTCAAGGTCCAAGCAATATATAAAATTTACTTAAGTTCAGCGTTATCCATAAGTTAATCTTTATCCCAATGTTCTACGAAATGCATGCATGCTAAAAACTACAATAGATTTCTCTTTACACATTGAGTTATTTTCATTTATTTAATATCAAATTCATTGAAGAGGTCATAAGCCAAGAATGGTGGAGTCGAAACAGTTAAGTATTCCAAAAGGTCATAGAGATATTAAAAGGTCAAAGATTCGCCGAGTAAGAACCATCGGATCATCACTTATTCCACGAATAGATAATTACCAAGAATGGTGGAGTCCAAACAGTTAAGTATTCCAAAGGGTCATAGAGATATTAAAAGGTCCTCTTTAAGCTCTTATGCCTCAATCATGATACCTATCCTTTTTTAATCTTAATCCTCTACATCCAAGCTAGATCCCTTAACTACCATTTTTTTAGTAAACCTACAGCTAGCGTCCTTTTCCAGAAAGGTAGTTGCGTGAGTTTCTTCTAAATTTGACTCCTTCCTACAATCTCAAGAGAGCATTAATTTGGGGAATCTCTTGCTCCCAAATCAATAGAAAAAGAGTGAATAAATTGTTGGAGTGTGTAGTTGGGTGAGTTGTTGAAATGGAATTAGAGTTATAAAAATATAGCAATACTATAGTTAAGGACTCAAAGAGATACCAAAATAAACAACCGTAGATGTCATGGATAATATAAATAGTCTAAAAGTTGCATTTGAGGTCTTTTAGGAAAAGCTAATTATTTCTCATGAGAATGTTGAGAAATGTCATGTGGTTAGAAGAACCAAACTTATGATTTGAGGGCTTGGATAAAAGATGTAACATGTAATTATTATTGATTACACTAACAAATTGATCATCTTCCTCTTCCTTTTGTAAATGCAATTTATCTAGGAATTTGTCAACTTGGGCAATGCATGAATTACCAGATAACATGTTATTTTCATGCCGACCAAATTCATAAAAACAAAATTTCAACAATTTTCTTCTTCTACGAAAAGAATTCCCCATCAGTAAAGTAAACTAAAACGGATATATAATACCCAAGTAAGTATACATCAATACATCATTCCATTCTTTTTTACTTTTATATATAAAAAAACACCTAATGCCTCCTCAATGTTTCACCACCTTTAAACTTTCTTTTTTTTCTTTTCTTTTCCACCCAGCAATTCCTATCAACTCTGCAAAAAAAACGTCATCAAAATTAACAGTCGACTCCATACATTAACATGCTTGAGCGGTTTTTTTTTTTTTTTTTGAGATGTATAAAAGTTGAGTGATCATTAAACATTTGAATAAATAGAATTATAATAATTACCAGAGCCAGAGAATCAACCATGCTTTATTACAGCTTCAATATCAGCTCCAACTTGAGCAACTTTCAAATCTTTTGATGCTTTTGCTGATGTGGCAACACTCTCAACGTCAAAGTCCATTGCTATTTTCTTCACAGCACCCTCAACCATCTGTAATTACATTACAAATTAAACCACCACACACATATTTTAAAATCTCTTATTTCATTCAAATTTAACATACCAGTGATCCAATAGCCACTAATGCTCGGTATTTCGCATCAACTTCCAAAGTCTCCCCTTCTGCAATCTGTAGGAAAAAAAAAACAAACATTTTACAAATTTACCCTTGTTTATTTTCTAATTTAAGTATTTTTAAAAAAAAAAGGTTTATGTGTATGTTACCTCTAAAGCTGCTGAAAGAACATGAGATTGACCTTCTTCATCCTTCTTTTCAATCAATAGCACAGCATAACTGTAACGCTCAAAATAAGTGGATCATTCATTTTTCATAATTTTCAAAATACTAAAAAGAAAAACAAAAATCCAAATCCAAATGGCAAATTTACTTACTTGAGCACCAATGTAGAATAAGATATTTGAACATTCTTATTTGGAGATGAATAACAACTAGCGAATGCATCAAAAATCTACAACCTCACCAAAATGGAATTCAGTAGTGTTTTTCATTATAATATATTAGGACAAATATATATATATATATATATATATATATATATATATATATATATATATATATATTTATAAAATGATACCTCAACACGATGGTTTTGCAACCATAGATGGAAAGTTGAGTTCTTAAAAAGATTTACTACAGCACGTATACTGGTTAGAAGATTTGGGGGAAGAGGATTATTTGTAACCTTCTTGATTAAATCCATGAATATATCTGAAGAGTTAAAAAAAACAAATCATATTCTACAAGTAGAACCTTGTGTGTGTTTTTGATATATTAGTGAGAAATTAGTATAGATAACTAGATACCGTTTTCATCACTAACACGTTTCAGAACAGATGATCCGTCTGGATGTAAAATGACCATCCTTAATATGTCAATAACTGCAATAATATTTGATGATTTTGTTATATAAAAGTTTTAGAGGTGGTTAATAATTCATAATATGTAATTCAAAAGATGCTGACCTGGAAACATCATGGAAACTGGCCATGATTTGAGTAATTTTGACAATAAGCTGATGTCATCATTTGAAAATTTACTAATATGGTAATGCGATGTGTCCTTTAATGTTTTAGCTATGCCACTCAATCTTGATGTTTCTGACTCACTGAGTGATAAGCCCTGTTGGTCCTAAAATACAAATACAAAAATGGGAATAAAAGTTTGCAGTTGTGTAAAAAATCTAACTGTATAATCTTTTCTTTCCATTTTGTGTATAGGAAAATGTTATGATGCTTGTCACACAGACAAAGAGTGAAGAAAAAGCCAAGCCTCTAAAGATCCATGTAAAGATTTCATCTAATGAAAAGAAAAAAAAAGATGCTAGCTATTGAACTGAATAAAATGAAAACATGATACAACTTACCGGGTCAGAGCCTAAAGCATTGTTGAATTCTGAAATCTTTTTAAGGATTCCATCAAATTGAGCAGCATCAAAAACAACCATTCCTTTCTGTAAAGAGTTATTGCCAATTGTCAGTTATTAAAAAAAAGTAATTTATAAAATAAACAAACCTTAAAAAAGTTTTGAGATGGTTTATGAGGAGTGAGATTTAAATGGATTAAAGTTGGCATGTGTATTTCTTACATTTTATATACATATCATTTGGAAGTTTTTGTGTCAAAGGGGAGGGAAATGATGTAAGTATAAGGAATTGAGGGTTGATTATAGAAGAGTTCAATGGAGGGGAGGGGCCAAACTATAAACTGGAGGCTTCTATATCTATATTGGTAATAAAGACTAGGTTTTATTTTTATAAAACCCTAACCTTGGCTTGACGCCAAACACACATACTAAAATTGGTGTTAGGAATTCAGCTTTAATCTAGACACATATAGATAATTACAAATGGGTGTCCTTTTAATTTTTACTTTAATTCATGAAAATGATGATATCAGTTCCTACAAGTTTCCAAATTAGGTTTTACTCGAACATAAGAAAATGGTTATCTTGCATATAAATATAATATAATGGATTAAACATACCTTGGGAATGTGTTTGAAGGTTGGTTTGGTTGATACAGCTGTTCCAAATATTTGCAAATAAAATTGATCAGGAAAAACCACATCATCATCATCATATTATATAAAAAATGAGCAAAATGAAACTCCTGTATTGGTATTAGTATTAGTATTAGTATCACACAGACAATCAGCACAGATGACAGAACATACCACCAGACCTGGAAGGCTGCCCTGGCACATAAGCACTGGCTGAAAAATGAGATAATACATAACATATATAAGTTATAACCATTAATGATTAATCAGAAATCTAAAATGGATAATTAATTATTAGTATTGTCATGTCATGTGTACTTAGTATACTTACAACCAGTGTAAGGATCACGGAATGATGAATCAAGAATGAAATCTTTTTGTCCTGAATTTTGTAATATAAACTCAACCACTTGTTGGCGATACGAAAGCGGAAGATTCTCTTTCAGAAGCCACTTATCAGCTGTGTCATATGCATTATCTGTAAACATCATCATATCCCCTTTTTCTTATCAGTAAAGTAATTTACAAAAATGGTGCATGTATGTGCTTCCTCATTTTTACTTCAAAATTGGAACATTTTTCAATTCTGGTCCTTGTTTAGAGTCCAACAATGAAACCGATTACGGTTTTCTATCGACTCCGAAAAGTAACAAGCCTATATTTCAATTTTCCTAATTAAAACGGATCAAGGAAACAATTCCTAACTAACTAGCCCATAATAATAATTATCTAATAACTCTACATATATCCATCTTCATCCCAAGGACTTTACTTTCTGATTTCAAGGTTTTATAACAAAATTTAGTCCCTATTTCAAGATTTCATATCAACTTTGGTCCTTATTTCAAGGTTCTAGGGACCAAAATCGACATGAAACCTTGAAATGGAGACCAAAATTGAAAACACAAGGAACTTTTTGTAAATTAATCTTTTTTCTTAATAATGATCCATTATGTTACCAAATCATATCTTGATATAAAAAAAGAAAGTACCTGATCTGTTATATGGCAATTTGCGGATAGGTTCACCATCTCCAATATCCACATCAAACACTGATTTACAAGTTTTTGTGGTATCAGTAGAAAAGAACAAAAAAAAAGCATAGGAAATAAAGTCAAAAGTCAAAAGGCTGACCATAATCATATTGTACTCCATCAAGCACTGGGCGCTTCATGCCATTGCCATCATCAGGCCCATCAATTACTTCCCCTATCTGAAATAGGCAAAAGAAAATGCTAATTAATATCATCACACCTGATTGATGATTAGAATCAAATCATTTAGTGCATTAAACATCATTCAGAATAATACCTTATCCCATGTTTGATTCTGCATATTCCATGCATATGCAACACCATTGTCACCCTCACGGACAACAATTGTCTGTCCATCTTTGGCACCTGATCATCACATTTTGAATTAAAAAACTTTTTCCCCAAATCTTTTATAGAGCCATTGCTCCAAGATTATTGCATTTGCAAACAAATCTCAAAGATGTTATCATTAAAAGAATGATCCAAATAGTATTATTGCAGTTAATGAGACGAAGAAAATGATAAGCTACTCGAATAGACAAAGACAACTTTGAATCCCCCAACAATTAATAACCCTAATTACCCAATTGAATATCATAGAATGCTCAAATGACAATAAAAAATATATATATAGTTTCATGTGGTGTGGCCCTAATATTGATGGTACCTGGAACCTGCAAAGCTTCTAGACCAGGTAATTCCTCCAATTTCAACCCTCCAACTCGCTTCCTAACAAAAACAAAATCAAGATATGATTTATTATCAAAACTTTAATGATACTATCCATTAAATCTTACTATATAATATTTCTGATACAAAGGGCAAAATTGGAAAGATACCTGCTGCCCTTGTAATGCGAAAGTAGAGAAGCATATCCCTCAAGTTCTTGGGTCTCAGCTATCAAATTTTTATGTGCAGTCCAAACACGTGCAACCCCATCCGAACATGCAGTCACAATATCACCATTTTCCAAGAATTTCACATCCCAAACACAACCAGGATGCTCTATGCTTTGTACACAAACTCCATCTACAACCCAAAAACACATACTCTCAATAACTACACTCCAAAACAGTTCAAACTCAATAATGGAAAGGACAAGATATATATATATTCATTACCTTTCCATATTTTAGCTGATCCATCTTCACTACCACTGACCACAAGCCCATATTTATGAGCATCAACAGCATATACAATAGCAGTATGACCCACCATCTCCAATAAAACCTCACCAGTCACTGCCCATAATCTTATGGTTCTGTTTATAAAACCAAGATGACACGTAAATTTAAAAAAAGAAAATCATAAAAATTCAGAATCTATTGTGTTTAAGAGAAATCTTACCCATCATGTGATGCAGAAAGTATGCCCAAATCAGGCATTATGGCTAAACCTCTCACCGTATCTGCAAATTAAATAACATTCATTTCCAAACAATAAATGCATCAGTATACCATCTTGTTGAGTCAAAAAGTGATGTATGTATGTTGAGATCAAAAGTTTTAAGATACATGTTACATGTATCAGAAAGAATATGCTTTCTGAAGACAAGAGGTCAGAACATAAAGATTCTCAGTATCTTGAAAACACGTGGCAAGCAATTATTGGAGTAAAGGTTAACCGACTTAACTGCTATGCCTATATACAAATACAAATAATTGTCATTCTCTCTCAGATAAATATGACGGACTGAGTGATTCAACTAATCTAGAGTGTGTAAATGTGTGATTTGTTCATCTAAATTCTAGTTAAACATCATTTTCATTTCTACCAGCTTTTACCTCAAGTAAAACAAGCCCATAGATGAGGCACAGCTGGATAAAGTATGATGAGATCACAATTCACAAAGAAAGAAAAAAGACAGATACATTGAAAGCACTTACCTTTCAATATAATACTTATCTATTTATATGTGTATGCACTAATATTTGCTGCCCACGCTTTAACAAATACAAAGATAGAAACATACCTGAGTGCCCAGAAAAGGTATGTGTACATTTGCTTCCCTTCCAAAGCTTTATAGTCGTGTCACTTGAACCTGAATAACGATTAAATAAGAAAGATTCTTCTTTTATAAAAATAAAAGAAAATCAGAAAATGTGAAATAATGAACAAGATGTATTTCAACCTGTAATAAGCTCTCCAGAAGGTAATGTCCGTATTGATTGGATTGGTGCCTTGTGAGCTTCCCAAACCTCAACTTGATGTTCTCCCTTCCAACGTCTTAGTGTACTTTCATGAAGTAAAAAGGAATGAAAACCAACATCAAGGACAACTATAGGCAAAAATTCATTGGCAATATAGCAAAAATTCCAAAAACAAATAACTAACCAATCAACAGATGCAGATATAATGTCTGATCCATCCAAAGTGACTCCTGTCACTTGCATTTTGTGCCCTTTCAGTGTCTGAACTTTCTCGCCTGTTGCTAAATCCCATACCAAAACAAGGGTGTCCATTCCACCAGATATAAGGGCCCCTTCTGGAAACTGTTCATTAGGGGGAACCCAAGCTAGTGGTCCAACAAAACTAGTATGCCCAAGTAGTATCTTTGATGAAGTGTGGGAAGAATTGTTAGTCTGATCCAAAGACCATAACCTAATGGTTCGATCTCTTGATGAAGTTGCTATTCCACCATTGTCGCATACACATATACCACGAACCTAACAATTAAACAAACAATTCAAAATTTATCGCTAATTTCATAACCAAAGGAATCTAAATTACTAACTGCCGTATAGTAATCAGAATGTCAATCAGATGAATGCGATAGAGATAACAAAATCTACATAAAAATCAAAAAATAAACCTAGATCAACTACAAGATGGTTCAAATTCCAATTTCATTCTCCCAACCATCGCACGAACCCGATCATAAAGTAAAAAAAATAAAAAATTGAACTCGTTAGCAACTTAATCTACTGGAAACCCCCGTATGCATGAATTACAATGAAAGAGTAGATAGATGATACGTACGTCGTCTTCATGACCTCGAAGCTGACAGCGTAACCGGTACTCAGAGAAGTCGATATCCATAGCGATATTAAAAAATGAGGGTTTTAGAGAGCGAAAATGTGAAGAGAGAGGGTAAATGTATATAGGGTTTTGTGAAAGAGGAAGCAATTGGATTCAATTATCGTCTCCGGTGAATCGGCGTCTATGGCATCGCTTGTGCTCCAAGAAGGTTTTCTTGAACGATATAAAACCTCTTTCATTTGGACTCTGCTGACTGGAAAAAGAAAAACTCATCAAGTTATTACTTGTACATTAAACAATGGAAGTTGTACGTTGTTTTGACTTTATCAATTTTAACTCTGGAAAAAAGAAATAAGAACTAGAATTACAAAAATAGTCCCTTAATTAACAAAGAACTCGAAATTAAAGCATTTAACAAAATTATATTGATCTTCATTTTCTTTTTATCAAAATAACTATCAATTTTGCATGTCTTGATCAGTTGCCTGTTAGCTTTAATGATCGGTCTTTTATTGCTCAGTGGTGGGATTGTGACCTACCTTCTTCCTTTAAGCGTGTAAATTTATCATATATCAATTTTGTATTTGGTATGCTAGCTGAAAAACTAGATTTTTAGTTTATCAGTAAACTATCTCAAATGATTTTTTTAAAAACTAGCTATAAACTCAAAAAATAAGTTAACTTATATGCGACAAACCGAAACTAAGGCACAAAAAAAATTGCTTTGAAGCAGTAACGTGTTGGATGTTATGGAAGCATAAGAACACTAAATTATTTGAATAAGTCGAACCAACGAAGGTGATCATGCTGTGACTTAATCATTTCTTGTTTCTTTTTTTAGATAATTAACAGAAACAAAATATAAATTTAAGTGAGTTGGTAGGTTTCAAAATCCAACATTTGCTATTTTTATCTTGTAATAGGTCTTTTTTACCTATCATCTTGCTAGTTAATAAGATCTGTATCGATCAAAACAAATGTTATTTTAAAGTAATACTTCTTTTTTAAAAAATATGACATGCACTTAAAATGACAAAATAGATGGCAATTATAAAATCTGGGTTAGGTTATTGTCTTATAGATAACTTGTATGGACGAATAGACCAATGAAAATTTAGGAAAAATAAATCTGGACCAATTATTTAATTAAAATTTCTATAATTATATTAATTAATTAATTAATCAGTTTCTAAAAATAACTGTTATAAGAGTATTTCAATCTTTTTATGAGAAAACTATAAAAAAAATTATAGTTGTTTTGGGGAAAGAAGACGGTGATGAAGTCGTCTGATTTTTGCACCGGTGATGGAGTAATGTGATGCCTCCCGCGAAGCAGCCGAGTCCTTGATTTCTTTTTCCTTTGTAGGCGAAAAAGAACTATTGTGTGATAAAAGATAGAAAGAGATTAGATATTTATTTTGTTTCCTTAATTGCAGGGATTTAATTAAATGATCCCATTAATTGAAAGTGCAAAAACCCGAAAATACCCTTACTAATTTAATAAATTATTTAATTTTTGCTAATTGTAATTGGTCAATTCATCCACACAACCGTTGTATAGAACATTTGAACCTATCTCTATAAAATATTCCATAAACGTGAAGATAATTTGTTAATTATTTTTTTTTGAAAATGCTTAATGATTGTGGAGTGTTGATAATAGTAAGTATTTGTTAAATAAAATTGTTCAAATATGACATGGCAAAAAAAAATCATGAAATACCAATAACTTTGAATGCTCTAACCACATATTATATGTTTTTATGATTTATAAATAATGTTATTATATGTACCCTTTCACTCACACAATTCGTCAAAATCATGGTACATACACACACTATTCTACTCACAATGGAATACACAAAGCAATTTTTTTTTTTTTTTTTTTTTTTTTGGGGGGGGGGGGGGGGGGGGGGGGGGGACTCATATGATTTCCCTTTATAAATTATAGCAATTTACTATACCACTATAGTTTTTAAAAGAATATTTCTTATAAAGGCTGTTGTAATTTTCTTTTACCTATTTATAGTATTATATTTCCAGGTTGTTTTTTATTAAGAGATTATGCTAGTTTCAAGTTTGATGAAAATTATGAGAGGTCATGGCACATGTCTTAGGGCAAAGACTTTTTCTAAGACTAAAAATGACATTCAAGTCTTTTGAACAGACAAGATGTCCCACCTTGTTGGATGGGACAACAAGTCCTAGTCCTAGTCGAATGCAGTACAATATATCAGGAAACAACTATATAAACAGACAAAAGAGCTATTAAAAAAGCATCCTAAAGATTAAGTTGCAATCATTCTAGAACTAGAAGGAGGATAACTCTAATAAGAAGTTATAAAATATAGACAATGTTTTATTAAGCCTAAGATGCTGCAGAAACAGATACGTATTCATCATCATCATCATCATTATCATTATCATCATCATCATCATGGTTGTCATCAGTCGAATCAGAGGTTTCCACCTGTTGACGTGGACCCACAATTGCTCTTCTCTCTTGTGTTGCAACAGGTTGACTGCTACCGTTGACCAACTGCTTCACTGATTAAAAATTCTACTATAAGTATAATACATTTTTAATTAAAATGGCAACTTCAATTTCTGAAAAGTAATGAGTTTTTATCATGTTTCATATATGAAACAAGCAAAAAGCATCAAAAGATATACCTGACATCAGAAACTTCATCATAATGGTCTTCATAAACTGAAATTCACCTTGGTGAGCACTGACGAATTTACCCTGAAAGTCTTCCCTTTGTTAACTTTTGACTAGACATTTATCAGATTATTAACTTTCATGTCTTTTAAACAACTACAATATAAAGTATAAACAGTTGATTATGCAACAAAAAAACAAGTGTGAAGAGGTTTACAGCTTCATTGTAGAACAACCCCACAATTTGATCAAGCTTAGCTTGATGCCTTGATAATAAAGGACGCAAATGATTCATATATAATTGCTTAGCCCCCTGTAGAATTGTAAAGTAATCAGCATCAAAACTAAAAGAGTCATAATGGAATTAGAATCAGAGATTGGGATTATTAAATTTACAATAATCATAAAAAGGTTGCTTACATTGGTGGTGGGAAGCTGAAGCCATGCAAGAAATGCAAGCTTCATGTGATAGTAAAGTGGAAACCTGAAAAAGTAAACAAGGAGTTCACTGGTGGAAACTTGAGAATGCTAATAGTTATACCAAAAGGAAAAAAAAAAAAAAGTTTTTCTGTTTGAAGATTATAAATACATACCATGATATGAATCTGTCTGCAAATATCTCTCCAACACTAAAAGACCCATAAACTGCAAAATTTATATATATACATGTAAATACTAAATAGAAACAGTTCATCAAATCAAAATTAATGTGTATGAATATAGCATTCACTAATTACCTGCCCAGTATAAAAGCCATTTGTGTTGCTCATTTGGATCTTTTGCCTCTATTGCTTTGAATGTGGAGTAAACTGGTAATGCAACCCCAACAGTGCAGCTGCATAAATAATAATCATACATCAATTTGATCATTCAGATCTTAATTAAACAAACAGATTACTTTATAATGAATGAATGATCATTTCAAAGCTTATTAATTACCATGCTGTTCGGATTACAATATTGGAATTAAGGGGGACAAGAAGCAATCTCAAACCAGCCTGCATTAGTAACACAAATCATAAATCAGTTAAGATCAAAGGTGAAGAACAGAAAAGTTTCATAACAAAAAGCACTTGAAAGTGCATTATAGTGTAAATTCGATTTTGGAGCTCATATTAGAGTTAAAAAAGTTAATTGATTAGTCAGATTATGTAAAACCGTTTTTCTGATGCACTGATGACGAAGATCATGATACAATTAAAAAAAAAATCTACACAAATCATTTACCCTTTCATCTCCGATGATAACACTCGATAAATTCAACAAAAATCATGGTTAAACGAACCTGTTAGTGTAACTAATTGTAAAATTGGTTCCAGAGAGATACTTAACCACACAGGAAACCTTCTCAACTCTCAAGCCACTTAACTATTCAATATCTATATTTCCAGTATTCGAAAAACAGAAACAGAACGTAATAAAATCAAGCTCGATCATTGAGAAAATGCTTGAATTTACTATAACAAGTCAACAACAAAAGAAAAACCCTAACAAATTAGAAATAGAGTTTGATTACCTCAGTCGGCATATTTGATCCGAGGAACGCCATTAAATCAAGAGAGAGGTTCTGTGATTGAATTGAGTTGACTATACAATGATGATAATGATCGAATGATTCTGTTACGTAACAGAAAACAAATACGATGAACAAATTAAGCGAAGAGTCCGCTCGGCTTTGAAGAACATATTTACATCCCGGTCCATAAGTTTTATCAGTTTGACATGGAGGTCCCTATACTTTAATTGTAGCTTGTATTATTAATTTACCGGTGAAATACAAATAATATGTTACAGATGGGAATACAAATAATATGTTACCGATGGGATAGTTATCTTATAATTCAATCCGACACAATTTTTTTATAAAAAATTAATTTCTCGCTTCTTGGTCTATATAATCCAATTCAATTCAATCAAACACACCCATTAGCATTAGCGATCCAACCAAATTCAATTTCATATTAAAAAATTATATAAATACTGATATAATTTTATAAAGAAAAATTAATTATGTATTTGAGTATGTTTTATTTAACTTTTTATTATAAATTAATTATAGTTTTTAATAAAACTAGTTTTACTTATAAAAAGTGATTTATCTCCACCAATAATTGGAGACACCTTGCTTTATTTTGAAAAGAGTCGATCTTTGGTAATCTTTGTTTGTGTCGATAGCCTAGTTCACCCTAAAGTGTTTATTTTTTGTTTTCTTTTTTTACTTTTCATTGGTGAGCTATGCATCTTACGTGTTAAGTGTATTTAGTTAGAGAATGAAATCTACTTGGGTCCAGGTGACAAATGATTTCGATTTAGAGTAAAAATCACTGTAGCCCTACCAAGTTTCATCTTTGGTTTAAATGGTCCCTTTTTTTTGGCATTTAAGGGGTACGAAATATAGTTTTATCGGATAAAATGGTCTATTGATATGCTTTAAGAAGTTTCGAAGCCAAGTCATAGTCCAAGACATCTAATGAGTTAACTCTGAGTCAACTCGCCCCACACGTCACCGAGTTGAGTTGAATCATTTGCTTGGCCCCTAAGGGTCACTGTGGACCCTGTATTTATAAAAGGGATGGTTTAATAAATCAAATCCTAAAACTTTATACCCATTTTCGGCCAAATATTTACTGATAAGAAGGAGACAATCCCTTTCACGAGATTCACGAGATGGCTACCCCACCACCGTCACCAGATTCGACTTCGTTAAATTCTCGAGACCGGATCAACTTCAGTGACATAGACACAATATAATGCGATTGTGTGGAGAGAATGACAGAAACACAGGTGGAGATGGATCGCATTAAGGAGGAAATAGGACGTGATTCTGTGATATCAAGGGTCTAAATGCTTGTTGTGCAGCGCCGATTAGACCGTAACGATAAGAAGATTCAAGATAAGACTGTTGTGATGGGGGGCTCGTGGTGTTGACGTTTGGTTTTCTCGTGGAGAAAATGCACACTCTAATCTAACAGTGAGTCTGGTGGTGTTTGTTCTTGATGTGTTTGTCTTAGGTTATCTGTGCTTTTTGTGTTAATGTGAAATGTTGTCTATTAGGGTTTATGTGAAGTATTGTCTACTACCTAAAATTGTTTTTTGGTGTAATTATTTTGAAGTGGATGATGAAGTCCTGTCTAAGCTGGCATTTTGTATAAATGACTATGTAACCATGTTTAATGTAATGGAAATGATGACCTTTGTTAACTAAGCTATATATTAGTTTAACATTTAAATAAAAAATTTTAATAACACTAACCCTAGTATAGTCTCGTTAGTTACTGAGGAACTTAGGGGTATTTTCGTCATTTTACATTGTAGTCTCAAATATTGTAACGACCCAATTTTCACGACTAAAAATTTCTTTTAAACATTACTAAAACCATATGTATAAAAACCGTTTCATATGTCGTAACATAATTTCATAGTAATAATTCAAATCATAAACTTATTATCAGAGTAAAACATCCCTGGCTAACTGACTATGGTGTGTGCACTGCAACCACTCTGAGTTCCTCTTTTGAAAACTGAGTACCTGAAACCAAAAATTGAAACTGTAAGCACGAAGCTTAGTGAGCTCCCCCAAACTACCATATACCATACAAACATATAAAGCACATATTGGGCCTTGCCCACTGCATCAGACCGAGGTCCGGACTAACTGGGGCCTTGCCCCCTACATCGGACCGAAGCCGGAAACTGACTGAGACCTTGTCCCCTGCATCGGACTGAAGTCCGGACTAACTGGGGCCTTGCCCCCTGCATCAGACCGAAGTCCGGAAACTGACTGGGACCTTATCCCCTGCATCGGATCGAAGTCCGGACTAACTGCATCGGACTGAAGTCCGGAACTAACTCAACATAGCATAGCATAAACATATCAACTAGCATGAACACATATACTGCATACTGCATCGGGCCGTAGCCCGGAACACATAACACATAAATCATGTCTGAGCCATGAAGGCATCAAACATACTAACTATTGCATCGGACCGAAGTCCGGAAACTACTACTAACTAAACGGGCCGACATTGTGGCCTTAGACCCGTTCCTACTGGAAGGAAACTCACCTGAACTACTGAGCTCTGCTGATAACCCTCTGGCTGCTACCCGACAACCCTCTGAGGCGTTGCTCCTCTAGCACTCCGAGCTACCAATATCAATATAACACTTAGTCTGACAGTCCTCCAAAAGTCAACTAAGTCAACTCTTGTCAAAGTCAAAGTCCTGGTCAGAGTCAACCTTCCAGGTTGACCCTACTCACCGAGTCAGCCTACTGACTCGCCGAGTTCATAAGCTCAGAAACCCCTTACATTCACGGCTCGACTCGCCGAGTCAGACCATGACTTGCGTGAGTCTACTGATTTCCGAGTTTTGTCCTGCTCAACTCACCGAGTCTCCACTCAACTCACTGATCCGAGTCTTAACTAGAAGGGTTTGGGGTTTCGCAACCTGACTCGCCGAGTCCAAGAACAGACTCGCCGAGTCTAAGGCAATCTTCAACAGACTCGCCGAGTTGTTCTTCCAACTCATTGAGTTCCTGCCTATCTTCATCCAACTCGCCGAGTCCACCCATGTGACTCGCCGAGTTACTATGCGATTTAAGTCTAGTTTCTAGCCCGACTCGTCGAGTCATCTCCCAGACTCACCGAGTCCTTTCGTGTATTCTCATAATCTCGAGTCACAGAGCTACTCCTTTGCTCCAAACAATAGATCTGGGTTCCTAGAGTCCATTAGCAACATAAAGTTGCTACCTTTACGTGCTCCTTGTCTCATAATACCAAAACCAAGCTAGAAAGGGACTTGACTCTTAGGGAATGGCTTTTGCATAACAACTAACAGGGGTTTCTGCATTTTTGATCCAAATAGAGCTCAGATCTGGAGTTTCAACCCCAGATCTAACTTGTGCACCAATTTCTCATCACATACTCTCAAAGAAACCCTAAAACTCCATGAAAGATGGATCTAGAAAGGAGAAAGCCAGGGATAACGATTCATTACCTCCAAATGCTCTAAAAAGTTCCACCAACTCTGGATCCAAGGCCTCCTCTTGCACCACTATGAGTCTCTTCTCTTCCAAGCTTCAAATTACTTCACCAAGGGTAGATCTTGCTCCAAAAACGGTTATGGTGGCTAGGGTTTGGGGTTCTGGACTATAGGGGGCGCAAATGAGCCCTAGGGAAGAGAATAAGGTGCTTAAATAGGGTACCGAGTCCCGGAATTAAGGTTTCCCAACCCAGACCAAACTTGCCGAGTCCACTTGCCGACTCGTCGAGTCAGTCACTTACTTTACACCCGGATCCCGCTCCGACTCGCCGAGTTCTTCCCTGGACTCGACGAGTCGACCCTCTTTAACTTATGGTTTTCCTTTCCTTTATTGACCTTTCTGATTTCGGGTGTTACAAATATATACCACTCAGATAGATCCATTACCATTTTAACCTTGTTTGTGCTTGTTTGTCCTTCTTTCGTTGGAAATTGAAGGTATAAAGATGGCATGAACCATGAAATCAGTGGAATGTTCTTGTGGGTATGATGCTATAATACGAACCTCAACCACTCAGAGCAACCCAGGAGGACCCTTTTATTCTTTCCCCAAAAAGGTAAAAAGTGATTGCAACTTTCCTTTGACTGTAGCCCTAGATTAGGAAAGGGTTTTCTGCACAATTCGTTTGTTTCTCACAAATATCTAATCTCAGGATCCCCAAAATGGGTTTATTTGTTGGGTAGATGAAGTTGATACAACGAGCACAAGTGGTGAGGCTATCATCAGTGACGGAGCTTGAACATATAATTTGGGGGGGGGGGGGGGGGGGGGGGGCGAAAGTAAAAAAATCTAAAATTAGCGTTATTACACAAAAAAAAATTCAGCATTTAAACACCAAAATACCTAAAGTTACCGTTCTTACATATAAAAAAGAATGAATGGTTTTCATCTTGCCCATAATTATAGCTATAAAAAACATCAAAATGTATGAACAATTCATTCACAATCAGCCAAATAACTTAAATTTCTTCAAAAGAAAACGTATAACATTTTGTGAAATCCTAATTACTTGATTCTTAAATTCCAACAACAAGAAAATGGATGAACAATTCATATTAATCAATAATCTCAGCTCATTTAGACAAACAACAAGCAATTGGAGGAACAAACAGTAAACAATCAACATTGAAATCACACAGTTAAATGAATTATTTGACTTCTCATGTAAAGTTTTCATTGAATTACTTGACTTCTCATGTATAGTTTTCATTTTTTTTCATATTAAAGCCTTTTTTGGGTTGTTGGTATCAGGTCAATACATACAACAAGTCCGCAACTAGCAAACTTATGAGTTATGATTCAGTTCAACAAACAAAAAGAAAAGTAACATCCCCTCAATTCCAGAACAGATGCAAGTTTTGACTTTTTCAACTTTATAATTCTTGTTCATTGTGAACTCAATTTTACCATCAGAAATACTTCAAATTACAGAAATTGAGGATAAATTAATTAGGAAATTTATAATGATATTATACATCCAAGTACTACTATACTCAATTTGACTTTTGAAGAAAAGTGGGAATTTAGACATACAGAATTACAATTTAAAAAGAAAGAAGATAAAAACCGAGGCAAGAAAAGTGAGAAGCATACTTAATTTTATGATTTTTCTTTCGTGAACAAGATTACAATTTTCTGTTGCCGCCTGCGCCCTGCTGTTTTGCGTCTGCTGGTGAAGGCAGGAGGCCAGAGGGTCAAGGGTGACATGCGGTAGCGATTGTGGCGTCTGGCGTAAGGCTCTGAGGCATCCAACGACGCGACGATTACCAGAGAGCAATGAAGAACAGATTGTGGTTCGATTCACCATTCAGTCGTTCTCGTAATCTCGTTCACATCTTTCCGATTGGGCAGGTATCTAGAAAATTTCGAGCCTATATCTAGAAAATTTGAACTTATTGGACTACTTCTGACCCAAAATTCAGGGGGGGGGGGGGGGCAAGACCCCTCCTGGTCCTATTAAAGATCCGTCCCTGGCTATCATGATTGCAACTTTGCTTAGGTCGAATAAGAAGCTTCAGTCCGATGTTAGGAAGATGAAAATTTGTTTATTTCTTAGTTGGGCTATTTTCTTTGTCATGATAGTGTACAAGTTGTAATGGGTTGTTAATAGTCTTTTTTTAATGATTTGTAACAATTTACCAATGTGGTTGTGTAATCCTCTTGGATATTAATGAAAATGCCATTTTAAGTACGAAAACAACGTGGTTGTGCAATCCACTACACACCCACATTATCACTAATTTTCATGCTCATATTTTAATTGGAAATTAGTTTAGTGGACCACATAGATATACAATACTACAGGAAGTTATTAACACAACCATGCTCGTCCATTACATAATTATAAGTTGCAAACATCGTACCTCAAATAACATAACAAGACACATATGGGTAGACACAACCAAATGCAGTAAAAAAACATGCAACAAACATCCAAAAGTAATTCCAACAACTTAAATAGAAAATAAACACATTATCTTTATTTAATATCCAGTGGGTTAGCATTTGTATTGCCTTCTCCATTTTTTCCTTCAACCCTTTTAGCCAATTGTTTTTTATAATCCTTTCAAACTGTTTCCTTTTCCTTGTATTCTCTTTTCCTTTTGGTTGTGTTTCACTACCTCCTTCACCTCCATTACCACCTTTATTTGTTTTTGTTCCACTACCTCCTTCACCTCCATTACCTCCTCCATTTTATTTCTTTCTCCTTATGACCTTAAGTTTTTTGGGCTTGTCAACTTTAGGACATGTAACATTGTTATGTCCAACTTCTGTACACACACTGCATACTTGCCAACCTTTGAGATCGTATGCCTTATAGTCTTTTCACTTGGGTCCTTTCTTCTATTCACTTTTGATCTGCCTGGCATTTTTCTCCTCAACGGGTGTAGTGGTGAACTATAGTCGGTACATGGCCACATATTGTTGTCATTCATCCCATGCATTGGATACTTGTTAGTGTTCCTGTAAAATGCTTCATAGTACATTGGATCCACATAACTTCCAACATCCCTATTAAGAAAGGAAATGGTTGCAACTGAATGCACATAATCATATCCATTCAGTTGTCACACTCTACACGAGCAGGTCTTCTTGTCTAAATCCACCACGTAAGACTCAGCTAAGTTTCTTGTCTTGAACCGGTTTAAACCAGTTGGTAGAACCTGTCGGTATCTAAAAACATTGGTTGGAAGTTAGTATACGTTTATAGTAATCAAAGTAAACTATTAAAACATATTTACCTTTGAGCTTTTTTTAGTTGATTAAGTAAGGTTGTAATTGTTGGACATGGTTTAAAATCAGACCATGAACTACCTTTGATGTTCAAATTAAACTGTCTTTCCGTAACATACAATCTAATTTCCTCTAACATTGTGATGATTGGTTTTTTCCTTGCATCTCTTATGACATTGTTAAAACTTTCAGATAATCCACTTTCTACTGCATCACACATTCTACCCTCCTAAAAGAAAGATTTGCACCATGATTTAGGGTTCTTCTCCATAAGATATTCAAAGGCTGCATGGTTAAGAAGTTGGATTTCTTTCATTGATGCATTAAACAAAGGCTCATTGGATGCTTTGGATGCCCTCCAAAACATCCTCTCATAATGTACTCCTGTGAATCTTTTCCTAAAGTTTGCTAGAATATGCCTTGCACACTGTCTATGTT
This sequence comes from Lactuca sativa, assembly GCF_002870075.4. Classification (NCBI taxonomy): domain Eukaryota; kingdom Viridiplantae; phylum Streptophyta; class Magnoliopsida; order Asterales; family Asteraceae; genus Lactuca; species Lactuca sativa. Next base: position 199,722,549 of record NC_056631.2, on the reverse strand, counting down.
CTGCAGTAGGCAAAATGTCTTTCACAACCTCCAACAAACCCTACACCATAAAGGGAAATTATTAAAACAAACAACTACAATTAGATTAAAATGAAAGGATATGTTAGTTAATATACCTTATGTTAATCTGACATCAAAGTAATACCAAACCATTTACCATTCCTAGATCATCCCTTAAATTCTCCAAAAATCATTTTTGATTCTCTTTGTTTTCCACACAAACAACTGCCCATGCAATTGGAAATATATGATTATTAGCATCCCTTCCAACTGCACATACTAACTCTCCAGTACATAAGCCTTTTCAAGAAACACTCATCCAAATTTATTACTCTTCTGCAACTGCCTCTCCATCCTTGCTTTAGTCCCTCAAAACATACATAAAAGTTGCTAAAATAAGTCTTCCCATCAGGCATACTATTGTGGCCAAATCATAAAAACACAAAACTATACTATTCAAAAGAATATTGCTTTTATTTATATATAATAATATTATCAGATCAATGTAAAAATCTCAATTTTCGATTAAAAATCTCAATTTCCGATCACTTCTGATTTTCTCTCACGTTTTTCGTTGTGCAGTGTTCTTGATTTTTTTTTTAAAAAAACTTATTATTTGTAAGAAGCTTTGTTGTTAGTTTTCAGGTTAAATCAACATTAACCATCCTTTAATGTTATATGAGAGGGTAGGACAATGAGGGTCATAGTGAGGTCGGTGTAAAGGGTGTAAGGGTTTTAGTAAGTTGTATGTTGTAATTTGTTACATGAACCGACTAATCATCAAATAAGTTAATTGTTCGAGTTTGAGTTGTTTTCTTTTCGTTTTTATGAGGTATTTTTTAAACACTAATAAAAGTTCAATCCACATCAGCAAGCAAGTTGACATTTTTATATGAGAAATTATCTACTTATAGCAATGGTATTTTAGAAAATAAAGCATTAGTTTATTAATTACCTTCATGCTTGTTTAGTTGGAAACTTAATTACCCTTTTATGATATTATATCAAAGACATATATGTACAACTTAATGGCATATGTGTTACATGAGTTCAATAAACACGAAAACCTTCTCTATAACAAAGGAAAAGGGAAATTGAGGCATATAGACATTTTTTGATGGTAGATTAAAAAAAATAAACAAGAAAATGACATCTTCCATATATAGACATGGATTACGTAGAGCTACCTCCGAGGGCTCTACGAAATTAACTTATGCTCCGAGGACTCGATGTTGCAAAAATAAATCTGAAGAACAATTCCATGGAGCTACCTCCGAGGAATGAACTTTTGCTCCGCCTCGAAGCAAAAATTTATTCCTCGGAGGTAGCTCCAAGGAACTGTTCGTCATTCCTCGGAGGTAGCTCCGAGGAACTGTTCTTCATTCCTCGGAGTATAAGTTAATTTCGCAGAGCCCTCGAATGTAGCTATGCGGAATCCATGTCGGAAAATGTCATTTTATTGTCTATATTTTAGAATGTTCTAAAAAGCTTGTTATTGCGCCCCATGACTTCAAGGCTTGTATTTGCCACCAAGCTTTGACAAAATGTTGTCGTAAGTCACATATGTATATAAAAATGAATAATAGTATATATATATATATATATATATATATATATATATATATATATATATATATATATATATATATATATATATATATATATATATATATATATATATAAAGATGCAGCCTTAAGTCACGCTTTACAAACGACTTGCAACAACTCAAAAAATTTAAGGTTTGACATTGCCACCAAGTTACATCTTGCGTTATTTAGAACATTGATTTTTTGTAATCTACCACCAAAAATGTCTATATGCATCCATTTCCCAAAGGAAAATATAAATATAGGGACCACATGGGTATTTTTTTTAATATTTATTTGGGTATTTTTTTTAAATATAGGACAAGACTTTTTTCTAGAGAGTAAATAACATAAATGGTCGGGGTTGTAAAATAAATCTAACCATATGGTGCCTATGTTTGTCATTTGTTAGGGAGAATGTCTATGTTTTTATTGAACCCATGTAAAATGACTAAATGCTTTTTCTTTTAACATTTTTCTTGTTTTTTAAATAATATTAAATGTAATCTCGGTCCTAGTCATATCAAATGTAGTAGAATATACCCTGAAACAACTATTTTAATAAACCAAAGAGCTCCTAGAAATGCATTGTAGACAACAGTTGCAATATTGTAGGAAGGAGGGATGAAAACTCTAATAAGGAGTTTAAAATTACGGACAACGTTTTTTTAAGCATGAGGCAGAACTAGAAGCCTAAGGATGCTGCAGGATTGATACGTACTCATCATCATAAATTATCATCATGATGATTTGACTTCATCAGTCGAATCAGAGGTTTCCACCTGTTCACGTGGGTCCACAATGGCTCTTCTCTCTTGTGTTGCAACAGGTTGACTGCTACCGTTGACCAACTGCTTCCCTGATGAAAAACTAATGAAATCAGAAAAAGAATGGAAGTGACTTTTTTTTTCTAATGACAATGAGTTTGCAACAAGAAACCAAGTATGATTTTTTTAGAAAGACAATCATTTATATAACAAACAAGCAAAAGCATAAGAAGATGTACCTGACATCAGAATCTTAATAATTTTAGTCTTCATGAATTCAAATTCCCCTTGATGAGCACTGACGAATTTATCCTGAAATTGTTTTCATATATAATCCTTCAATGGCTAAATCAATATAATGGTATAATCATTAATACAAAAACAGCCAAGTGGCTAAATCCATAAAAGGTGAAACTACATTCTTCTTTTCAGTATTTCGCCCTAATAAAAGCCTTGTTTTGAGACATAGTGAGTTCGAGAAAACGCCATGTTTTTAGAATTTGTCGGATTAACTTTGATGACTTTTAAAAAACTAAACTACATGAATCAGTTGATTAGGAAACAAATAAAATGTGAAGATGTTTAATTACCATTTTGTTGTAAAACAATCCCGCAATTTGATCAAGCCTAGCTTCATGTTTCGATAAGAAAGGAAGCAAATGATTCATGTATAATTGCTTAGCCCCCTGAAAAACAGCAAAACAATTAACATGTGGAACTAAAAGAGACATAATATTAATAATAGAATGAGAATCAGAGATTAGCCGGTTGAAATGGGGAATAAAAAAAAAAAGGATAACAAATAAAATTATAAAAAGTTTGTTTACACTTGTGGTGGGAAGCTGAAGCCATGCAAGAAAAGCAAACTTGATGTGATAATAAAGTGGAAACCTAAAAAAAAAAAGTAAACAAGAAGAGTTTCTCGAGACTTATTACCTTGAGATTCATGGAGACTTGAGAATGCTAATAGTTATACCAAAAGAATAAAAAGTCAGTGTTAAAGATAATAAATACCAGGATATGAATCTGTCTGCAAATATCTCTCCAACACTAAAAGACCCATAAACTGCAAAATTTATGTATATACATGTAAATAGAAACAGTTCATCCAATCAAAATCAATGAGTATGAATATAGCATTCAATAATTACCTGCCCAATATAAAAGCCACTTGTGTTGCTCATTTGGATCTTTCGCCTCTATTGCTTTGAATGTGGAGTAAACTGGTAATGCAACCCCCACTGTGCAGCTGCACAAACAATAACTAATCATCATATATTAATGAATGTTTATATAGAGAGCCTCATTATTTGAAAGCTTATTACCATGCTGTTTTGATTACAATATTGGAATTAAGGGGAACAAGAAGCAATCTCAAACCAGCCTGCATTAGTATATATTAGTAAAACAATATCGTAAAATCAGTTCAGATCGATCAAAGGTGAAGAACATAGGAGAAGATGCTAAAAAACTTACTATATGTAATAACAGAAGATATAATATGGAGTTTGATTACCTTAGTCGGCATATTAATTGATGATCCGAGGGACGCCATTGGAGCAAGAAGAGACTGTGATTAAATTCAGTTGACTACACAATGATTATATTAATGATGGAAATGATTTTGTTATATAAATAGGGCTTAATTATACGTGTAACAGATTGCAGATACGATGAACGGATTAAACGAAGAGTCCGGTCTAGCCGTTGAGGCACATATTTACATCCCACTCCATAATTTTTCTCAGGTTGACGTAAAGGTCCATAAAATTTGACTTTAGGATCGATGTAGCTTGTACTATTATTATTATTATATTTACCGGGTAAATTGCAAACAATATCATAAAATAAATCCTAGTAGTTTTTCAAGTTTGACAACATATCAATATTTACAATTGGTTCTTTTTTTTTTGATGTGGTAAAGCTACTTCGCGATTTAACATGGTACATTATGTGGTAATTGGTATGCCTTCTAAAATACAATTGTTTATTGTTAATCATGTCATGAAAAGTGGTGTTAATCTCGCAAGAAGAAATTGTCCGTTTGATTTTTTTGTTAAATTTTGTTTGGTAAATATTGTGTTCTTCTATTTGACATCTAGCTAATTGTGATTTTAACTACATCTCTATCACCAATTTGTTTAAGGGCATTAATGTATACTGCTATAACGTTTAGGTATTTTAGTCTTGACATACACACAAGGTTTGTGTAATAAATAATATACCAAGAACATGGTATTGTGGATGTGTTAACTTTTTATGGTTCTCTAATTGTCAATCTCAATTTTGTGGGTTCTAAATCTAGTAATTTGTGACATGTTTAAGAGTCTACTACTGTTACCCAACCCTTGGACCTGCTACTCACGAGGGAGAGCTTGTATTTGGTGTAGCACACATATTTTCATCCTTCATTGTAAGCTCAAATCTTTCATATCTTATATGAATTTTGATTCAAAAAGTTTGATTCAGTTTTCTTTCTATGAAGCTTGATTCAAGAACTATCACCCTGCTTGAGCAGTTGCATTCATACTTGATCCATTTTACCCGATTAGAGACACAAGCGAGAAATACTTGCCCCCTTTCGAATACCTAACTCCAGAACAAGAATGCAAATAAAGCGAGTGATGTATACATATTGTTTTTTTTTACCTCATATTAAATTAAGGGTTAGGTTCTCTTTGTATGCGTTTTTTTTAATTTGAAAATTTAGGATTTATATTTAATTTGAATTTTGTGTGATATTTTGTAACTTTTTATATAATTATTCAACGAGTTTATTCAGATCAGACAGAGACATTTCACTAAAGACAAAACAGTTTAGAATGTTAAAATTGTGATTTTCATTATTCGGCACAGTCATTCAGAGGCTGCCAAACACCCCATTATTCTCACAATTGACACCACTTGAGACGCCACAACGATTTTACGATTATTTGAGGAATTGTGAGATTATCTAACAATTGACACCACTTGAGACACCAAAACACAATGGTTTAGCCGAGAGGAGGAACCGAATATTGTTGGATATGGTTCGGTCCATGATGAGTTGCGCTGTACTTCCAATCAATTTCTAGGGTAATTCATGGAAACTACTACAGGAGTCCTAAACATTGTACCAAAAAAAAGGTTTCCACACACCCTCTGAAATATGGAGTGAGGATGTTCTATGAGTAACATATTTAAAGGTCTGGTGTTGTGAGGCTTACATTTGTTGTGAAACCTCAAGCTCTTAAACATGTCAAGTAAATCCTTAATATATACAAGATCAGTAAGATTTTGTCGACGAAACATTGTGTCTTAAACTAGAAAAATATTATTCTATCTACACATGTAACACTACTAAACCGAAGATCGAATATAAGACAAAACTCCTCGCATCCAAAACGTAACTTGTGTCCTCTAGCTTGAAAACACAACACATAATCATCAAATTCATAATGGATCATTGAAATCAACATTGTATGGATTAGTAGAGGGTCCCCATTCATATTATGTAGCTCCAAGCACGACCTGAATCATGAATTTCTAAATAGTGTTGTTCGAGATAGAGTGGGAGATAACCTCTCCATTATTCCATTCATAAAATGCACCTTTGACTTGATAATCAATAGGGTTATGTAATAGCCCCGGATCAAATGACTTTTTGGACAATATTGAATCACAAGCGAAAATAACATTACACATTTGCACACAAACAGTTACAAGAACATCAATGTGAATAACTCAAACCTTTTGCACATGGTTAACAGGTTACCGTGAAGGTCTCATGGACTTGCATGAACTATTCACAAGAGTTTCATCATTCACGTTGGTTCCAATTCCCTTTACACTACTTCAATTTTGTTTAGGGAAATGGTAAATATGCTTACCAAATCCAAATAACTAAACAAAATAACATGAAATACTAAAACCCACTTCCCAGAGTGTTCACGTAATGGTTACGATTATTATATACCAAAAAGACAAAGGTTTATTGTCTACTTACTTGCATATCGTTCATATTTGTCAACCGAAGATCCTTAGGCGCAAACAAAAATGATGATCTTTACTTTTTTGTGGAAAGAACAAAATAGAAAGTATCATACGACGATGATGAAATGAACTTTTGAAAAGTGTGGACTTCTGAGGCCTTTTTTCTTATGTCAATACTTTGTGAGGTTTGGTTCGCAAACCTAATGTTACCCCGAAGCATACTCTTCAAATATATGGTTCATTTTGTGGGTGATTGTTTAGTTAGTAATTAAAACTTTTTATTTTATTTAGGGTGTTGTTTGGGATTTTTTACCACTAATAAGCATTTAAAAGCGTTTGGATTATGTGAAAATACCTTGTGATTTAAAAAAGCAAATTTTTATAAGTTGTTTTCTTCTAACTTATTTGAAAGTACTTCTAAATTTATTTGAAAGTTAGTATTATAAGTAGAAACCATTTTACCTTTTTATCATTTTTTTTTAACCTTAAAACCCCATACATACTTTCATGACCTACAATGTACATATCAATTTGCAATTCTCCCTTGGGTAAATGTCACTGACGCCCTACAAACTTTTCCGTTTTGGTTTAAAAGATCCATAATGTTATTTTTTCGCTTTCTAGGGGCATAAAGTTCATTTTAATATGTTAAAAAAATCATTATCAGATAATGGAAGAGGTCATCCGGTAAACATTTGCCTAGTCAGAATGATTTACTGCCACATCATTTGAAATTGGTCCACATATGTTGCAATGATTTTGACTCTCTCTCTCTCTCTCATTGATCACAATAGCATCATCATAGCATAAACCCTTCAATAACTTATATTGTACTTTTGTTTTCTAGATTAAAAAATTAAATAGATTTTTTTAATGTTTTATGAACAATATGAATAAATGTTTGATTTCAACCCATCACCAACATCTTTAGTTTGAAACTCCATTTTTGGGGTTTATATTCAAAAACATAAACCAACAGCCATCGCCCACCACCAACATCTTATGTTGTTCACCACCAGCATCTTCCGCTATTTGCCATTATCTTTTTTCCAAGACCAGAAGAAGCAAATCACACCTAGATTTGGAACAAAATCGGGAAAAAAAAAACCGAAACAAAATGTGCCTGAGGAACAGAACACCAGAGGGGACTTCCATGAACGCGAGCTCAATCCCCGCGCCAAAGATGAAAATGAATGGGAGGTCCGATCAGCTGACATAAATCTTTGAGTTTTGTCGTTTTCATTCTTGCATCTGTTTCTTAAGTTTCAAAAACAGCCACCGGCAATAAAAACTTAAAAGGTCTGATTTGGTTCAGATTTACTGTGATTCTTGTTTTTGACAAACAGATCTCGAAACCATCTCTTTGCAGCACAGATATCCCAGATCGCTGATTACAGTCGGAGGTCATGATATCGTTGTTCCCGCTATGTTTAGCGGTAGACATATTGATGTACACAGATTAGATGGCATTCTTGGGTCGATTATGATGGACTTATGTTGTTAGAGGAAGAATGGTGGTTGGTTTTGTAAATGGGAGCAACATCAAAGCTTTGTGGAAGAAGACGATGGATAAAGATGTGAGGAGGATTTTAGTTTAATTTCGATTTTAAGTGAAAAAGCCACGTTAATAAGGAAACTGGTAATTACAGGTTAAGGTCCTTTTTTAACAGGTAAAAATGGACTTTATGCCCCGCCCCCCCACCCAAAAAAAAAAAAAAAAACATAAAGGACCATTTAAAACAGAACCTAATAGTTGGTAGGGTTGGAGTGACATTAACCCTTCTCCCTTTGACTTTTTGATATTTTACATGTATAAACAAAAATTTTCAAACACTAAAAACAATATATCAATTATTATGTTTTGGTACCATATAAAGTAATCAAGACACATTTTTTAAACTCCGTTTTAGTGACACATAAGCTAATAAACACTTTATATACTTAAATAAAATTAAATTTAAAAAAAACAGTACATTGTTTTAAATAAACAAATCTCAAACACCCCTATAAATAAATTTAATGGTGAAACCCGGAAAATACCATATGCACAAGAACTCAAAAGATTTTGTCTTTTGTTGCATTATATATTCCCGGGAATGAGTTGACCATCATCATAAATCTATTTCATTCCAAATTAGTTGAAAATTATGAATTATGTCTAATGATTTCTAAGGAGTTGACAAGAGTTGAAAGGAGACTGGTTGCAATTATGTTAAATAAAAATCAAAAAGATAAAAACCCAAATCCTACAAATTTACCAATTTACAATACCAATCCTGCACTCGTGACAAGTGGAAAAAAAAAACACAAACACCTACAAACTTTATACACAAGTATTTTAATAATAATAAAATAAAAAAAAAAAAAACTCATGACTTCTCACAGCCTCTCTAAAAAGAAGAAGAATGGAAAAATAATTACTTGAAAACTGAAAGTGAATTTACTTCTCGATCCCTTGCTGAAGATATTGAATGAGATCATATCCAGCAGTAGACCATTTATCATATGCATCTACGCATACACGCATCATGAAAGATGCAGCTTCTCTTTCGCTCATTTCCGGATGAAATCTCTTTCTCAGGTTCCCAATCGGGTCCCCTCTGCTAAAACATGGCAACCCGCTTTCCTTCATCATCAACACCGTGCTTATGATCCCCTCCATGTATCGACGCGCAGCCAGGTACCCCTTTACACATAAGCTATTCACAAATACACTTTCATTATTATATTCTATTATATTTGTAGCAGCAGCAAAGAGCAGAGAGCGAAAAAAAGAGAGTTTTGATTTTGAATGAATACCTTACAAACAATATCCAAGTCTCGCTTCTCATGGCTTTAGAGGGATCAAGTAACTGAGTCATCTCGTGACTCAGTTTAAAATGAGCACTTTCAAACCGCATGTTTCCACCGGGTGATGTCTCCAGAATGAATCCAAAATCAATATGGACAAGCCTACCGCAACTGCATATTCATCATGCATGAATTCATGTTCATGTTTTTATTAATTAAAATAAAAATAAATATATAAAAATGAGGTAGGTTAGGTACGGTACCTGTCGAATAAAAGATTTCCATTGTGTCTGTCTTTTGGTTGGAGCAAGAGACTGGCAACAGCATAACCAGCACTACTGATGATGAAATTATGTCGGGCAGCTTCAAAACTTGGAGAACCAACTGCCCCAAAATCTTGTTGGAATATTTCATATAATCCACCATCTGTCGTTTCACCCATCTGGCTTCTACTCCGCGTGTTTGGAACAACCTGCACAAAAATAAATACATATAATTAAATTTCAATTCAACACCATTAGTTTTTTTATTTTATTTTGCTTAAAAATTAGAAGAAAAAGTATGGAAGTTGAAGTAAGTGACCTCAATTATTCCTCTTTCAGGGTCAGTTGGAAGTACTCCATAAGGAAACAGATAAAGATCAAGTCCAACTGCTTCAAATATGTCTTTCAGAAGTGAAATCACTTGTAAAGCAAGTACATCTTGTCTGCAGTCATCTCCAACCTGCATAATAAATATGTATGTGTTTATTTACCATTTCTTCCTACTATTACAGCATTCTACTTATCATGCATATACCTTGAAAATACAAGCTTGTGGTTTTAGATCATTAGGGTCGCCATTTCGATCGGCCACATCAAACGTGATCATAATTGGCACTTTTGCAGCCGACTGTAGCGGTATTCCACTATTCACCTGAATACCCTTCACTAGCTTATTAGGAGCTGTAGGTAGATAAAGATCATCCCCATCCAATTGAATCTTTTCCAACTCTCTGCACCCAAAACAATTTTTTATTTTTATTTTTATTTTTATTTTTTTAAATTAATAAAATACCAAAACAGATATACCTATACCTACCTCTTTATGCCAGCTCTTCTTTCTTCTTTTGGAAGAGGATAAAGAACACCTGATATAGACGTCACTTTTTCAAAAAAGTCAAACTCTCTTTGAAATATGTCACGAGCTTTTGGACTGAAACCATCAATGATGTGTTGTCTAACAAGAGGCAGTAGACCCAAAAAGGCTGTAGTCTGAATCAATCAATACCCACATAATTTAACAATATGACTAATCAACAAAAAAGATAAATGTTGATTGCTTTCTCTTAATCACATACAAAATGGATAAAAGTCGGTCAGTACCTTTGCTGACACACCTTCTTTCCCCACTTGCTCTGGTGTACATGTCTCTCCCTATCATCAATAAATACTTCACTTCAGTTACTACAAACTCACACCTATTCTCATAATACATTCATTAATATACATTTTTGGTCCCTGGCTGTACTTCATTTTTACAATTTTTGTTCCAAAAACTTTTTTTCAACTTTCCTAACAATTTTGGTCCCCATGTCATCTAAGTTAACAGCCTGGTTGTTAAATTTTTCATTATCACCAAAACTGAATATATATATATATACCATAGGGACCAAAATCTTTATGAAACTTCAACTACTACGCTCACTACTCGGGGACCAAAGCTGTAATTTATTTAAAACCAGAGACAAAATGTGCCAACCTGTAAATGCCAAATGAGAATATGAGAGAATACATCACTTCTTTGAGCAGCTCTAATCAGGTATCCCTCAACCAATTTCTGCAGATTAAGGGAATGTTATTACTATTAGTATTTTTTTAATCAGACAATTGAAGTAAATGTAGTTATATAATATACAGCACCTCATCGTCATATCTTAGAGCTTGAATCAGCTGTGGCATGAAAAAGGTTACACGCGAAGGAGGATATGACTCTAATACCCTCAGAATGTAAGCCATCACACGTGGGTGGCCTTTGTATGCTGGTGTGAAATACTCTAAAGCCTGTGTGATTGAACAAGCAGCCCAATGTGTTAACTGTTGCAAAAGTGGTGAATCTTCATCCACAGCTTTTGGAGTCACAAAGTAAGGTAAAGCTTCAGGTATGGTGCGAATCTCTAATATATGTGTCTGCAACATTTAAAAAAAAAAAGGTGTCGCTAAAATCTAATATAAATTATAAAACAAAATTTTATTTATATATTATAGAAAATGGAGATAGTTACCTGAACCAAGTGAGTTAGTTCCATTTTAAGAGGAGAATTTGTAGGAAATCTAGCACCTAAAGAGAAAGCAATCCGAGGGTCAACAGCAAATGCTGTTCTTGCATGTTCAATCCATTTCTCTGGGTTAATCTTAGGCTTCCAGGATGTGATGATCTCTCTGAGGGTAAATTAGTAAATGATAATGTTATTAGTCATAGTCTCATAGATAATGGAAAAAAGATGAAAAGGTTGAAGACATGGAAATGGTGGAAAATATTTACTTAGAGCCAGGAAGAGGAACAGGCATAGCCCAAACATCAAGCCTTTCAGCTTCATGCTGACAGAGCATTAAAAGTAGCTGCTTTCTTTGGGCCCTACCAACAGCATAATTCTCCATTGTTCCCCAAACAGGGTGATATGAATCCTTCTGGATTTACCAATTTAAACACAATCATCAGATATAAAAAAACAAAACAGAAAATTTGCAATATTGTTGTTTTAGGGTTGTTTCTTATTTTTCCCCTTGTTAAGTGTTGTATGGGTAAAGTGGCTGAACAAATCGTCTGAATGAGATTAAATGACCATTTTATCCTTACATTCCAAAATACAAATTTCACAATATTCTATCAATTTTAATGAGAGGAGTTGGGATGAAGAAAAGAAAGGAAAAATATATAAATAGTCAACATCATTCTGTGCAGATTAAGTCAAAAAGAAACAGCCTCTTACCATATTAAGCAAAGCATTTCCATTTTCTTGGCCTTGTAGTTTTGAATCATTTTGAGGAACATCCATTCGCTGATTTAACAAAAATTGGACAAAAGAATGAACAGATTGAGCTTCACTGTGTGCAAAATTTCCATTATTCGTCTCAAACCACTCAGGCTGATGGCAAAACCAGCCTAATGAAGCCCTGTAGCAGTTGGAAAATGGAAATTAATTGAAGAGGACAAATGAGTAAAGCAAAGAGTAGAAAGTAAAATAATATTAAATACCGATAAATCCTATCTTCTAGAAGCTGAAGTCCTAATTTAAACTTGTGCAAATTCCCCTGAAATTGGCATGAGCATAATTTAAGTCCAAGCAGCATGAGAGTGAAAAAAGAACCAGTGGCGGCTGGATGGCGGGAAAATCTCCATGGGAATTTGGTAGTCCCTTGTAACATTCTACCAAGAAGCAAGAGTTGTTCCACACTGTTGTGTCGAACCACCTGTAAAAACATACAACTGTTTAGATGAAGACAAGAATATGTATGTAAAAGTAAAACTGTATTCCAATCAACTAGAGACTAGCATAAAAGAAAGTTGTGTGAGTGTGAATAAAGATGAGTGACCTCAAAACGATCAATGAAGAAGCCAAGCCAGAGGCGATGTGCTAGAATCTCTTGAACAGGGTCCTTTTCAGGTGGTGATTCTGGCTCACCAGGTGCAAGTTGAGGCCTTAATTTGGCAGCTGGGCCATGGAATCTGACTTGGGATGCAAAGAGTCCCCGTTTGGTGTCAATTGTCCATAGCCATGCATCAACAAGTTCTGCAAGGACTACACAACCCAATTCAGGTGCTGCAGACACTAACCATGTCCATATGAAAATACCCGTTTCCATTGCATCAGGTGTAGAAATATAAGCTGGACACCAGCAAAGAAGTCGCAGGAGTTGTGAGAAGCTTTCTGCATTGGGTTTTGCATCTGATGCCTGAATTTTTCATTTCATTATCATTTAGCAACTATTAGGAAAACAAATACCAAAATACATACATAGCTTTCTACTACTTGGATTTATTTCAACAGGTTTCTATCATTAGTTTATTCTGTATTCATATTTAAGTTGTAAAACCTTCGATATTATTTGAATAATTATTTATTTATATGTTAATGTCAAGTAATGTTTTTTGTTGATAAATATGGCATGTGCTTAAAAGATAACAAATTAGATGAGGGTGGTTTGTAAAAGATTCTAGATGGATGATGCTAAATATTTTCGAAAAAAAAGTTTATGCATTGAAAAAGGTTTGTGACTTTTAGTTGAGGGAATGCTGACGTGGAAAAAATAAAAAGTCTTTAACAGGTTATAACCATTGTGAATCCTCTTTCATTTTATTCTTACCAGACTTGATAGTAGTAAAGCAGTTGCCTGTGAGCACGTCTCACGAAAAGAAGACTTGTCAACACTTCCACCTTTCTCAGCCATGGAAACAAACTTCTGAAGAAGCCTTACAAACTTATTAAGCAATATCTCCCCAAACGACTGCTTTTTAGGTGCAACTTCAGAGCCCTTATCATCATCATCATCATCATCTGCACCATCTATGTTCTCATATAACCTTTTCATGCCAGCAATTTCCCCTGCATGATTACACTTCACTGTAGCACTAACAATAGCAGTGCTAAGAACCTCGATATTAAACGCCTCTGTTGACTTCAAATTTCCACCCGATGCAGCAGCTGCAGATGCCATTACTGCAGGAATGTTGGCAGTTTTTTTACCCTTCCAACAATCCGTTTTCCCTGTTCCTATTTTTATTTCAGATAAAAGAGAAACAACGTCTGTGGTGGGCTGTGCTTTTTGCCATGTGTTTGCTTTACAAAGTTGCTCCTGAAATGTTTATGTTTGGACACAGTCAGTTTGTTAGACTTACTAAACTACAAAGTGAACCTTCTGAGACTATAGGGTTGTTTCTTCTTTTACTTAAACTGGACAGAATGACTTAACGAGTTAACTTTAAAATTGATGAGTATTGTGAAATTTGTTTTTTTGGAATACAAGGGTAATATGGTCATTAAGTCTCACTTAAAAGGTTTATTCAGTCTAGAATATGAGGGTAATATGGTCATTAACGTCACAAACCTGAAGAAGACCTTGGGTGGTGCATGGAGCATAGGATAGTGAATCAACAATCCATTCCTTGACAACACTTTGGTACAAAGAGCGAACAGAAGCTACTGAAGCGGGATCATTCACAAGAGATGAAGGGGGATCACCATTCACAGAGAACAAAAGAGAATCCAGACAAGATGATTTCCACAGGATCTGCACCCAATAGAATGTTACTTAAAGTAAAGGGCAAATCATTTACTCTTTTTACCATTATAGGTAATGTAATTTATTTTTTACAGGTGAGCATATAAAAGCTCATTAATTTGTAATACAAATGAAAACTTTACCTGTGGAAATCTCTCTCTCAACTGAGACAGCAGATTAACTGATACATCCCGAATGTGTTCTTCTCTAACAGACAAACTCTTTATGAGAAAACAAGCATGGACAGCCAGAGTTGACTCTCTGACCTCAGCAGCATCTCCTGTCTCGCATATTTGAGCCTCCTGCATCCATTACAAGATTCACCTAACATTCCACACATAAAAATAAAAATGCATAATATAAAGGAATTCATAAGAAAAAGAATCACCAGCCATGATAATGCAGTCTCAAAAGCACGATGAACAATGGCCATTAAGCATTGCAAGACAGCTGGCATAAGATTTGGGCTTTTCAGATACTCAAAAACACAACTGAAGGCACTTCTAGAAGCAGTGGAATTAGGACCATGATTAAGGATTCCACCATTGCTGCTAAACCGTATAATTTCCACAAATGCCACTGCAAGAAGATAAGTTGCCTTCACCCCTGAAATTGTGGTCATTGATCCAACCTCAACACGTCCTCCTAATGCAGCTGAAAGAGCTGTTCTTTGATTTACAGCAGCTTTCTCATTTCCATTTCCTCTACGACTACCAGGGTTATGAAGGGCATTAAGTTCTAATTCGTCCTCTAGCCATTTTACAGAGCTCACAACCTGACAAAGAATATAAAATCACAAAATTCATGTTTTTGGTTTTGCACATTTTACAGTTCTCACAGAAGCAGGAGAGTTAAACATAACCACATGGTGCCATTAATGTCAAGAACAGATTCAAGAACATTGTAAAATGAACGTATGGACAAAAAATGTTTATAAAAGAAAATATTGGCCCTAAAATATTGGATTTTTAAACTATAAAATTTTTTGAATAACGATCCCATCGACTTATAGCTTTCTACATAGAGAATATTTTAAAGAATAATATATTTTATTTTAGCAAGTTATATAAATAATTTAAAATTGATATATTAACAAATTACTCAACAACCAGTATAACTAAAATATTATAAATTTTAAAACAAATCATATGCACATATAATATGTTACAAAACCTCTATTCAAAAATAAGAGAAATTTACAAATTTAGTCTATGTGGTATACTGTTTCCTCAGTTTTGGTACAGGGACAAAATGGCCATTTTAAAATATTTAATCAACTTAGATGACACAGTAACCAAAATCGTTAGAAAACTTCAAGATAAGGACCAAATTTGCAAGAGAAAACTTTTAGAGAACAAAATTGAAAAAATCAGCTATGCTCAAAGACCAAAAAAGTTTTAAAAAATAAAAATAAAGCCAACGGTTACATACGAGGGGTGGGGTCCCTTGAGAAATGCGTTGAACAGCAGAAGACCATTGAGGATTCCACATGTAGGGCCCACCCACAGCTTGAAGGGCAACAGCAGTTGTATTCCCTCCATTGTTTAATGTTGTAGAATTTGGCTTCACTGAGACTGGAGACCTCAAAATTGGGGGTGCCAAGCCAAAAAGAGCAATGTAGAACCATAGGTTACGAAATAACTTCATGAGTGAAGGTTCGACATCGACCGTTGGATCAAAATCAGAACAGATTTCAGCCACAGCAGGAAGTAAAGGCCCAAGAAAATCAGCTCCACTACTGCAAATAAGAAAGAATATATTTTTCAGATAATTTTGGCATATAATGATATTATATATTATACATATATTCCATATTATACCTTCCACTTTTGGACTCAGCAGCTAAGCCTACATCTGAGCATAAAGACAGCAGGCGATGACGAAAGTCCACACGAAGTTTTTCATTGGTAAGGCCTTTAGCTATGGATTGAAATCCTGCAGGAAGAGTCTTGAATGTAATTGAACCAGTGAGCATCTAAGGTGAGGATTTACAGAAAGTATACTGAATGTGAACTTATAAAAATTCATTCTTGATGTAAAACAGTTCTAAAATCAAACTTATATTATATATAGTAAGCAAGTATACTAAGGGGCAGTTTCTTTTTTCTCCTAATTGACTGTTGTAGGGATAAAATACTCAATCCATAAATGATGTCTGTCTGGAGTAAGTGTTGTATAAACAAAGACTGTTTTTTTTTTCTTTTTTTGACCGAATGAATGGTTTAAACATGACAAAATGACCATTTTACCCGTCTGTCTAGATGTTATGCAGGATAATAATTGATTGTTTGGTAATATATATGTATATATATATACACAATAACATTGTACTTTAACAATTCACAATAATGCTTTCCAATTTATGATAATAACCAAAATTATCCAAGACAAAATATGCCCAAATTCAAAATTTTAGTTTTTTAAGATTTGGATTTAAAGAGCTTGCAATCAAATATAAAAAACAAAAAAATATGTGTTACATGATAATTTCATCATTTTTATCATCTTGATATGTATGACATCAAATGGGATGGTGGAATCTTTTTGTTTTTTTACAATTGCATGATATTTTTATACTTTTGAATAAAATTCTATGGTTTTTTGTGGACTTATAAAGATCAATAGATGTATAAGTATTTTCTGATTTCATTTTTCATCTTTATTTCATACTACATAAGCCAACACTAATTATAAATCCTTATAACTTCTTTTGTCTGCATTAATTCAATTAAATCAAAAAGAAACACCGCCTACATGTATTTGATAAAGATTTCTCTGTGCCAGTTTTCTGTCTAGTTCAACTTACAAAAGATATATAAGTAAATAAGGGGCATAACTCCAGCAGGACATACCTCAACACGTTCTGTATTCGCCTCTGGTGGCAAGGTCCTGCTTTCAGCAGATCCAATGGTGGAAAGTTTACTTAAGTAACTTCTTATCATTAACACAACAGCTTCACGATAAGACTTCTCAAAACCTAAACTTGCAATGCGAGAAACAGCATCAAGAAGCTGCAGTGATTCACCAAAGAAAGTTTGAGAATGCCTTCATATAACAACAAGAGATTTTGATATGCCTTTTAACAAGAAAAATGAGTGATTTAAAGAAATAGGACTTATAATCATAATAAAACATGATTAAAGATAAGTATCATACTCGCAGACGTAATAAGCCAGGTGTTGAAGCATCACCCTCCTCCAAACTTTCAATGAAAAGTGGCAAGATAGTGTCAACCACTTCAGTTTTTTTAACTTGTACATTTAACTCTGCAAGCAACCGGATGACATTGAGCTGTACAATAGGAACTGCCTGCTTCTCTTTGGCATTATCCTGAAGTTATATATACATATAGATGATAAGAATTTATATTTTTATCAAAGTAAAATGCTTAATAAGAAAGTATATAACCAACCTCCTCCTCATAGTCATTGCGCTCACGAATACTTGTAGCAAGTCCCATAATAAATGTATCCACAGGAGCTCGATCCTTGGTCCATCCATAGTCGATAATCTCACAGCTTGCCTTCAAGACACTCTCAAACATAGCTCCCTGGCTGCTTGCCCAAGTATCAGCCTACAAGATAAATTCAAAGAAAAAAACATTCAGCTCACTAAAGAAACTAAAGAAGATACAGAACTTATCACAGATCAAACAAAAAGATATATACTTGAGCACATGTAGTTAGCACAAGGGGTTTAAACCGTATAAACAGAACCCGTAGTAGATGACCTCCACGTGTAACAGCAATTTTAGAGATACCATCAAGCAACGAACTGAAAAGATCTTCACAAATTCGCAGCTTGCGCCACACTGAATATACACAAGCTTCTGCTGCTTCTACTAACAAGGCCAAAGCTCCATGCAATAACTTCTTTGCTGATTTCCCATCTGAATCAAGAGATGCAAGACTTCTGACTTTCAACTTAACTGCAGCTTTGTATACAGAAAGTTTTGTGTTGATTCTAGCTTTCAGTAATGAGCCCTGCTCCGACCAATCACGCTTCCTTATCTGCCCAAGAAATGGAAATTCATATACTAGCTCTTAAATGGTGGAGTTGTTTCGCAATGCAAATGAACAGAAAACAAAGCAATATTTTATGCAAATCTTACCTTGAGAAAAGATGAAATTGATTTGAGTTGATCCTTTGTAATAATGTGCAGCCGTTCCAAAAGCTTGGGATCAATCTGTGTTTTATCAAGAATATGTCCGATTAATTTGAAGGCAATCTCCTGTTTCTCAAGATTCTCCACCAATTCCTCTTCAAAGTAAGCAGCCCCCCTCCTATCACTACCAGAGGGAGTCCCTATTGTAGCCCATCCACCAGTGGTTCCCCCGTTGGTAACTATAGCCTTTGAATTGGCATCATCTACACCGCCATTAGATGAACTGGAAGCAGCAACGTTGCTAACACTAACTGGAGAGCTCTGTGAAGAGGAATTGGACCCCATTATAGCTTTAGGAGAACTGCTGCTTGGAAGAGCAAAGTCTAGGCCATCAAGTAAAGAAGTAACTAATTTATTTGCATCTGATGGGATAATAGGAGGGAAACTCTCAGATAAAACGCTCAGAAAGGCCTTGGAAATCGCTATATCACCACATCTATCATTAACAGCAATAAAAACAATGTCTCCCATGAACCTTGCCACATCAGAGTCGAACTCCGGATACAGTTCAGCTGCTTTGCAAACATACCCAAAGAATTCCGCATAAAAAGAAGCAATCGAAGAGTTCCCAAACGATTTTGGCCAGAATGATTGTTCAAAGGAAGCTGGAATTGCTCTTATGAACTCAAGAGCAATCGTTCGAGGACGGGTATCACTGTAATTGCCGCATTTGGAGATGAATCGGGCTGTTACAAGAACCGCATTGAGCTGAGAACGTGAAATTCTCGGAGATCCGGATAGGAGAGACTCCGACGGAGGACACCGGCTGCAAATCCAGGCAATTTTGTCGGAAAACTGATTAGGGTTCTGCGCGATCAAATCGCATAGCTCCGTCAATGCCTCCATTATCAACCAATGATCAGATAGTGAAAAAACAAATTCCTTAAATCAAATCTTCATAACAAATTGTAAGGTTTTGACTATAAGATCACGAAGCCACTAATTTGGGGAAAATAATACATAAAATTGCGAGTCAAATGCAAGGTTCTTATGTAATCTTCCCCTTTGCTCATTGTAAACCCTCGTCTATGTATGCCTTGTTTCTTTTGCCGTCTTTCTCTTTCCTCAAAAGCTAAATCCACTTTTATTAATTTAAAGCAATAACTATTTTCTATGTTATTATCATGTTTGATCCAAATTTAACTAGCTAACTTACTCCTAAGGCCAAGCGGAGTGGCACTCGCCGTACTCGCTAGAACACGGCTCCCTAGCGACTGTTGTTAGAGGGTCTGGAGACGCGCCAAGTTTTTGGCGAGAACAGAGAGAAGGCTATGCACGAATTTGATTGTCTGGAGAGCGTTTAACCGAATTGTTTGTTGCTTGACCGAATTCAATTGTTGAATTTAATTTTAACAACTTATTACCAACTTTCATTAAAAAATTCAATTACTATAAATCAAACCAACAATTTACACACACAAAATATCATATCTCTCTCACAAACTCTCTCAATTCACCAAGGAAAAATTTCTTATCTCAAACAAATAAAACTCCAAAAACCAACAAAATGAAAGCTTCAAACATTTCATCACTAAACCTTCCACCTCCAAACACTCAATCCTCAACCCTTCCATCACCATCATGTTATCGACCATCATTTGATCAACCAATTCCCTATTCCGCTAGTTACTACTTTCTTACAATGACTCCGCAAATGCTTTCATTCAATCCGTTCTCTTCTCAACAAATGACATTTTACCACAACCATTCTCAACCAACACATCGTCCTAATGTCGATCTTGATTCATTTGAAAACGGTTGAAAAAACTCAATTCTTCAACCGTAAAGTAATTTTCAATCCCAACCACATCACGTACTCGACGAGTCAACCGATTCTTCTGATGAAGGCCCCGTTGAAGATCCCGTTCAAGAGTCATTTCAAGAGCCCAAGGTCGAACCACAAGTACAAAAAATAATGATAACTAAGTATATATATATATATATATATATACACACACACACGAGGGCTCCACGTAGAGGGTGCACGGATGATGAAGAGAATGCATTAGCATAGTCATGGTTAGATGTGTTGGAGGACCCGATCCACAGCAACAACCAAGACTCAATAACCTTCAAATCAAAAGTTTAGCTTAATTTTTGTCAACGCATGAAAAGGAAGTACCACAATCCCGATTCACTTTACTCGAAATGAAGGATCGACAACCGAGCCGCAATGGAGTTCAACGGCATCTACCTGAACGCGATCTGCAACCCCTAAAAACGGTGCAACTAAGGTGGATGACATGGCTAACGTCCCTCGTATTTACAAGGCGAAAGCCAAAAGAGCTTTTGCCAATGAGTTTGGGGAGTTGTGAAATGCAATCGAAAATAGCTAGATCTAAAAAGTCTCGATAATTACGCGGGGATGTCCAAACGAAACAAAACTTCAAAGTCTACCCACGATCAATATTCTGATGCGCGTATTGGAGGGATTGACCTCAACAATGATGAGCCATATGAACTTCCAACTCGTCCTATGGAACGAGACAAAGCAAAAAAAAAAAAAAAAAGCTCAAGGTGCTCAAAGCTCATCGACTAAAATGGAGGAGATTAGGGACGGTCTCCGAAGGTTGGACAATAAGCTTGATGCTTTATTAGAAATGAGAAAGGAAAAAGAAAGAAATCATGCATTGAAGCTTTGGTTAAAACAGGGGAAAAACGTGTCTCAGGATGATCGTCGGGTGTTCAACAATGCAAGAAAGGACCTTGCAAAACAATATAATTGGGACTAAATCGTGTTTTATGTCTTAAGTAAGTCTTAAGTCGTTTACTTAGTATTAAATCGACATTTTAAATTATGTTTTAGGTAGTATTAAATCGTGTTTTAAGTCTAAAGTAGTATTAAATCGTGTTTTAAATTGTTGTAATCGCTTTTATTTAATATGAAATGTGTGTCGTTAAAAAAAATATGTCATATTAAATAAATCGAAAAAATGTTTGTGTATTATTAAAAAAAATGTTTGTTTATTAAAATAAAGTAATTAAATTAAACTAGAAAAAAAAATAAAAAAAAATAGAGTGATAGAAGTGCTACCACTCCCTACCAAATGTTAAGATTATGTGCTAAATGGAAAAAAAAATGTGGTGGCACTCAAAAAGTTTACATTGCAAGGTGCTATGAGTGTTACCACTCCCCTTATCCTAAGACTCAAAGGAAATGATGACGGTTTGGCCGCACTCCGTGCCACATAAGCAAGGAAACACCGCATCCTATGCGGTCTTGAGTGTGGTTTGGCCGCACCTCTCCCATTTTCTGCCGCGTTTTTTGATTGGATACCATAAAAGTGACCGTTTGAACAGTCAAAAAATTATATACATACGTACGTGTGTGTGTGTGTATATATATATATATATATATATATATATATATATATATGGTAAATTACACGGATGGTCCATGTGTTTTATGGTAATCTGCACCCTTGGTCTCTAACAACTCTTTTTAACTCGGACCATCCCTAAAATTTATTTTTGTTTCAAATTTAGTCCCCGATTAACTTAAAATGACTAATATACCCTTATAGACTTTTTTAAAATTTTAATGATTTATTCGTTTGTTATTATTATATAAAATAAAAAAATTAGAAAAAAAATCCTAAACTGAATATCCTTCTCTCTCCCACGGTGATACTCAGCCTTCAACTCCTTCAAATCAGGCTCTCTATGGCCGCCTCTCATTCTCTTCTTCCTGTCACGTCTCCAGTGACCATCTCTCTACAACCCCCTCTTTTCGACCATTATGTTGCCACATCCCTTCGACATATTGTCTCCCTCCCACACCCTTCATATTCCTTCGTCGTGTAAAACATCGATTTATGGAAAACGATTTCTCAAGGGGATCCACAAGGCGGTATTTGATTCTGGTACTTCACTATTTTTGATTTATTTTGCAGGCATTATGGGGCGTGGAACTTGGAGCTTAGATGCATGGAGCATGGAGGACGGAACTTGGAGCTTTGGAGCACGAAGAGAAGATGAAACGATGGGTCATGCCAAAAACACATGGGCAAAAGGCATAACCATGCTAAAAACGCATGGTCTTATGGAAAGCACGTGAACTTTAATTAAAAACAGGAGAACGTCATTTGTAGAGAAAAGAACGGTTTTGTGGAGCAGTTTGGGGCGATCTTGGGCGATTCTAAGAGATTTCATGGAGCTTTTGAGAAGACCTAATCATTGCAAACACTTTTGATTTCATTTTAGTAAGCATTAAACATTTCAATTTCATCTTTATTCTTGTTTGATTTGTTCTTAGCCATGTGTGGCTAAGAAACCCTAGTTTCTAGTTCTTGTTCAAAACATGTTGATTGTTTGACTTGAAACATGTGATTTGATGTTTGATTTGTGATTCTATTCTAGTGATTATGTTCTTGTTTAAACTATAATCCTTAAATTTGATTTGTGTTTGATTGGCCACTTTCATGAATTGAATTTTTGTGTAGTTAATTAACTTTAATCCCAAAATTAATTCCAAATTAATTTATGATTAACAATTAATTAAAAAAACATGATTTCTAATTAATATGTTATTTTCATAACATATTAATAAATCATTTTATATACTAATTTATTATTCCAAATAATAAATTCAACCTCTCCCTCAAATAATCATCCTGTTTGGTTGCTAGTGTAGAGGCAACCCAAAAGGACTATACTACTATCAATTCAAGTACCTACCAATTATAGATATGAGCTTAGACACCTAATACATCAGTCTCCCACTTGGATAAGTCTAATAACTATAATTGTAAGTATAACTTAAAAAATTGACTAACAAATTGTAGCTCTCAAAGCCGCTGTCGAACTCTAACCTAGTCGGTAACGAAACTAGTAATAATAATCAATGTGATGTGTTTTAATTATGTATTTGTTATATATATATATATATATATATATATATATATATATATATATATATATATATAATCCATTACACTGATCTACTATAAGATGCAAAAAATGAAAACGAGTTCATTGATGTTGAGACGGATGATACTATTGATTTACAGAAAGGTAAACATACCAATAACAAATTATTTTAGAACAATTCATTAATTTGTTTCGATTATTTGCAATTTGCACATCGACGACATTCATTTGTTTCACTGTATATATGTAATTTGTGTTTTATAACTTAATGTTATTTTTGATGCAAAACAATCACATGCTACACATGATTACGTTTCTCCTGGTGGCTCACCTTATTGGATTCCTATTGTTTCTAACGATATCAAACCAAAAATCAACTCAAATTTCTATTCATATGGTGCAGCAGTAACAATGTATAAAAACTATGCATTAGAAGCAAGTTTTGATGTCATGCTTGGAACAATTAGAATAACCAAAATCCGACATTATCACACAAAGACATTTGCTATGCAATCGGGAAGGCAAACTAAAATCCGGTAAAGTGGATACTCTAGACCCTCGACATAATAAGATTCAAAGAAGGAAAGACTCATTTCGGTTCGAATGCAAAGCGAAAATTGTTTTTATTCTAATACATGGTACTCAGAAATATATTATTGATTGTGACAACCGTCAATTTTTTGTCAAGTCAAAGTCAACTAAAGTCAACAAGTCAAACCGTTCAACTCATCTAACCCTTGTATATTAGGGTTTCCTTTTTGTTTCCTATTGTACAACTCGCAATCTTAATAACAAAGTATCACTTAGAGTTTTCACGTGTTCGGAAATTCTAAACCCTAATCGGGGTAAGTGATGAAACTACTCGGTAAAACATTATTCCATACCCCTTGGGAGCGTATAACAATCATAACGAGGCTTAACGGGGGTACAAACCTTGCGTTACGAAGCCAAACACTCAAAAAGGTCACCAACATAGTCTCTCTGAATCTCTTTCACTCTATCTCTCTGTATCTAAAATCTCTCCCAAATCTCTCTCAAAATCTCTTTTAACTTTTTATAATCATTCGGGTCATCCCGAACCTTAACCGGGTCAAAAACCGCTCGAAACGCGAAGATTTCTTGAAAAATTGTAACGCTCGCAGATCCGGGCTAGCCAATTTAGAGACAATGAGCGTCAAAAATGAGTTTTTAATGGAAGATTATTTAGAAGGATTAATATTAACCAAGTTGTAGAATATGTCTCAAGGGTTCCGTACATATAAAGAACGCCAAAATCCGAGTTATAACGAAGAAGTTATGGCCCGTCGAAGTTTTATGGCAAAATCGGCACGGCATCGGGAGACGTAAATAGTGAATTTTTGATAAAGAACTTTTTAGCCTTAGTGATCTAAACAAATTTTGTAGTATACGTTAAACCGAGAACATACAAAAAAAGAACGTCCAAATCTGACTTTGTATGAGGAAGTTATGAATTTTCTAAGATTTGGCATAACAGTGCACGCCCCGAAACTCGAATTTTAGATCGAGCGGTTTCTGGCCTACGCAACCTAAATGAGAATTGAAGATCTCATTAATACGAACTCAATGGTAAAAAGACAAACGAAAACGGAGTTCGTATGTAGAAGTCATGTACCAAATGATGGTCTCGTAGAGCTAATTGTCACACTTTAAGAGAGTAGGGGTTAAAAGTGTAAAATTCAGACTTAATTTGTAAGTAATAATGAAGGCAGGGACTAAATGCTAACTTCTGGGACTTAAATTGAAGAGAGTTTGGAGGCTTAGGGGCTGAATGGTAATATGTGGATTTCTGTTGAAAAGAATTTGTAGAGGAGGGGCTGCATAGTAATTATCGAGACTTAATTTGTAAGGGTTTTCTGAAGGAAGGGTTAGAAATATAAAATATGGATCTATTTCGAATTAAATTGGAACTGGAGGGACCATTTTGTTCATTATGGAAAAATTGTATGAGGAGCCGGTATATAAGGGTTATCAAACCCTAACCCTAGCCTCATTTGTTCAGCCGCCAACTTCATCTACATTCTCCTTCACCCTCCTCGGCGTCGCACCACCCATCTCCGCTGATTCCAATCGCCGCCATCACCATAGAAGCCTCTCAATAGCCGATGGCATCACCAAGTTCGATAGCTCTCGTCTTCGCCTACTGCTTCGTCGACGAAGGCCACCATTCCGCCGCCTGATGCCGTCGGTTATGTCGTGTATGGCCGGAGATGGCCTGTAACCGCTACCCATTTCGGAACTCGTCTCGTTGTCACTGTTCTTTTATTTTCCTTTCGCTCCATCCGCCGCCAAGGGCACAATTATGTTGCTCCGGTCATGGTTGCCACCCCAAAGGGTTGTCGAGTTCATGTGGGTTATCACGGTATCACCTGTCGAGTTGGGGTGCGTTTCCTTGCTCAGCTCGTCTATGTGCGTGTATGCTTGCTTGCTGTTGGCCAGAAAACGTGGAAACCACCATGGCAGCCGCCATGGTGGCTATTACCTTGCTACCGCCGCCTTATGCCACAAAGTGGGTGGTTGGCTTCCCTCTCCGAGTAAATGAATGAAGAAGTGCATGTTTCAGTCGATGTATGTGTGGGTGTATGGCCAGAGTCCTCGAAAAAGGCATTACCATCACCATAGGGTGGTGGCTGCCACCATCTGCCGCCGTCGGCCACCACAAGGTGGTTGTGTGTGTGTGTGTGTGTGTTTATTTTGATATTTAGCATTGTATAATGTAAATCACAGCTTGGAATAATAAAAGAAATTGAAAACCACCACCTTAGGGTGGTGGCTGCCGCCACCGACCGCTGTGTCGGGTGGCGGCGTGTTTACCTCGTTGAGTTTGATTCGGTTGGGGTGCTTGAAACCCTAATGGGCCTTGTAAGCCCTAATGGGCCCAATGAAGCTTAATGGGCTAATATTTGGGTTGGAAAACCCTAATGCCAATAAAACCCTAATTATGAGAATTAATCGGGATACACACACGGAAATTATTTAATAGCTTGAAATATTAAATAATAATCATTGGCAAAGATTAATCTAAGCAATATTGGACTTAATGGATTAAGTCCTTAGTGGATTAAGTCATTAATGGGTTAAGTAGGAAACTTAACCCTAATCATCATGTTATGTGAAACCCTAATTTCACTTGGGCCTTAAGTTGGGCCTTTCTACTGGGCCTAGATGATTGGGATAATAATGGGCCATCCAAGCGCAAGCAATTAAACTAGAATAATTTAATGGGCCTAGAGTAAGGCCCATGTAAGGGGTTTGGGCCCAATTTGGAAAATTGGGCCATAGATTGGCCATAGTTTGGGCCTTAGTGATTACATGATGTTGGGCCTTAGAATAAGACCATGTATAGGCTTGGGCCCAATTTGGAAAATCGGGCCATATGTTGGGCTTTGATTCCTAATTGACTTTGAGCCTATGGATTGGGCCTTGGGCTTAAATACGGCCAAGCCTGGGGTAATGTAGTAATTATCCGAAGTATGTACTTATGGTTATGTAGTGGGACCCAATTATTAATTGGGTGATGTTTTGATATTGACAGATCGGGAATCTGTCATCCAGCAGCTGGGGTTGAGTCTCAGGACTTCAGTTGTGTGGGATTGAGTCTACGGGACTTAAGTAGGGCCAGGTAAGTCTTCTCACTATACCTTACCCAGAGTGGTAATTATGTGTGACCGGAAGGTCTTATGAGCTTATACGTGATATGTGGTATATGTTTTATGTGATATGTTATGTTATGAGTTGCATGGTTTGGACCGGAAGGTCAACAGAGTAGGACCGGAAGGTCTACAAAGTTAGGACTGGAAGGTCAACAGAGTAGGACCGGAAGGTCTACAGAGTTAGGACCGGAGGGTCTACAGAGTCAAGACCAGAAGGTCTTATGTGCTTACATGAGTTATGTGATATTATGCAATTTGTCTATGTGACATAATGCATTTTGTTTATATGGTATTATGAATTTTGTTTAGGTGATATATGTTCTTATCTGTGATATGTATATGCCATGCCCTGAGCTTGCAGGGTGTGGACCGGAAGGTCAATAGAGTATGGACCGAAAGGTTAACAGAGTAGGACTGGAAGGTCTACTCGGATTGTGGGATCGGAAGGCCCCTGAGACACATTGACCAGAAGGTCTCGTAAAGCTTTAGCCTCGAGTGGCTAATTATATGTGCGTGGTATTTTGGGAAACTCAATAAGCATGTGTGTTTACCGTGTTATGTGTTATGTGTTTCAGGTACTTTGTTTCAAAGGAGAGGAGCCGACTTGGTCGCAACGCATCACACTATGTTTTCCGCACACGGGATCCTTGGGATTGCACTCTGATATGGTTTTATGATACTATGTTTTGATTATTGAGACTTTGGTTTTAACATGAGATATTATTATGAAGTTTTTTTATATTGATCGGTTTTATGCTATAATTTAATAAAAATGAAATTTTTAGTATTAAATTTTGGGATGTTACAAGTTGATATCAGAGCCTTGGTTTGAGGGATTCGGGCACACTCTCGGGTGTGTCTGGACTCAAACTGAGGGCTTGGTATGAAAATTGTCAAAAAAAAATCATTTTAAAAAAAGAATTTGGACGGAGAAAAGAACTTTGAGAAGAACAAGGTGTATGATGTGTGCAATCAGCCGAGCTAAAGTAAGTTTTCCCTAAAATACCCATACGTGTTATGTTATGATCTGATATGATTATGAGAACTGCATGCTAGATTAGGGCTAAGGATCTAGAGAGGATGCCTTACATGCTTGTTGCATGTGCTTGTTGAGCTGCATGATAGTACTGATCAATTAGTAATAGGATAGCCTGTTTAGGTTATGCCTGATTGCATGAGCCTTGGAATTTCATGCTAGTATAGATCCCTGACAAGAGGATAGATTGATTTGATTGGAGTATGTTGGTTAGATTT
Organism: Lactuca sativa; assembly: GCF_002870075.4. NCBI lineage: Eukaryota > Viridiplantae > Streptophyta > Magnoliopsida > Asterales > Asteraceae > Lactuca > Lactuca sativa. The sequence continues at coordinate 199,694,213 of NC_056631.2, read as the reverse complement.
TTCCATTATACGGATGTTGCTTGCTTGGTGCTTTGAGGGACCCTTAGTAATGTGAGCTAGCTACTAAGTGAATATGCTAAGTCGCGAATGGCTATATTCATGAGGTAGCTAGTTAACATTAGTGGGAAGTTCTTTAGCAGCTGAGGACTGGGTGAGTACGGGAACCTAGGAAAGCCTAGGATATGCTCAGTGGGTTAGTAGTGAGGTTCAGTGAGACTTGGGTGTACCAGTTGAGGAAGTGACTTGGAGGATTCAGGAGGATTGCTGAGGAAAGTATGGATAGGCGTGGAATGTAGTATTGGGCCCGTACTACTGAAAGCACATGATCCATACTCGAATCAGTGAGAGTCTTGGAGAATCTAAGAAGCTTTAGGGAAGAGTTTGTGACCCGGTGTAGGGATAGAGGATGTTCCAATGTTGCAACTTAGCTATTGGCAAGCGAGCTAGTAAGCGTGACAGGGTGTCAGACGCTGAAGGATATGATTTCCAAGAGTTGCAGATGCGGGAATGATTTGGGAGCACCCTGGAAAGGAGGTGCATGCCAGGTGCATATAGCAGAGGGTCCTGGGAAGAGACCCATGACTTCTGATCATCGGGTGAAAGGCCAGCAAGGCCTGAGACAGTGCAACGCGTATGAGAAGGTACACGAGGGAGTTTGTCACTCCAAGGGTTTAGGCTGCTACAGGGTAGCGGGGTTGCTCATGTCAGCAAAAGGAGATTAGATTTCAAGAGTACTCATTGAGATTTCCGAGGATGGGAGATCTCAAGGTTTAATCGGTAATTAAACGCTAGCATAGGCAGACACAAGTTCTCATCAGTGGGATATCAGAAAGCGAGGAGGATTGGGAATCCTTCAATTCTCAAGTAATGTGAAGGCTTAGTCAAATCAAAGTGGGGGAGAGACTTTTTATAAAGTTCTCCAACAGTGAGTTCTGGTTGTGCGAGGTGCAATATCTTAAGTACCTAGTCAACCAGAAGAGTATTTTGGTCGATTTGGCCAAGATAGAGGCCACGATGCAGTGGGAGATTCCGAGATCTCCAACTGAGATTTGGAGCTTCTTGAGTTTAGAGGGATATTACTGGAGATTTATACGGGATTTCTCCAAGATTGAGGTTCCTTTGACCCGACTGACCAAGAAGTCAGTGGCCTTTCGTTAGGGGCCTGAGCAGCAAGCAACCTTCGAGACTCTCAGACAGCGGTTGTGCGAGGCATCGATTCTCACCCGGCCAGAGGGTGTAGATGATTTCGTGGTTTACTGTGATGCCTTGATCACGGGCATGGGTATGGTATTGATACAGAGGGGTCACGTGATAGCGGGTTTTGGGAACCAGGTTAGAGTTCTGGTCAGGACTCCATTTCAGTTGAGGGTTAGGTCGAGTGCGTGTTCGACCCGGTTTGGAAAGTGTTGTAAGACTGAGGGGGTAGCCGTAGCATTCACTAACGATCAGGTAGTATGGAAAGTGTTGTAAGACTACGGGGGTAGCCGTAGCATTCACTAGCGATCAAGTGGTATGGAAAGTGTTGTAAGACTATGGGGGTAGCCGTAGCATTCACTCGCGATTAGATAGTATGGGAGGTGTTGTAAGACTGCGGGGGTAGCCGTAGCGTTCATTATTTTTTCTCTTTACTCTCTCTCTATAACCTCTCTCTAGCCCTGAAACCCCCCGAAAAGCCTAGGTAACCTCCCTAGCACGAGGCGGAAGCCCCAGAGTGCTCGACGGCTCCGAGAAGAAGAGTTTTTCGGCTCGGGAACGCTGCTCCAAGCAAAACCCAGTTTTCTATAAAACCCGCTGTAAGTGAGCTACGTCTACGCTATTTTTAATATAACTTTTATTTAATTATAGTAATGTTATTAGGAACTTATAATAAGTACTTGGGCTATTATTATGGGTTATATAAGAAATGTTTAACATTTATATAATAGTAATAATAGCTAGACTATTAATTAGTCTCGACGAATAATAGACTAAACTCTAGTGGTAATAATACTAGGTTTTGTCGAAGGAAATTATTTTTAAGAAACGAAGCGCTGTCTGAGTTCGGAATCACCACCTTTTCAAGTGAGTGCATGATCCCTTTCATCTTACACATAGATAGATTTTATTAATCTGAATAATGAGTTCCAAAATTTGAAGAAGGGGAGAATGAGCATCGATGACTATGTTGTTGCATTCACAGAAAAGATGAAGTTGTTTCCATACCTAGTGCCAACCGAACTTTCCAAAATTGAGAAGTTCGCAAACGGACTGCCAACTGACTTTGGCCTAACAGTCAAGATGGCAACCACTCTGAAATCAGCCGTTCAAGCAGCTAAGAATGTGGAGACCCAACAAAAGGAAAGAGGTCTGGAAAGGGCTGAGGTTGGTGAGAAACGGAAGTTCGATGGATCCTTAAAGTCCAACAAGAAGAGTAGATTCTCGAAGTCTGGTTCGAGAGGAGGAGGATCAGAAGCCAAGTGGTGGGACAAGTGCAAGAAGAAGCACTCGGGGAAGTGTGACGGAGGGGTCACTTGTTTCAAATGCGGGAAGCCTAGGCACTATGCCAATGAATGCACCCTCACCCAGAAGGCCTGTTATGGGTGTAATGAAGAAGGGCACGTTTTGAAGGACTGCCCGAAGAAGAAGGAGGCCGGAAGACCCAACATACCGCCAAAGCTGAAGGCAAGAGCCTTCCAGATGACACTCGAGGCTGCGAAGGAGGCAACAAACGTCGCTTCAGGTACCTTTCTTGTAAATGGTTTGCCCGCAAATATACTATTTGATTCCGGAGCCAACTACTCCTTTGTGTCACATAAATTTGGTGGGAAACTAGCATTGCCTGTAGAAAAACTTGATAATGCCCTGATTGTAGAAGTTTCCAGTGGCAAATTCGTACCTATTAGTAATCATATTAGGAACATCGTCATCGACCTAAACGGAAACGAATTCCACGAAGAGCTATTACCCATATAGTTAAACAGTTTCGACATCGTTTTGGGTATGGATTGGCTTAGCACCAACGATGCCGAGATTCAATGCCGAAAGAAGATAGTAAGGGTAAACCCACCCGGAAAAGAGTCATTTATGGTATACGGGGACAAACGCAGAGTGAATTCTGGAATCATCTCCCTGATGAAAGCCAGGAAATGTTTGTCCAAAGAATGTACATCATACTTGGCATTCGTAATCGATGCTAAGAAGGAAAAGAAAGAGGTGCAGAATATACTGGTTGTGTGCGATTATCCGGAAGTCTTTCCCGAAGATCTTCCCGGATTACCACCTGATAGACAAGTGGAGTTTCGTATAGACTTGTTACCAGGAACAACACCGATAGCAAAAGCACCTTACCAATTAGCACCGACGGAGATGAAGGAGCTTATGATGCAAATTCAGGAGCTGTTGGACAACAGTTTCATTCAACCTAGTTCATCACCCTGGGGAGCTCCGGTGTTATTCGTGAAGAAGAAAGACGGAAGCATGAGGATGTGCATAGACTACCGAGAGCTGAATAAGGCAACGGTGAAGAACAAGTATCCATTGCTGAGGATTGAAGACCTATTCGATCAACTGCAAGGTTCAAGCTACTTCTCAAAGATCGATCTTAGGTCAGGATATCATCAGCTAAAGGTAAGAGAGCAGGATATTGAGAAGACTGCATTTAGAACGAGATATGGACACTACGAGTTCTTGGTTATGTCATTCGGACTAACCAATGCTCCATCAACATTCATGGATTTGATTAATAGGGTTTGTAAACCATTCCTCGATAAATTCGTGATAGTGTTCATCGACGACATTCTCATCTACTCGAAAAGCCAGGAGGAGCATGGCAAGCATCTACGAGAAGTGTTGGAAGTATTGAAGAAGGAGCAGCTTTACGCTAAGTTCTCCAAATGCAACTTTTGGATATGAGAAGTCTAGTTCTTGGGTCATGTGGTTAACCAAGAAGGGATAATGGTTGACCCAGCAAAAATCGAAGCTGTAATGAAGTGGGAACGTCCAAAGAGTCCCACGGAAATTCGAAGCTTTCTAGGATTAGCCGGATATTACCGACGATTTATCCAAGGCTTTTCTTCGATAGCTGCTCCATTAACAGCTTTGACCCATAAAGGAGCTACGTATACGTGGAGTGAAAAACACGATGAGGCATTCGAGAAGCTAAAGAAGAAGTTATGTGAAGCACCGATACTTTCTCTACCCGATGGAGTTGAAGATTTCGCGGTTTATAGTGACGCTTCTGGAGTCGGTTTGGGTTGTGTTATGACCCAAAGAGAAAAGGTGATAGCATAAGCATCTCGACAATTGAAAGAGCACGAAGAGAACTACCCCACTCACGATTTGGAGTTGGCAGCGGTCGTTTTCGCTCTAAAGATATGGAGGCATTACATCTATGGCACGAAGTGCAAGCTTTTCACTGATCATAAGAGTCTCCAGTATCTCTTTAATCAGAAAGAATTGAACATGAGGCAACAACGCTGGCTAGAGTTACTCAAGGACTACGACTGTGAGATACTCTACCACCCTGGTAAAGAAAATGTTGTCATAGATGCTCTCAGTCGGAAAGTCAATCTTGAAAGGAAATGGCCAAGAGCGTTAAGAATTGAAGTCGTCTCGACGATTGTGGAAAGTATCAGGAAAGCTCAGGAAGAAGCTTTAGAGAAGAATGACCGAAAGGAAGAACTTTTGGGCAAAACGTTAATGTGCGGTACAAACAGTCGAGGACTGAAGGTATTCCAAGATCGGATTTGGGTACCTAAGATGGGAGGAATAAGAGACCTTCTGATGGAAGAAGCACACAAGACCATGTACTCGATTCATCCCGGTAGCACTAAAATGTATAGGGACCTAAAACCCTATTACTGGTGGCCAACGATGAAGCTCGATGTTGCGAAGTATGTGGCCGAGTGTGTGACATGTGCGAGAGTTAAGGCACAACATCAGAAACCGTATGGGAGTTTAGAACCCTTACCTGTACCCATGGGTAAATGGGAAGACATCACCATGGATTTTGTGACTAAATTGCCCAGGACGAAGAACGGACACGACATGATTTGGGTAGTCGTGGATCGTTTCACCAATAGTGCACACTTCATAGCAGCCAACGAAAAGTGGTCTATGGATAAGCTCGTAAATGCTTACGTGAAGGAAATTGTAAGACTTCACGGTGTTCCTCTTACGATTATATCAGATCGTGATAGTCGTTTCACGTCGAGGTTTTGGAGGAGTCTACAAGAGGAATTGGGTACGAAATTATGTTTGAGTACGCCTTACCATCCGCAGACTGATGGTCAGAGCGAAAGAACTATTCAAACACTAGAAGATATGCTAAGAGCATGTACCCTCGAGTTCCAATGGAATTGGGACGAGCACTTACCTCTGGTAGAATTTTCCTACAACAACAGTTTCCACTCGAGCATCAAGATGACACCTTATCAAGCCTTGTATGGACAGAAGTGTCGTACGCCGTCTTGTTGGCTTGAAGCCGGAGAAAAGCAGTTTATGGGCCCCGAGATAGTCCATGAGACTTCTGAGAAGTTGAAAGTGATTAGGGAAAGGATGTTAGCAGCTCAGGATCGTCAAAAGAGCTACGCTGACAAGAAAAGACGACCAATGACTTTTGAAGTTGGTGATTCTGTTTTGCTTAAAGTCTCACCGTGGAAGGGACTTATAAGATTCGGGAAACGAGGGAAGTTGAGTCCAAGGTTTATTGGACCGTTCAAAGTTCTTCAGAAGGTTGGGAACCAAGCTTACAAACTGGAATTGCCTGAAGCACTCGATGGTATTCATAACACCTTCCATGTGTGTTATTTAAGGAAGTTCACGCGAGAAGTTCCTGACATAATTCCAATATCGGAGTTAAGAATGGATGAGAATAAGAGGCTAATCAAAGAGCCTGAGGCAATTGTTGACCGTAAGACCAAGAAGTTATGACGCAAGATGGTCAACTTAGTGCTAGTCCGATGGAAACATTCGAATGGGCCGAATCTCACTTGGGAAACAGAAAGTGACATGATGAGTCGCTACCCACATCTGTTTGCTAATGCATGATTCCGGGACGGAATCATCCTAAGGGGGAGAGAATTGTAACGCCTGGGTTTCGGGGCTAAGCATTTTTGACAATGTAATAGTCTAGGTCAACTATTGTAACTCATTTTGAAATAATAAAGATGAAATATTTGAGTATTATGTGAATTATGTGTATTTATGTGCTTATTATTTAATTATAAATGTATAATTAATAAGGAATAAAAATAAACGTCAAAATTAAAGTTTGATATAAGTCCGATATCTTTACATAAAGTTTTAGTGGTCAAAACAAGGATTCCGGGGATATAAATAACGCCAAAATCCGAGTTATAACGAAGAAGTTATGGCACGCCAAAGTTTTACGGCAAAACCGGCACGGCACCGGGAGACATAAATAGTGAATTTACGATGGAGGACTTTTTAGCCTTAGTGATCTAAACGAAATTCGTAGAATATGTTAAACCGAGAAAATCCATAAAAAGAACGCCAAAATCTGACTTCGTATGAAGAAGTTATGATTTTTCTAAGATTCGGCTTAGCAGTGCACGACCCGAAACTCGAATTTTAGTTCGAGCTATTTTTGGCTTACGCGGCCTAAATGAGAGTTGAAAATCTCATTAATAGGAACTCAACGGTAAAAAGATAGACGAAAACGGAGTCCATATGAAGGAGTTACGAATTCTTCGCGGTCATTTAACAGTCTAAACGCCTCCTACTGTTAAATTTGAGAGCGGTCGAGAATTAGCCGACGGAGTCTAAATGAAAGTTGTAGATCTTGTTTTTACCTACGCGTGGAAAAAATAACGTCAAAAATGGAGCTCGTATGCGAAATTTACGGGGTTTAGAAGTCGGCAGGGTGCTGCTGCAAAAGGGGTGACGTGGCTGAATATGGGCCAAGGCTTTCTCCCCAAGGAAAGCCATCAGGTGATGACACATGGCACTGAATCGGTGAGTCCGTCAGGATTTCACCCTATAAATAGAAGTGTCGGGTTCTCTCATTTCTCACACCTTTCCCCATTTCTTTCTCTCTCTATACTCTCTCTCTAGCCTATCCTAACCCCCCTGAGGTCTAGGTAAACCCCCTAGCACCCCAAGGAAGCCCCGAGGCTCCCGGAGTCCCGAGAAAAGAGCCTTTCGGCTCGGAAACGCTGCTCCAGCGAAGCCCGGTTTTGAGAAAAACCCGCTGTAAGTGAGCTACGCCTAACCTATCTTTAGTTTAGCTTATGTTTTAATATAGTAATGTTATTAGGACCTTATAATAAATACTTGGGCTATTATTATGGGTTATATAAGTATCGTTTAACACTTATATAATAGTAATAATAGCTAGACTATTAATTAGTCGCGGTGAATATTAGACTAAACCCTAGTGGCAATGATACTAGGTTTTGCCGAAGGAAAAGTGTGTTACGAGTAACGAAGTGCTGTCCAAGTGCCGAGTCACCACCTACTCAGGTGATTGCATAGTTACTTTCAGCTTACACATAGATATGAAGTATTTTATATAAATTACGTGCTATGTGTGCATGTTATCTAAATACTTGCTATCCATGCCGGATGAACGTTGTTATACATGTTTTCAATGATTTAAACTGTATATGTATTTTATATCTACGAAAATGTTGGGGTAAAACATGGGTAGATGTAATTAGTGATGTGTGATAAAATGATGAGAGGCCTCGGTGTTGATGTTGTTGATTCTGTCGTCTAGCAGAGTATGGATGACGACCACGGACTCTTCTAGACAGTCCAGTGGAACGCTAGCAGGCTCGCAACCTGTAGGTGTTTGTGAACGATGTGTTCACCGGTGTACTCCATCCCCCACATGGTTGCCTTTAGGACATTTATTGCTGAGGAATCCCCTTAGCAGTAGTGTCCATCCCGATGATGATCCTTAGGCTAGGTCCCTTATGATAGGTGTTTAGGGACGTAAAGTGAGGATAACGGGAACGGGTAATCGGGATATTGTTGATTGATGAAATTAATAAACTTATTTATTGTGGGTTGAAAACCCTATGTGCTCACCAGGCTCCCCAGCCTGACCCACTCAGTTTCTTGTATTACAGGTAGTGGCGCATGAGCATAGATCTGATGTTTGGATGAGGGATTACGGATACAGGCCTGTAGATATGAAATAATGTAGTAAGGATTATATTGTACTGTTTATTCTTTTGATCTGTACAAACATGACATCCCAAGTCTTTTAATGAAATACATTTCTATGGAAATGCTTTTGATAAATCTTTATCATATTTTGTTTTGGGACAATTCCGCAACACTTTTATTTAAAATGTTACTTTGATTTTCAAACAAAGCATAAACAAAATCGGTCTTTTCTGGCCGTGAAAATGGGGATGTCACAATTGACATGTATTGCGAGTGGACTCTCGAAAACGATACTGTCAATAAACGAGATAACCCTAGCAGATGTGCTCGAAGGAGAATACTAGCAGTTGCGCCTCACATAGAATGTCACAATTCTGGCAGCTGCACCTAAGTGATAGAACTAGCAGCTGTGCTTGACAGTTGTGTCATTGACAACGATGGACTTCGTACCTATTCCTTAGGATAATCCTTAGGAATGAATGAAGTGAGAAATAGCTGATTCTTAGGGTAGATCATTAAGAGTAAAGAAGATAATGGGGATGGGTAATTGGATTAACTGTTTGATGATTAAACATAATAATTATATTATTGTGGGTTGAAAACCCCATGTACTCACCAGGTTTCCCAAATTGACCCACTCAGTTTAATTGTATCACATGTGTCGATATAAAGCTACACTACACTAAGAGATTAAGGAGATGTAACTCACTAGTGATAATGAATGTAAGTTATGTTTATGCTTATGTTTCTGTATTGACGATGACATCCCAAATGCTTTAAAATGAATACAAATACTTTTCTTCGGAAATAATTTGATAACGTATTTATCATGTTTTACTGGGAACAAATTCAGCAACATTTTTATTAAAGGAGGTACTCTGATTTTTTTTATAAAGCATAAACAAAATCGGTTTTTTCTGGCCGTAAAAATGGGGATGTCACAAAAATAGCCTTAAGGAACCGAAGCGTCTTGAACCGAACCCGAACCCTGCTGAACCGGACCTCTAAGGATCGAACCGAACATCTGCGGACCGAAGGACCCTTTGGAACAAAACCACCCTTCGCCCCTTCGAGCACGTGTAGGTCGGCGACTTGGCGAGTCCATATTCGGGACTCGGCGAGTCTGCCTGCCAGGAAGAAACCCTAAATCCCCGGGTTTGCTCACTATTTAAGCAATGATATGTGCCCCAAACTCGCCTCCTTCACCCTCAGAGAGCCTGTGAGAAACCCTAAACCATCCCTTGATTGATTAAAGTGTTTTTGTGTGATTTCTTGAAGGCTTGAAGAAGAAAAAGAAGAAAGGTCCAAAGAGAAGAGGTGTAGAGCAAAGATCCAAGGCCATACTCAGAGTTCATTGAGGTATTTCTCGGATTCCTTCTGTTTTATGCTTTAAACCTCCATTTGAACACTTCTAGGGCTAGTTTGATGTATTTTCCAACCTTATAGTAGTATGGATGCCTTAATAGGTCGAGATATCCCTAGATCTGTTCATTTAAGAGTTGTAGAGCCCGGATCTATTGCCTTTTTGAGGTTGCTTTGCATAAGAACCCTAGATCTAGCCTTTATCATGCTTTTTGAGCCTTATAATCTTCATGGATGCTTATGGGCACGTAAAGATAGTTTCCTTTCAGTAGGAACGGGTCTACGGCCACAATGTCAGCCCGTTTAGTAGCAGTAGTTCTGGACTTCAGTCCGATGCAGTAGTTAGAGTGCTTGATGTCTTTGTGATTCAAGCATGTTTTGTGTTATGTGTTCCGGACTACGGTCTGATGCAGTATATGTGTTATGTTAGCAAATACGTGTTTATGTTATGCTATGACAGTTCCGGACTTCGGTCCGATGCAGTTAGTTCCAGACTCCGGTCCGATGCAGGGGACAAGGTCCCAGTCAGTTCCAGACTTCGATCCGATGCAGTTAGTTTCGGACTTCGGTCCGATGTAGTCAGTTCCGAATTTCGATCCGATGCAGTTAGTTCCGGACTTCGGTCCGATGCAGTTAGTTCCGAATTTCGATCCGATGTAGTTAGTTCCGGACTTCGGTCCGATGCAGTCAGTTCCGGACTTCGGTCCGATGCAACTAGTTCCGGACTTCGGTCCGATGCAGTGGGCAAGGCCCAGTATGTGCTTTATTTGTTATTGTGTGGTATGTGGTAGTTTGGGGGAGCTCACTAAGCTTCGTGCTTACGGTTTTAGTTTTTGGTTTCAGGTACTTCCGCAAGCAAAGGGAAGAGCTCGGGATGATGGCATCGCACACACCACAACTTCAGTTTTTGTCCTGGGAGTTGATTCAGTTTACTTAGATATGTTTTGATACAGTTGTGACACAGTTTTATCACAGTATTTTAGTATGGGTTGAGATACGCAGCGTATGGTTTTATTATATGATACTCAGTTTTATGATTTTTGGTTATATTAAAAATGAAATTTTCAGGTCGTATTTTGGGGATGTTTCAAGTTGGTATCAGAGCCTTGGTTTGAGGGATTCGGATACACTTCCGGGTGTATCTGAACTCAAACTAAGGGAAAAATAAAAAGATTTTCAAAAGGAAAATGTTTTCGAAAGAATTTTGAAAAGCACTTAGAAAGAAAAGATTTTTTTTAAACGAGATAAGGGTGTGGTGCATGCGATCAGCCGAGCTCAAGTAAGTACTCCCAAATTACCCATATAAGTTTATTAGTTCAGTTTCAGTTTTAGTTCCAGTTTCAGTTTCAGTTTCAGTAGAATAGCATGCTAGTATAGGACTAAGGATCTAGGAGGATGCCTTATGTGCCTGCTATATGTGTCTCAGCTTTATGAGAATTGCATGCTAACATTGAGTAGACAGTAGTAGGATAGCTTGTTTAGGTTATGCCTGATAGTACGAGTTTAGCATTGTATGCTAGTACAGTTTTCTCGTTATGAGGATAGAATTGCTTGAGTAGTTTCTTGTGTCCGAATGCTGCTTGCTTTGTGCTTTGTGGGACTCCGAGTGATGGGAGTTAGCCATTAGGTGAATACGTCACGTCACATGTGATCAGGGTTGAATAATCTCAGAGTGTTGGATTTGGCCCTATTACGCAGCTCTTGTTTGAGTCCAACCGTTGTAGGGACGAGCTTTTACTCGAAGGATTATCTGAGCCTCATCACATGTGATGGTATTCAGGTGATGGCTAACTAGCATTATAAGGAGGCCTTCAGCAGTTGAGGACTGGTTTGAGTGGAATCAGAGATTTTTTCTTAGGGCAAGCCTAGGATGAGAGTAGCAGAGATCAGTAGTATTAGTAGTGACTTGGTGGAGTCAAGGCAGTTCTTGAGGAAAGTACGGATAGATGTGGAAGGTAGTATGGGCCCGTACTACTGAAAGCAGAGGATCCGTACTCGAATCAAGGAAGGCTGAGGCTAGACCATGAAGCTAGTAGTAGTATCAATGGTCCCTTGAGATATTTCAGTTTTCTGATGTTGCCTTGATATGTTTCAGAATGGTGGTTTTACGTTCGAGGCTAACAGACGGCAGTACCGGTGTCGGGGAGGGATCGGGATCAGGCTCGGGGGCCGAGCGTATGGATGAGCAGACCAGAGAGTTTCTTTCTTCAGATATTACTCGTATCATACTGGAGCAGACTCCTGTGATCTTCGGTTCGATCAAGGAGGGTATCCTAGAGCTGATGGATGAGAGATTGAGCACCTTCCGTGCCAAGGTGGCGGCCATGATGGGGTCGCGCACACTTACGTTCAGGGAGTTCAGGGCATGTGGAGCTCCAGATTATCACAGGGCGCGGGACCCCATAGCGAGTATTAGATGGTTGGCGGATGTGGCCAACGCTTTCCGCACGAGCAGGTGTCCCGAGGGGGACAAGGTTAGATTGGCGTCCTGTCTTCTGAAGGACAGGGCACGGGATTGGTGGGAAGAGGTCGGACATACCATTGGAGATGATGCAGCGCTAGATGCCATGACCTGGGCTGTTTTCTCTACCAGGTTCAGGGCGGAGTTTGCACCGGTTATTGAGGTGCAGCAATTAGCTAGAGATTTTCAGGGCCTCACCCAGACTACAGAGACCGTGGCGGAGATCACCACCAAGTTCAGGGAGAGGGCTCTTCTCGTTCCTCAATATGCAGCCGATGAGGAGATGAAGAAGGCCCGTTATCATGAGATGTTGCGGAGCGATATCCGCCAGTTTGTGAGCCGGTCCAGCTGTAAAGCGCTGGATGACATGATTGCTAGGGCTCGAGAGAGGGAGATTGACCTTGAGATGGAGAAGAAGAGGAAACCGGAGGCGGTTTCGGGTACAGGTAGTTCGGGCAAAAAGCCCAAGGTTTCAGATCACAGATCCAGGAGTCAGCAGAGCCACGGCCGATGTGACAAGTGTGGGAGATTGCACGATGGGGTGTGCAAGGCAGGGAGTTCCAGCTGCTACAAGTGCGGTCAGACTAGGCATTTGAGCAGGGATTGTACGGCCCCTGCTACCGCCATTGCAGCATCAGATCTGATTTGCTTTTAGTGCAATCAGAGGGGACATAAAAAGTCCCAGTGTCCGAGTTTAGCTGCAGCAGGGAAGGTGGCTGCACCTGCCCCTGCTACTTTGAGGATTACAGATGGCCGGCAGGGCCGAGCTGAGGCGCCAGTGGCGAAGAGTAGAGCTTTTCAGATGACAGCAAAGGAGGCACGAGCGACTTCTGATGTGGTGATGGGTATGTATTTCTCCTTTCATCTCTTTATTATCATTGATTGATTATTTCTTATGGTTATATGTTTTGTATAGGGTCGTTCTCTGTGAACGGTATTTCTGCTACAGTATTATTTGATTCGGGGGCTACCCGATCATTTGTATCGCTAGCGCTTAGCAAGAGATTTAGTAGAGCTCCAGGGGAGCTGGATTGTCCACTAGAGGTCGAGATAGCAGATGACAGGACCGTGAGGGTCGCCAGAGTGCATAGAGGATGTTCTCTTCAGTTGTTCGACGAGCAGTTTACGGTGGACTTGGTCCCTATTCCCCTGCGAGGGAATAAGGTTATAGTAGGCATGGATTGGTTGAGTCCCAATGGGGCGGTGATTGATTGTGAGCTGCAGCTAGTGAGGGTTCGCACTCCCAGTGGGGGAGAGTTAGTGATTCAGGGCGAGAGGCCACAACGCGGACCAGCTTTTTGTTCAGCCGCAAGAGCGAGGCGCTATTTTCAGCAGGGTTGCGCCGGATATGTAGCTTATGTTTTGGATGCCCGGGAGAAGGGTAAGATGGCAGTAGATGATGTTCCGGTAGTGCGAGACTACCCTGATGTATTCCCAGAGGATTTGCCTGGGATACCTCCAGAGAGACAGGTAGAGTTCGGGATTGATTTGATTCCGGGTGCGGCGCCGATAGCTAGGGCCCCGTATCGGTTAGCTCCCCCTGAGATGCAGGAGTTGTCTACGTAGTTGCAGGAGCTGCTAGACAAGGGTTTCATCAGACCGAGTAGTTCGCCTTGGGGAGCTCCAATTTTGTTTGTGAAGAAAAAGGACGGGTCGCACCGTATGTGTATAGATTACCGGGTGTTGAATAAGGTAACGGTGAAGAACCGTTACCCACTCCCGAGCATAGATGATTTGTTTGACCAGCTTCAGGGAGCGTCTTGGTTTTCGAAGATCGATTTACGTTCCGGGTATCATCAGATGCGAGTCAGAGATGAGGATGTGCAGAAGACTGCTTTTAGGACCAGGTATGGTCATTATGAGTTTGTGGTGATGCCATTTGGGCTCACCAACGCTCCAGCCGCGTTCATGGACCTCATGAACCGTGTGTGCAGGCCGATGCTGGACCGGTCTGTGATAGTATTCATAGATGATATCTTGGTGTATTCCAAGACGCAGGAGCAGCATGAGGAGCACCTGAGAGAGGTGCTAGAAGTTCTGAGGAGGGAGAGACTTTTCGCAAAGCTATCCAAGTACGAGTTCTGGTTGCGCGAGGTGCAGTTCCTTGGTCACCTTGTCAACCAGAAGGGTATTTTAGTAGATCCGGCCAAGATAGAGGCCGTGATGCGGTGGGAGGTCCCGAAGTCTCCATCCGAGATTCGGAGCTTCCTTGGGTTGGCAGGGTATTACCGGAGGTTCATTCAGGATTTCTCCAAGATAGCCGTGCCGCTCACCCGACTGACCGAGAAGTCGGTGGTGTTTCGTTGGGGGCCTGAGCAGCAGGCAGCATTTGAGACCCTCAGGCGGAGGTTGTGCGAGGCTCCGATCCTTACCCTGCAAAAGGGAGTAGAGGATTTTGTAGTCTACTGTGATGCCTCAATCACAGGTATGGGAGCAGTATTGATGCAGCGAGGCCGTGTTATAGCTTACGCCTCGAGATAGTTGAAGCCTCACGAGGCTAACTATCCTATTCATGATTTAGAGCTCGGGGCGGTTGTGTTTGCCCTCAAGATTTGGAGACATTACCTTTATGGGGTTCGTTGTACCATCTACACGGATCACAAGAGTTTGAGGTACCTTATGGATCAGCCGAATCTGAACATGAGACAGAGGAGGTGGTTGGATGTGCTGAAGGATTATGAATGTGAAATACTTTACCATCCAGGGAAGGCCAACGTAGTGGCTGACGCCCTAAGCCGCAAGGCGTCAGCAACCCCTATCAGAGACTTATGTTTGAGGATGACGGTGATTACTCCATTGTTGGATCGGATCAGGGAGGCTCAGATTGAGGGCCTCAAGGAGGAGAGACAGAAGTGTGAAAGGATAGTGGGCCGAGTAGCTTCATTTGATTATGATAGTCGAGGGTTATTGACCCTTCATGGGAGAGTATGGGTACCGTACTGGGACGGAGTACGGCAGGTGTTGATGGACGAGGCTCATAAGTCTCGAGTTTCTATCCACCCAGGGGCGACGAAGATGTATAGAGATCTTCGACCCGATTATTGGTGGCCCTGCATGAAGCGGGATGTCGCCTGGTATGTAGAGAGGTGCCTGACCTGCAAGAAGGTCAAGGCAGAACACCAGAGGCCTCATGGCAAGATGCGGCCGTTAGACATTCCCGTGTGGAAATGGGAGGACATCACCATGGATTTTATCGCCAAGCTTTCCAGGACCGCACGTGGGGTAGATTTGATTTGGGTGATAGTGGATCGGTTGATGAAGAGTGCTCATTTCATACCGATCCAGGAGAGCATATCGGCAGAAAAGTTAGCCGATATCTATGTGCGGGATGTAGTGGCACGTCATCGAGTGCTGGTATCAGTGGTGTCAGACCGAGACGTCTGTTTTACATCCAGATTCTGGAAGCGGTTTCACGACGAGATGGGTACTCGTCTCCATTTCAGCACCGCTTTCCACCCTCAGACGGACGGGCAGAGCGAGAGGACGTTTCAGACTCTCGAGGACATGCTCCGAGCATGTGTCCTAGACTTCGTTGGTAGTTGGGATACGTATCTTCCGTTAGCGGAATTTTCGTATAACAACAGTTATCATGCGAGCATTGATCGACCTCCCTTTGAGATGCTTTATGGGAGGAAGTGTAGGACCCCAATTTGTTGGGGCGAGGTCGGTCAGCGGGTGATTGGGAGCATAGAGGTGGTGCTCAAGACGACCGAGTTGATTCACACTACTAGAAAAAAGGCCTTTTACGACGCTCATTGCGCGTCGTAAAACGCTCAGACGACGCGCAAATGCGCGTCAAGGAAGGCCCTGTCATAACGAGAGACGACGCGCTTTTGCGCGTCGTCTATAGACGACGCGCATTTACGACGCTCATTTACGACACGCAAATGCGTATCAAGGAAGGCCATGTCATAAAGGAAGACGACACGCATTTGAGTGTCGTAACCTTACGACGCACGTTTAGGACACGCATTGCGTATCATTAAAGCCCCTGTCATAAATGAAGATGACACGCATTTGCATGTCATAATCTTCTGCAGCCATTTACGATATGCATTTACGACACGTCTTTACGATACACATTTACGCATAATACAAAAATATGGAAATAAATATACAACAAAACAATCAATTTCATTCATTAACATCATGTCAAAAAATTGTAATACATAGTGTAAGTATTTGTTGAGAGCCCAAAAAGTTACATAAATCAATGAAAGTAAAATTCATAACTTTTCTAGTTTTCATAATCCTAACAATAGCCGCATCAACCTGCAATATATTTATAAAAAAAATGTGGTTATAAATTTATAATTACAAAAAAAAATAAAGTAGTTTCTAAAAAAAATAATTGGACCTGATATTGACGATCTTGGGAAACTCTCTGTGGTGCTTGCGTTTTCTTCCACAGTTTCCTTCAGCTGGATAGCATTCACATGTACATGGAATGGAATGGAATAATGAAACAAGCAAGGGAATGGAATGAGTCATTCCATTCCAATTTCATATGAACTTCACATTATATATTTGTATAAAAAATTAATTGATCTCACCTTTATACGATAAAGAGGAGCAGTAAATACATCATTAAACATGAAGGAATCATTGTCATCCACATCAGTTTGAACCTATTCTTTTGTCTCCTTTTCTTCTTTCTCTTTCCCTTGTTCTTTTTTGTCTTGTATCTTTTCAAGTGGTTGGTACAACAATAGAGGTAAAGGGACACGTGCCAGTATTGGGTCCTGAAGATCTTGTTGCTTTTGTGCTAAGTGTTTTGTGATTGGGAAGCATAGGTCACATACTGCATATGGGTTCTGGACATGCAAATAAACTTAACTATGGATCACATAACAAAAGAAAATGAAAGTATGATGTTATAATAAACAATTCAAATGCTAATACCTTTGACATGTTTGTATCTACAACATTTTGGGAGCTTTTGATGCTTCGAAGAATTGAAAGTATTGAAATAACCTCTTCCTTCTTTAGACTATTATGAGGCTTCCCATCTTCACAATCACCACCAATTGCCAACATAGAAAGAAATAAATACAATTTCCCGGAAAATAAGAAAAATTCATATATAAGTTTTTCATTCAAAGAATCAAAATCAATAGGTATAGTATGCATTCAATTTATATTTCAGGAAAAAAAAACTAATAGTTACCTACCTGTATGTGGGTTCATAGCAAGTTTTCTCTCTTGGATAAAACGTTATTTTTTATTTTATTTATACTAAATGTTTTTTTTATATTTTGATATAATACAAATTAATTTATGTTTTAGATAAGCTTTCTTTTACTTATTTACGTTGAAAATTGACAAATAGTTTTTTTTCCACAAAAACGGACAAACTATCTACAATGAGTTTCTTGCCCTTTTCCACTATTTAATCACCTTACCTTAGTTTTACACCCAAAAGCCAATAATGGAATAATGCATTGAACATTACATGTTTGCAAATAAGATACACATTAGCAAAAAATGGTCTTAGCACTAACTTTCACCCACCCACCCACCCGATAACAAAAGAAAATATAATCCGCCCACTCAGTTTCACTTTATTTGCATGTAAGTATATACAATAATATTGCAGGTTTTTTTTTTTCAGTATGAATGAGTATTCAGTCACTATTCATCCATACCTCTTTAAGTAGTTGATACCAAATGCTACCATCATTCAATCTCCATCTAGGGGTAGGGCTAGGTGTTGGTGTTGTTGGAGCAGAAGAAGCATCAATGATATTGATAACAATGAAAGGGGAACTCAAATCATCAAGTTCATCATCACTTGTGTTTGACTTTCTCAACACTGATGATCCTGTGCGACCCAAGTGTTTTTTACATACAGCCACTCCCTCTCCTCTAACCAAAATGCTTTTTATTATTGATGATGCTGATGGCGGATCATAAACAACCGAACCAGCTACACATGGGACACTGCTCACACAGTCTTCACCACCCTCTGTAGAATATAAAGCCAAAAGAAACTTGTGTTTGTTTACTACTCAAAATGACGACATAAAAGAAGATAGGAATATGCACTGTATTGGAAAAATGAAGACTAAAAACCTCTTATATTATCCATATCAATAAAGCTATATTTATAGCTTCTTAGACACCCACGATGAAGTATGAAAACAATTCATGCTCTTGACTCCACCTAATTAGCTTAAGACCCGGACAACTCCAAAGAATCTGGTCAAACCAAACACCAATTCTTAATAATTAACTATTATCTAAAACATAAAACATAAAACAATAATAATTATCAAATCTAAAGTTTCAGCCATGCACGTGAGCTATGACTAACAAACTGATTAACCTAACACCTTCCACCCCCAAATCCTTAGCATATATAAACAAACACCCTCTGAATGCATGTTATTAGACATACCAAAATATCTTTAATTGGTTGTCTTGTGTGTCCTTCACATCAACATAATTACTTAATTAATTAACTATACTGAACTCACCTCTGAATCTAAGGCTTCAAGCACAACTTCAGGAATAACATCTGGACAAAACCCAGGTTGAAGAGCCTGTGGGAGACATAACCCAGGATAACAATTGGTCCACCCTATATGTCAATCAACAAATATTTAAATAAGATAAACCTTAATCACTACTAATATTAACGAAGTTTACAATCTTGAAAACATAATAATAAAAAGAAGTATACCTTTCCTGCTGATGAAGCACGATACCCTTCAAGTGTCTCTGGAGCTGAAAAAAGATGAAGTGCATCTTCTATTGTATGCACAGGATCTGGACATATTCAAATGGAGCAAAAGAAATGGCTGAATAGTTGCAGATGCTTTGTTACCTATTTTTGTTTTACATTAAAAATATATAAATGATGAATTAATGATATCATGTTATTGAGATGAGTGAAAAATGTTAAATGTAACGCCTGTGTTTCGGGCTTGCCATTTTTAGCAATGTAATAGTCTAGGTTAACCTTTGTAACCCATTTTGAAGTAATAAGATTGTATTATTTGAGTATTTTGTGTTTTGTGCTTAATTGCTTAATTATGTGGTTTGATTAATTAAGAATAAAAATAAGCGTCAAAATTTAAGTGTAAAATAAACTTAATATATTTGATTAATGTTGTAGTAATTGAAACGAGGTTTCCGAATATATATAGAACGCCCAAATCTGACTTCGTATGAGGAAGTTATGATTTATCGAAGTTCCGACTTAGCGGTATACAGCCTGTTTTACTCGATTTGAGATCGAGCGGTTGTTAGCCGAAGCAATCTAAATGAGAGTCGAAGATCTCATTGTTGGTATCGAAGCGATAAAAAGTTAGGCGAGAACGGACGTTAAACGAAGAAGTTATGAATTTATAACGAAAGTTTCTGTCACGGCCTATTAAAAATAAATAATAAAAATAAAGTCAAAATTAGCCGACGGAGTCTAAACGAAAGTCGTAGAGCATGGTCTCACCTTTCCGTGGATATAAAGAACGTCGAAAACAGAGTTCGTATGAAGAAGTTATGAATTTCTGAAGTTTATTAATCATTTTATATTTAAATTTAAATCAAAATTCGGAAGCATTATCCGAAGGAGTCACCGATCTGATCCGAGGTACGCCCCGCGTACTCCGAGGGATGTCGACACTCGCACTCGAGCACTTCGGATACGTAAGCAATGACGTTTTGGGCAGTACGCTCCGCGTACTCCGAGGCTCCAGCCTCCTATAAATAGGAACCGAAGGCAGCCGACCCAATTGCCAATTTCTTCTCTTCTCTCTCCCGTTTTGCATCGTTTTGCGTGCCAGAAATACCCCGAAGCCCCGGTATCATACTCTAGCCCCGAGGCAAGTCCCGAGATCCCGAAGATCCCGAGAAGTGCGGTTCCCGAGTCGAAGCTCTGCCCGCGAGAAGTTCGATTTTTGTGAAGATCTTCCAGATCTGCTGTGGATTACTACTTCTATAAGCCGTAGTGTTGTCCGATCATCTTCTGATCAAGTGAGTGTATACTACCTTTCATAAACACAATAATAATACGAGTTTGGTTCGAGTGTATTAAGAGTATTGTTGTTTATAAGTGTGAGTGTGTAGTTATTTTCTTTCTAATACAATAATACGAAGTATTTTATATAAAAATACGTGCTATGTGCATATATTTGGTTGTGTTATGTGTGAATGTGTATTCACTCTCTTCTATCTTATAGATCTGCTTATTTCTTTATGAGATATGTGTTATGTGTGTGTGTGCCTCATCTGTTTTGTGATATATGTGTTGATTAAAGCATGCTATATAGGTTTTCTTTAAACTATGTATACAAATTTATATTTTTATCTACTAATATGTTGGGTAGAACATGGGTAGACAGTTGGTGTGTAATAAACATATGAGAGGCCTCGTTGTTGTTTGATTGAGTCATCTAGCGGAGTTTAGATGACGACCACTGGCTATTCTAGACAGTCTTGTGGAAACATTAGCAGGTTCGCCACCTGTAGGTGTTAATGAACTTGGGTGTTCATTCGCTGTACTCCATCCCCCTCATGGTTGCCTTATTTGACTTATATTGCTGAGGTACCCCCGAAGCATGTGTTGTCGCCCCGATGAAATATTCTTAAACTAGGTCCCTTATGTTAGTTGTTTTAGGGACATTAAAGTGAGAATAACGGGAATGGGTAATTGGGTTATTGTTGGTTGGTGAAAATTAAATATGATATTTATTGTGGGTTGAAAACCCTATATGCTCACCAGGCTCCCAAGCCTGACCCACTCAGTTTTAATTGTATTACAGGAAGTGGCGGAAGGGCATGAGATGGATGAACCATCAAGTTGTTTTGTTTACAAGTCTGCATATGTTTATATTTGTTATATGACTTGTATTGTATTCGTTTATGCTTATTGGTCTGTATCGGAACATGACACCCCGAGTTTTGATTATAATGAAAATACATTTCTTTTATGAAATGCTTCGGTAAACATTGTTTATCATGTTTTGTTTTTGGGAATAAATTCCGCAACTCTTTCAAATCAAAAGGATTTACTCTGAAAATATTTAAAAGCATAAATGAAAATCGGTCTTTTCTGGCCGAGATTTTGGGGATGTCACATTAAAAGATTAAAAAAAATACCTCTTGCTTTCATTACACTTTTTACACTTTGTGTTCTTGTGATTGCAGTTTTGTTCTTTGGTCCAACTGTTTCCCAACTATCATCATCATCTTCATCACTTACAGATGAAACCAGTGAAACTTTTCCACCATTAAAATTACAACCTTCTCCTCCAAGTTCAAGAAGTTCATCATGCATTTGGTGCATTACAAAGCTTAAAAACACCTGAGCATCTTCTTGCCTTTTTAAAAAACAAACTTCAAATCAGCATCCGAAATTCCAAACATAACATATATAAAATTTGTTGATTAATTTTATAACATTAACACAAACCTTGGTCTTCTAGAGAAGCTATCTGGCATATCTGGAGAGAAATTGTTGAGAACAGATTCAAACATGATAGGTCGAAAAGGTTTCCCATTTTCTAGAAGAATGTTGTCTTTCTTCTTTGAGTGAATGTCAGAAGGCATGTCAAATCCAGAAATAAACTCAACAAATGCATGTAAAGTTGGGTAACCAATTTGTAATAAAGGTAAAAATATAATAATGTATGATGTATCACAATTCACGATAACAAAGACAATTGAGTCCAACTCCATCGACGTTTGCTTTTGAATGAATTCCTTGGGATAAACCTTCCATATACGCTCTTCTCCTTTTCCTTTTGGAACAAAACACCATAGCAAGACTCCAAATATGTAATAATAATCGATCGATAGAGCTTCTACATAAGTTGCAGGTGATAAAAAATGGCGGAAATCAAGAAATGTAAATTGTACCTTTAGCGAGATTAGGGTAAAGCCATCACGAGTTAGAGCCATCATCACCTGTGGGAGACCTAGGGGAAGTTGATCGCCTCTATCCATCTGCCAAAAAAGTGAATCGTCTTCCCGTAAGTTTTCATCACTTTCTCCCAATCTTGCCACTCAACTGGACCAGGGACGCCGAGAAGGAAAAGGACGTCCCTCTTCACCTCGTACTCGTGGATGTGCCACATTGGCTTTTCTGAATTCGGCATGGTGAAGAACAATTTTTATGTTACGATGTTTTCAACTCTGATTAACCGGGAATCGGCGACTGGACGATCTTAGATCAAGCACTGTCTCATATCCTCGTTTTGATGGCGACGGAGACGGTGGCATAAATGGAAGGGGGATATCAGAACACAAAATAGAGAGACAGGGGAGGGGGGAGAGAAAAGAGTCGAATGAGTGTTTAAAAAAGCCCTAAAAATTATCCCAGTGATTTTGTGATATATGAGTTGTTGAGGTATATAGCAGAGGTGGTATCGTGATTAGGGTTTGCAGAGAAAGGGAAGAAGAGAATGAAGGGGATCAAGCGGGGTATTAAAAAATTTAAGATTTTTGAGGGGATTTCATTTCCCCCTTTCAAGAAGGCGCGTTTTAGTAAAAATTATAAAGCGACAATCACAGAGGACGCATATTTTAGATAAAGTACCCTCCGTGTTTTTATTTTTTTTACATTTGACACTAATTTAAGGGTACGTAATAATGCGTGACCTAAATCCTCAAATTTTTTGAAGAGACGACACTTTTTTATTGTCACTCTCATTTGCGTAACATAAATTAATAAGTGTCGTGATTTGCGCGTCGTAAAAGGCTCTTTTTCTTGTAGTGTCAGCAGGTTCGTAGTAGACTGCAGACTGCTCAGAGTCGACAGAAGAGCTACGCCGACAGGAGGCGTTCAGACTTGGAGTTCCAGATGGGCGATATGATCCTTCTGAAGGTCTCACCTTGGAAGGGTGTCATCAGGTTTCGGAAGAGGGGCAAGATGGGCCCCAGGTTCATTGGTCCTTTCAGGGTTTTGACCCGAGTGGGTCGGGTTGCTTATCGGTTGGATCTTCCAGCAGAGCTTAGTCAGATCCACAACACTTTCCATGTGTCTCAGTTGAGGAAGTGTTTGGTGGACGAGACAATAGTTGTTCCCTTAGAAGATATTCAGGTTGATAGCAACCTGAATTATATTGAGAGGTCGGTCGCGATTCTGGACCGGAAGACAAAGACCTTAAGAAACAAGGTAATTCAGTTAGTGAAGGTGCAGTGGTAGCACCGGAAGGGGTCTGAGTGGACGTGGGAGGCTGAGGAGGAGATGAGAGAGCACTACCCGGAGTTATTTGCAGATTCAGCCGTAGCAGACTTCGAGGACGAAGTCTGAGACAAGTGGGGGAGAATTGTAATGACCCGTCTTTGGTATGTTGCTTCCATGATATTTATTTAGAAGTTTTCAAGAGGGACTCGGCGAGTCTATAGCCCGACTCGTCGAGTAGGGACGGGATTTCGAGCACGTGTAAGTCGGCGACTCGGTGAGTCCATATTCGGGACTCGGCGAATCTGCCTGCCAGGAAGAAACCCTAAATCCCCGGGTTTGCTCACTATTTAAGCAATGATATGTGCCCCAAACTCGCCTCCTTCACCCTCAGAGAGCCTGTGAGAAACCCTAAACCATCCCTTGATTGATTAAAGTGTTTTTGTGTGATTTCTTGAAGGCTTGAAGAAGAAAAAGAATAAAGGTCCAAGGAGAAGAGGTGTAGAGCAAAGATCCAAGGCCATAGTCAGAGTTCATTGAGGTATTTCTCGGATTCCTTCTGTTTTATGCTTTAAACCTCCATTTGAACACTTCTAGGGCTAGTTTGATGTATTTTCCAACCTTATAGTAGTATGGATGCCTTAATAGGTCGAGATATCCTTAGATCTGTTCATTTAAGAGTTGTAGAGCCCGGATCTATTGCCTTTTTGAGGTTGCTTTGCATAAGAACCCTAGATCTAGCCTTTATCATGCTTTTTGAGCCTTATAATCTTCATGGATGCTTATGGGCACGTAAAGATAGAATCTTTATGTGTTAATCGAGCTAAGGGAGCCCAGATCTATAAGTTTTATATGCTGGATTCAAGCAGAATCGAGTTTAGAGTAGTTGCATGCCAGCGACTCGGCGAGTCGACTCGCGAGTCCCCGATTTTTCCCCTTTTTGAGTGATGCCGAGTGGGGACCAGTGAGTAGTAGAGTGGACTCAGTGAGTTGGAGGTCAGACTCAGTAATGGAGGAACTCGACGAGTTGTTCGTACAACTCGGTGAGTCCAAGGCAATCTTCTTAGCTCGAAGAACAACTCGTCGAGTTGTTCATACGACTCGGCGAGTCGGATGCAGATTGCCTGAGTTTTTGAATCAAAAGGGAACTCGTCGAGTTGATGCCATACTCGACGAGTAGCCACAAGTAGGGTTGAGAAATAAGAATAGAGACTCGGCAAGTTGGCGGCCCAACTCGGCGAGTCAGGTCAACTGTAGGTTGACTTTGACCGGGAGAGTTGACTTTGACCAGGGGTAAAAGAGTCATTTTACCCCAATGCAGTGATTAGTATTTGATTGAGTGTGTTTATGGAATTGTAGCCGGGGAGATACCGGAGCAGCAGCAGATAGCTTCCAGAGCCATACACACAGCAGCCAGTTCACGAGGTGAGTTTCCTTTCAGTAGGAACGGGTCTACGACCACAATGCCGGCCCGTTTAGTAGCAGTAGTTCTGGACTTCAGTCTGATGCAGTAGTTAGAGTGCTTGATGTATTTGTGATTCAAGCATGTTTTGTGTTATGTGTTCTGGACTACGGTCTGATGCATTATATGTGTTATGTTAGCAAATACGTGTTTATGTTATGCTATGACAGTTCCGGACTTCGGTCCGATGCAGGGGACAAGGTCCCAGTTAGTTCCGGACTTCGGTCCGATGCAGTTAGTTCCGGACTTCGGTCCGATGCAGTCAGTTCCGGATTTCGATCCGATGCAGTCAGTTCCGGACTTCGGTCCGATGCAGTCAGTTCTGGATTTCGATCCGATACAGTTAGTTTCGGACTTCGGTCCGATGCAGTCAGTTCCAGACTTCGGTCTGATGCAGCTAGTTCCGGACTTCGGTTCGATGCAGTGGGCAAGGCCCAGTATGTGCTTTATTTGTTATTGTGTGGTATGTGGTAGTTTGGGGGAGCTCACTAAGCTTCGTGCTTACGGTTTCAGTTTTTGGTTTCAGGTACTTCCGCAAGCAAAGGGAAGAGCTCGGGATGATGGCATCGCACACACCACAACTTCAGTTTTTGTCCTGGGAGTTAATTCAGTTTACTTAGATATGTTTTGATACAGTTGTGACATAGTTTTATCACAGTATTTTAGTATGGGTTGAGATACGCAGCATATGGTTTTATTATATGATACTCAGTTTTATGATTTTTGGTTATATTAAAAATGAAATTTTCGGGTCGTATTTTGGGGATGTTTCATGTTTTATCTACGAGGCCGGATACATATGACAATGCCAAAAGCTTAGCCCAGACCTTGATTGACCACAGTGATGATGTTGAGGAAACAACCACCACTCCTGAATCGACCAAGAGGAGTGGTGAGAAAAGGAAGTTTTGGAAGAAGAAGAAAGGCCAATCTTCTCAGGGATCTTCAAAGAAACAACAGACTGTAGCAGTCCATGTTGCTACTACCCCCGTTGTGTCTGCTTCTGTTATGGGATCTTCAGCTCAGACACCTACTAGCAGGTATGTTGGTAACCTTCCCTAGTGTGAAAAGTGCAAATACCACCACAACCCTGGCCCATACCGTGATCTGTCATGCATCAATTGTGGTAAAAAGGGGCATACAATCCAATTCTGCAAGGCACCAGCCCAATCTGCAAATCAATCTTCTGGAGCAGGCGTTGGTCAAGCCTGCTATAATTGTGGAGAAGTTGGGCATTTCAAGAGAAACTGCCCCAAGAAGGCGACAACTAATAACACTGGGAGAGTCCTAGCCATGGGACGGGAGGAGGCAGTCGCCGATCCCACCGTTGTTTCGGGTACGTTCCTTCTCGACAACTCTTATGCTAGTATCCTTTTCGATTCTGTTGTTGAACGTAGTTTTGTTAGTAATTCTTTCAAACATAATCTCTAACCTAATCCCCAACCATTAACCGAAACGTTTACTGTCGAGATGGCTAACGGTGAGAAAGAAAGCGCTAGCGAGGTGTTCGTAGGTTGTACCCTTACCCTGAATGACCATTCATTTCCCATCAATCTTATGCCAGTTTCCATAAAGAGCTTTGATATCATCATTGGCATGGATTGGTTGAGTCCCAATCATGCTGATATTCTCTGTTTCGAAAAAGCCATCCGTCTCAACCTTCTTACGGGTCAGACTCTCATAATCTATGGCGATAAACTCAGCTCCAACCTTCGCATCATTTCCTTCATCAAAGCTCAAAAGCTCTTGCGTAAGGAGTGTCATGCATTCTTAGCACATGTAATCAATGAGAAACAGGAAGTTAAAGACCTCGCGAGCATCCCCGAAGTCTGTAACTTTCCCGATGTGTTTCCCGAAGAGCTTCTACGAATTCCTCCCGAACGACATGTCGAATTCCGCATTGACCTAATTCCTGGAGCTTCCCCTGTAGCGAAATCTCCGTATCGCTTAGCTCTAGCAGAAATGCAAGAGTTATCCAGCTAACTCAATGAGTTGCTCAGTAAAGGATTCATTAGACCGAGTTCCTCACCCTGGGAGCTCCGATATTGTTTGTAAAGAAGAAAGATGGATCCTTTCGGATGTGTATCGACTACCGTGAGCTGAACAAGTTGACCGTCAAAAACCGATATCCCCTTCCGCGAATAGATGACCTCTTCGATCAACTCCAGGGAGCCAGCTACTTCTCAAAGATAGACCTTCGGTCAGGGTAACATCAGCTACGAGTTCATGAGTGTGATGTTTCCAAAACAGCTACCAGAACTCAGTATGGACTCTACGAGTTTATAGTGATGCCCTTCGGCCTAACCAACGCACCGACAATGTTCATGGATCTGATGAACCGGGTATGTCGCCCTTTTCTGGACAAGTTCGTCATTGTGTTCATTGATGACATACTTGTCTACTCCAAAAGCGAAGAAGATCACAAACAACACTTGAGGCTAGTGCTGGAAACCCTTAGATCCGAGAAGTTGTACGCGAAATTCTCCAAGTGTGAATTCTGGATTCGAAAGGTGACTTTCCTCGGTCACGTGGTAAGCGAGGAGGGTATTCATGTGGATCCTTCCAAGATTAAAGCGATAGAGAATTGGTCGGCACCGAAGACACCCACAGAAATCTGTCAATTCTTGGGTCTCGCCGGCTATTATCGGAGATTCATCCAAAACTTTTCCAGAATCGCCAAACCCTTAACCACTCTGACACATAAAGGTGTACCCTTTTGTTGGAGTGAAAAGCAAGAAACAGCGTTCCAGACATTAAAGCAAGCCTTGTGCAGTGCGCCTGTTCTGTCCCTACCCGAAGGGACAGAGGACTTCGTTGTCTACTGCGACGCATCTAATAAAGGCTTAGGCTGTGTGCTTATGTAAAGAGGAAAAGTAATTGCTTATGCCTCGAGACAGCTGAAAGCACACGAGGTCAACTATACTACGCACTCCTTGGAGTTAGGAGCCGTAGTCTTTGCACTGAAGATTTGGAGACATTATCTCTACGGGACCAAGTGTACGATCTTCACTGACCACAAGAGCCTGCAGCACATCCTCGATCAGAAGGACTTAAACATGAGGCAACGACGATGGGTAGAACTACTCAGTGGCTATGAGTGTGAAATCTGTTACCATCCCGACAAGGCCAATGTGGTAGCAGATGCCCTTAGCCGAAAGGAGAGTTCAAGCCGAAAAGTGAAGACCCTGACGATGACTATCCATTCTCACTTATCCATGCAAATCCGAGAAGCCCAGTTAGAAGCCCTCAAACCCGAGAACATGTCAATCGAAGTCTTGAGGGGAATGGATAAGAAACTTGAGATCAGAGGTGACGAAGTCTACTGTTTCATGGACCGAATCTGGATTCCAAAGTCCAGAGGATTCAGGGAGATTGTCATGGAGGAAGCACACAAGAAAAGATACTCTGTTCACCTAGGTTCGGATAAGATGTACCTGGATCTCAAGAAACAATATTGGTGGCCAAACATGAAAGCTGAGATCGATACATTCGTGGGCAAGTGTCTGACTTGCGCCAAAGTGAAAGTCGAGTACCAGAAACCCTCGGGTCTGCTCCAGTAACCCGAGATACCCGAGTGGAAATGGGAGATGATTACCATGGATTTCATCACCAAGTTACCCAAGTGTCCGAGTGGGTACGACACCATTTGGGTAATTGTCGATCGTTTGACAAAGTCCGCTCACTTCATTCCGATCAAATAGTCATTCAAGATGGAAAGACTCACGCGAATCTACATCCAAGAGGTAATCCGACTGCACGGTGTACCTGCGTCCATTATCTCTGATCGAGATAGCAGGTTTACCTCTAGATTTTGGCAGTCTCTCCAGAAGGCTCTTGGAGCTAAACTAGACATGAGTACGACTTATCATCCTCAGACCGATGGACAGAGTGAGAGAATTATCCAAACCCTAGAAGAAATGCTTAGAGCATGTGCCATTGATTTCGGAAAGTCGTGGGACACACATCTGCCTTTGATCGAGTTCTCGTACTACAACAGTTACCACACCAGGATCAAGGCTGCCCCGTTTGAAGCCCTCTACGGTCGCAAGTGCAGATCCCCTCTGTGCTGGGCCGAGGTAGGGGACACACAGCTAGCCAAGAGTCGAGTTCCCGACAGTGCTCTCACTGGTCCTGAAATCATTCGCGAAATCACCGAAAAGATTATCCAAATCCGGGAATGATTGAAAGCTTCACGAGATCGCCAAAAGAGTTACGCTGATAACCGACGGAAACCTCTGGAGTTCCAGGTTGGAGACCGTGTCCTGTGGAAGGTCTCGCCCTGGAAAGGCATGGTACGCTTCGGAAAGCGTGGGAAACTTAATCCGAGGTACATTGGACCCTTCGAGATCCTCGCCAGGATCGGTCCTGTAGCCTATAAACTTCGATTACCCCATGAGCTCAGTAACATCCATCCCGTCTTCCATGTCTCAAATCTCAAGAAGTGCTTATCCAATGAAACCCTAGTGATTCCCTTAGACGAGATCGAGATCAACGAAAACTTGAACTTCGTGGAGGAACCAACCAAAATCATGGATCGAGAGGTCAAATGTACAAAGCAAAGCTGCATCCCGATAGTGAAGGTTCGTTGGAATGCCAAGCGGGGACCAGAATTCACTTGGGAGCGTGAAGACTCGATGAAACAGAAGTATCCGCATCTCTTTTCGAATCCATGATTTGTATCTTAATTCGGAATTTCGGGACGAAATTCCCTTTAACGGGGGGATAATGTGACAACCGTAAGTTCGTTCCATCATTTGTAACCCTTTCCGTTAATTCATTTGTCGTTTTCAATTTCGTTTCCGTTTACGTCATTTAATTAGGTCATTAAATTAAGATTGCTATTATGACTTAATGGGTGTCCCAAAGTGTTTAGAACTCATATTAACACCCCATTCTAGTAATCGGAAGATTTTTAGAATTGACCATATCGGGTTACGACAACTTGATCGGGTGTGACCAAAAGCCACGACTAACGTCGGTATCGGGTAGAATTCCACCGTGTCCAAATCTTAGACCCTATTTAAAGAGGATTAAGCTTCCATTTGAAGCTTTTTCTCTCTCTCACTACTCTCTCAAACCAAAGAATTAGGTCCAAAAACATCAATTTAAGGCTCAAATTCATCGAGGTAACTTCCCTAACTCATAGTATAGCACCATTAGCCTTCAAATTCGTGTTTAATCTTTGGAAAAGGACCATATTCATGAGTTTATGGCCCTGTAGCATGCTTGGGCCGTAAACACATATAAAGAGGGTTTTTGAGCCTTAAAAACCCTCCAAACCAACTTTGGGGCTTAGATATGACTTAATGGATTATCAACTCGGACTTAGAACACCTTGAACATCATTGTTGAGGAGTAAACATGAGTTTACTGCCCAAGAACATGCTTGGGCCATAAACTCATCTTCATGGGGAGTAAACTCAAATCCAAGTGTTTATATGCCACTTAAACACACCAATAGCCTTGGATTAAATTCTAGAACCAACCACAATCGATTTAGGGGCCTTAAACATGATGAAAACCACTACTTAGAGTGTTCACTGCCGTAAACCCCCCAATAATGGGTTCCTGGGCCGTGAACTCACATACACATGTCATATGATGCCTTAAACTCATTCTAAGGCTTGGATAATTGGTTTGAATCACATGTGATTGAATTAGGACCACCAAAACACTTTGTGAATGGAAACACAAGATCTTAAGGCCGTAAACACATAGTTTACTGCCGTAAACTCCTCTAATGGTCCTTAAATTGTTCAAAATACTTTCCAATGCCTTAAAGCCAAACCTAGATTTAACCCCCAAGTGTTTCAAGGCCATTTAGCATCCAAAAACACCAATCATGAGTTCACGGCCGTGAAATCATGTGGGTGTGGTGTTTAGGGCCGAAAAATCTTCTAAGAGTTTACTCTTGAAGAGTAAACTCCATTCCTAAGCCATACATGTCCGTAGATGTCACCCGGGTCACTTCAAACACTTGATTTGAAGTGTTTTCGCGCATTGGAGTGTATAATCATATCTAATTAGTGGTTTGAAGTCTAATTAGATACATTTGTAAGTCATTTCATATTACATAGGAACCTCACGCGTTATCAAGCCCCGAACCGACACTTAGCATTCAAACCGTCGCGTTTTCTCGTCTGGCGAGTTCATACCCCTACCCTTTTTCAATGTTTTTCACTGTTTTCAGGGGGAATACAAGCAAAGTACAAGGAATACTTGTACTCAAAACTTGTTTTACATGTGTTGTGTTTCATATTACATATGCTTTTAACACTGATAATCATAACAGATAACCTTTTGAATCATGCAGAACACGTAAACATATCATTTATAAAATAAGTTATAAACTGTTATGTTTTATATTTCATAAAGGTTTTTCCCATATTATAACAGTTAAAAGCATAGCATTTGAACTTTGATCATGAAACTTAGTACACTATTTTGTCCTCGGTAACACTCCACAGAGATACGCGAGTGGAGGATCATTGTTTGTAACAGTATCTTTCTGTATTACTACTAGTAAATTTGTTATTCCTATAAATTGGAGACATGTACTCGGAGAACACTCCACAGAGATACGCGAGTGGAGGACCGCACCCGTAACCATAATCTCTTAGATAGGGAGCGTGACTTGAGTGTATAGATCTATACGGGGATGACTACCCCACACCTGGCTGCTAGCTACAGCCGAACCGAAAGGTTCAAGGGTGACGAAAGTCATAAGGTGATGTGGACTACTATTGCCATATCTAGTCTATCGTATGGTTATGGAACTCGCAATTTGGATAACAGAGATTTACTTGTTAGTAATAATGGATTTAGTAAGTAGTTTACTTTGTACATGTTAGTTTTATATACGTGTTAAAACTAATACATTTCACAAGGACAACCAGGTTTTCAGTATACATCTTTCACATTTCGGATTGGTAACCAACTTTCAGGAAAATATGGGATTTTCCTGGGGAACATTGTACATAACTAGATTCGTGTAACAAACCAGATAACTAAACTTTACAATTCACAAGAGTAACTGTAAAACCCCGTTTGTTTATTAAATAAATAAATAAATTAATGAATGAATAGAATCCCTAAAATAAATAATTACATATCAAAGGATGGTCTCGAGGAGCTAATTGTCACAAGTTTAGAAGATGGAGGTTAAAAGTGTAAAATCCGGACTTAAATTGTAAGTATTAATGAAGGCAGGGGGAAAATGGTAAATTATGGACTCCATTTGTAAAGAATTTTGAAGGTTGGGGTTAAAAGGGTAACATATGGATGTTATTTGAGAATAATATGTAAATGAGGGGCTGAATGGTAACTGTGTGACTAAATATGAAAGAAATTATGTGAGCAGGGGTGAGAAGTGTATATTGTGGACTTCTTGTGAAAGGAATCATATGGGGAGGGACCATTCTAGTCATTATGGCAAACCTTTTAATGGTGTCGGGTATATAACCGGTAAGGAACCCTAACCCTAGCTAGAAGTGAGCAGCCGTCACCCCTCATGAGAAACTCCCTCAGCCGCCACTTGCAACGCAGGTCCGACAGCCTCCTCTCCGCCTGTCGCCTCGCTAATGAACGCCGACACAACAATCCATTGTTGCTGGTGACGCTGTGAGTGGCTTGGAGGGCCACCGAGACCGGAGATGTTTCCCTGGCGAGTGTCGACGAACCCGAGGCACGATGAAGAATTGATCGACTGCCTCCTTGTAACGACCCGTTCCCGGTATGTTAAATTATTGGTAATTGTTGAGAGTTTTGCAAGGGGAACTCGGCGAGTTCATAGCCTGACTCGCCGAGTGGGGTCGCGGCTGAGAGCACGCGTGAGCCGGGGACTCGGCGAGTCCATCCGTCTGGGTGAAACCCTAACTCCCGGGTTCTTGCTCACTATTTAAACCCCATTATAGCCTCCATCTCGTCACTTTCCCCCTTAGAGCACTGTGAGAAACCCTAAACCTTCCTCTTGTGAGCTTATATGTGATCTTGTTCCATTTTGTGAAGGGGTGAAGAAGGAGAAGAAGAAGGAAGCAAGGAAACGAGTTCTAGTGCCAAGATCCAAGGTCAAGTGTGAACTTATTCAGGTATTTTCGGAGTTCTCTTCTGGTTTTATGCTTAAACTTCCATTAGAGCTCTTTTAAGGGCTATTTGATGCTTGTTCCAAGCTTTATGTTTGGGTGATTGTGTTATTAAGCCGAAATACCTTTGGATCTGAGTGTTGGGGTGTTGAAGAGTCCAGATCCACTGTCTTTTTGGGGTTTCATTGCTTATAAGCCATGGATCTACCCTTATTATGCATATTTTAGCCTTATTTCCCTCTTTCATATGGTTGTGCACGTAAAGTTGGAAACTTTACGTGGTAAGACAGCTTAATGGACCTAGATCTATCATTTGCATGCGTTGGATTCAAGAGAAATCGAGTAAAAATATGTTGCATGGCGGCGACTCGGCGAGTCGGAAGAACGACTCGACGAGTCATGTCGCGAGTCCCGAATTCTTCAGTTTCTTCAGTGTCCAGTTTACGAGGTGAGTTAGGGAGTGGACTCAGCGAGTTAGGGAGTGGACTCAGCGAGTTATGAGTGGACTCAGTAATGGAGGGACTCGGCGAGTTGTTCATACAACTCGGCGAGTCCAAGGCAATCTTCTTGGGGATTAAGAACAACTCGTCGAGTCTGTTCATCTGACTCGGCGAGTCGGATGAAGATCATCTGAGTTCTTGGATCAAGAGGGTACTCGTCGAGTCGATGCCACACTCGACGAGTAGCAGCATGTAGAGTTGAGAAGTGAGAGTAGGACTCGGCGAGTTGGGTGGCCCAACTCGGCGAGTCAGCCCCATTAGTAAGTAGACTTTGACCAAGGGTAAAAGAGTCGTTTTACCCCAAGTGCAGTGTTTAGTATTTGATTGAGTGTGTTCATGGACTTGTAGCCGAGGAGTTTCGGAAGCAGCAGCCAGTAGCTTTCAGACACACACACTCAGCCGCCAGTTTACGAGGTGAGTTCCCTTTTCAGTAGGAACGGGTCTAAGGCCACCATGCCGGCCCGTTTAGCTAGCAGTAGTATCCGGATGTTATCCGATGCAGTAGTTAGCATGTTTGATGCCTTTGTGGCTCAGACAAGATTATGTGTGTTCATGTTAGTGATATGTTATGCTATGATCAGTCAGCTTTGGACTTCGGTCCGATGTCAGCTTCGGACTTCGGTTCGATGTAGGGGACAAGGTCCCGGTTAGCTTCGGACTTCGGCCCGATGTCAGCTTCGGACTTCGGTTCGATGTAGGGGACAAGGTCCCAGTTAGCTTCGGACTTCGGTCCGATGTCAGCTTCGGACTTCGGTCCGATGTAGGGGATAAGGTCCCGGTCAGTCAGCTTCGGACTTCGGTCCGATGGAGGGGGCAAGGCCCCGTATGTGCTTGATATATTATTGTATGGTATGTGGTAATTTGGGGGAGCTCACTAAGCTTCGTGCTTACAGTTTCAGTTTTGGTTTCAGGTACTTCCGCAAGCAAAGGGAAGAGCTCTGGATGACGGCATCGCACACACCACCGCCTCAGCTTTAGCCTGGGATTGATTTAGATGTCTGATCTGATGTAGTATGATATAGTTTTTCCGCACAGTATTTTATTACGTTTTGGAATACATCACGTATGGTTTTATTATATGATGCTCTGATTGCAGTTTTGATTATATTAAAAACAAAAATTTTTGGGTCGTATTTTTGGGTCGTTTCAAGTTGGTATCAGAGCCCTGGTTTGAGGGATTCGGGTACACTTCCGGGTGTATCTGAACTCAAACTAAGGGGAAATAAAAAGATTTCTAAAAGTAAAAATGTTTTCTAAAAAGAATTTTTTAAGCACTTAGGAAGGAAGAATTTTCAACAAGATAGAGGTGTGTGCATGCGGTCAGCCGAGCTCAAGTAAGTACTCCCAAATTATCCATACAAGTTATTTGTTCAGTTTCAGTTTCAGTTGAATAGCATGCTAGTATAGGACTAAGGATCTAGGAGGATGCCTTATGTGCCTGCCTTATGTGTTACAGCTTTATGAGTATTGCATGCTAGTATGGAGTAGACAGCAGTAGGATAGCCTATTTAGGTTATGCCTGATAGTATGAGCTTAGCGCTGTATGCTAGATCAGTTTCTCATTTTGAGAATAGTTTTGCCTGAGTATGTTCCCTTTATCCGAATGCTGCCTGCTTCGTGCTTTGTGGGAATTCTGAGTGATGGAAGTTAGCCATTAGGTGAACACGATACACCACATGTGATCAGGGTTGAATAATCCCAGAGTGCTGGAACTGACCCTATTGCGCAGCTCTTGTTTGAGTCCAACCGTTATAGGGACGGGTCTTTTACTTGAAGAATTATCTGATCTTCGTCACAGGTGATGGTGTTCAGGTGATGGTTAATTAGCATTATAAGGAGACCTGCAGCAGCTGAGGACTAATTGAGTTAAGTCTGGGGTTTCCCTGGGGCAAGCCTAGGATGAAAGTAGCAGAGATCAGTAGTAGTAGAAGCGACTTGGTGGAGTCAGGGCAATTCTTGAAGAAAGTACGGATAGATGTGGAAGGTAGTATGGGCCCGTACTACTGGAAGCAGAGGATCCGTACTCGAATCAAGAGAGGCTGAGACAAGACCAGGAAGCTAGTTGTAGTATCAATGATCCCTCAAGATATTTCTGTTTTCTGATGTGATTGGGATGTGTTTCAGAATGGTGGTTTTGCGTTCGAGGCCAGCAGCCGGCAGCGGAGGTGCCGGGGAGGGATCAGGTTCAGGCTCAGGGGATGAGCGCATGGATGAGCAGACCCGAGAGTTTCTTTCTTCGGAGATTACGCGCATCATTTTAGAGCAGACTCCTGTGATCTTCGGTTCGATCAAGGAGGGGATTCTAGAGTTGATGGATGAGAGACTGGGCACCTTCCGTGCCGAGGTGGCGGCCATGATGGGGTCGCGCACCCTTACCTTCAGGGAGTTCAGGGCATGTGGAGCCCCGGACTATCACGGGGCACGGGACCCCATAGCGAGTACCAGGTGGTTGGCGGATGTGGCCAACGCATTCCGTTCTAGCAGATGTCCCGAGGGGGACAAGGTCAGATTGGCGTCCTGTCTCCTGAAGGACAGGGCACGTGACTGGTGGGAGGAGGTAGGGCATACCATCGGGGATGATGCGGCATTGGATGCCATGACCTGGGCTGATTTTTCTACCAGGTTCAGAGCGGAGTTCGCACCGGTCATTGAGGTGCAACAGTTAGCCAGGGAGTTCCAGGATCTGACCCAGACTACCGAGACAGTGGCGGAGATCACCGCCAAGTTCAGGGAGCGGGCCCTTCTTGTTCCTCAGTATGCAGCAGACGAGGAGATGAAGAAGGCCCGTTATCACGAGATGTTGCGGAGCGACATTCGTATGTTTGTGAGCCGGTCCAGTTGCAAAACACTGGACGACATGATTGCTAGAGCTCGGGAGAGGGAGATTGATCTCGAGATGGAGAAGAAGAGGAAACCGGAGGCGGTTTCGGGTTCGGGTGGTTCGGGCAAAAAGCCCAAGGTTTCGGATCATAGGTCCAGGGGACAGCCGAGCTACGGTCGATGTGGTAGGTGTGGGAAGATGCACGAGGGAGCGTGCAAGGCAGGGAGTTCCGGCTGCTTCAAGTGCGGTCGGGTTGGACATTTGAGTAGGGATTGTACGGCTCCTGCTACTGTCGTTGCTGCGTCAGACCTGATTTGCTTTTAGTGCAATCAGAGGGGACATAAAAAGTCCCAGTGTCCGAGTTTAGCTTCAGCAGGGAAGGTGGCTGCACCTGCCCCTGCTACCTTGAGGATTACAGACGGCCGGCAGGGCCGAGCTGATGCGCCAGTGGCGAAGAGTAGGGCGTTTCAGATGACAGCAGAGGAGGCGCGAGCGGCTCCTGATGTGGTGACGGGTATGTATCTTCCCTTTTATCTCTTTATTATTATTGATTAGATGTTGCTTATGGTTGTATGTTCTATTCAGGGTCGTTCTCTGTGAACGGCATTTCTGCTTTGGTATTATTCGATTCGGGGGCTACCCGATCATTCGTATCTCTTGCGCTTAGCAAGAGGTTCAGTAGAGCTCCAGGGGAGCTGGATTGTCCATTAGAGGTTGAGATAGCGGATGATAGGACCGTGAGGGTCGGCAGAGTGCACAGAGGGTGTTCTCTTCAGTTATTTGATGAGCGGTTTTCAGTGGATTTGGTACCTATTCCTCTGCGAGGGAATAAGGTTATTTTGGGTATGGATTGGCTAAGCCCCAATGGGGCGGTGATTGATTGCGAGCTTCAGTTAGTGAGGGTTCGCACTCCCAGTGGGGGAGAGTTGGTGATTCAGGGCGAGAGGCCACAGCGAGGACCGACCTTTTGTTCCGCCGCTAGGGCGAGGCGCTACGTTCAGCAGGGTTGCGCCGGTTACGTAGCCTACGTCTTGGATGCCCGGGATAAGGGCAAGACGACGATCGATGATGTCCCTATTGTTCGAGAGTACCCGGATGTGTTTCCCGAGGATTTGCCGGGGATACCTCCTGAGAGGCAGGTTGAGTTCAGGATTGACCTGGTTCCTGGTGCGGCTCCGATAGCCAAAGCACCATATCGACTTGCTCCCCCTGAGATGCAGGAGTTGTCCGCACAGCTTCAGGAGCTGTTAGGCAAGGGTTTCATTCGACCAAGCAGTTCGCCTTGGGGAGCGCCGATCCTATTTGTGAGGAAGAAAGACGGGTCGCATCGTATGTGTATTGATTATCGGGAGCTGAATAAGGTAACGGTGAAGAACCGTTACCCACTCCCGAGGATAGATGATTTGTTTGATCAGCTTCAGGCAGCGTCTTGGTTCTCCAAGATCGATCTACGCTCCGGATATCATCAGATGCGGGTCAGGGATGAGGATGTACAGAAGACTGCTTTCAGGACCCGGTATGGTCATTATGAGTTTGTGGTGATGCCATTTGGGCTCACCAATGCCCCAGCCGCGTTCATGGATCTCATGAACCGCGTGTGTAGACCGATGCTGGATCGGTCAGTGATAGTGTTCATCGATGACATCTTGGTGTATTCCAAGACGCAGGAGCAGCACGATGAGCACCTGCGGGAGGTGCTGGAGACTTTGAGGAGGGAGAGACTGTTCGCTAAGTTCTCCAAGTGCGAGTTCTGGTTACGCGAGGTGCAGTTTCTTGGGCATCTCGTTAATCAGAAGGGTATTCTGGTAGATCCGGCCAAGATAGAGGCCGTGATGCAGTGGGAGGTCCCGAAGTCTTCATCTGAGATTCGGAGCTTCCTAGGGCTGGCAGGGTATTATCGGAGATTTATCCAGGATTTCTCCAAGATAGCAGTGCCGCTCACCCGACTGACCAAGAAGTCGGTAGTTTTTCGTTGGGGGCCTGAGCAGCAGGCGGCGTTCGAGACTCTCAGGCAAAGATTGTGCGAGGCTCCGATCCTTACCTTGCCAGAGGGTGTTGAGGATTTCGTGGTCTATTGTGATGCTTCGATCACAGGTATGGGAGCAGTGTTGATGCAACGAGGCCATGTGGTGGCTTATGCTTCGAGACAGTTGAAGCCTCACGAGGCTAATTATCCTACCCACGACTTGGAGCTGGGGGCAGTTGTATTTGCCCTCAAGATTTGGAGGCATTACCTGTATGGGGTCCGCTGTACTATCTACACGGACCACAAGAGTTTGCGATACCTTATGGATCAGCCGAGTTTGAATATGAGACAGAGGAGATGGTTGGACGTGCTGAAGGACTATGACTGTGAGATCCTGTATCATCCAGGGAAGGCCAACGTGGTGGCCGATGCCCTGAGCCGCAAGGTGTCGGCGGCCCCCATCCGGGATTTGTGTATGAGGATGACGGTAATCACTCCTTTGTTGGAACGGATTAAGGAGGCTCAGATGGAGGGTCTCAAGGAGGAGAGGCAGAGGTGCGAGAGGATAGTGGGTCTAGTAGCTTCGTTCGACTACGACAGTCGGGGTTTGATGACGCTTCATGGGAGGGTGTGGGTACCGTACTGGGGTGGGGTACGGCAGGTATTGATGGACGAGGCTCATAAGTCTCGATTTTCTATCCATCCAGGGGCGACGAAGATGTATCGAGATCTTCGACCTGATTATTGGTGGCCCTGCATGAAGCGGGACGTCGCTTGGTACGTTGAGAGGTGCTTGACCTGCCGGAAGGTCAAGGCGGAGCACCAGAGACCTCACGGCAAGATGCAGCCGTTGGATATTCCCGTGTGGAAATGGGAGGACATCACCATGGATTTTATCACCAAACTTCCCAGGACCGCACGTGGAGTAGATTCGATATGGGTAGTGGTGGATCGGTTGACGAAGAGTGCCCATTTTATTCCGATCCAGGAAAGTATATCGGCGGAAAGGTTAGCCGATATCTATGTGCGAGAGATTGTGGCACGTCATGGAGTGCCGGTATCGGTAGTGTCGGACCGAGATGTTCGCTTCACGTCCAGATTCTGGAAGCGGTTTCACGACGAGATGGGTACTCGTCTCCATTTCAGCACCGCTTTCCATCCTCAGACTGACGGGCAGAGTGAGAGGACGATTCAGACTCTCGAGGACATGCTTAGGGCATGTGTTCTAGATTTTGGGGGCTGTTGGGATACGTATCTTCCCTTAGCGGAATTCTCGTATAACAACAGCTATCATGCGAGCATTGATCGACCTCCTTTTGAGATGTTATATGGCAGGAAGTGCAGGACCCCGATTTGTTGGGGCGAGGTCGGTCAGCGGGTCATGGGGAGCACCGAAGTGGTGCTCAAGACGACGGAACTGATCCAGCAGGTCCGTAGTAGACTGCAGACAGCGCAGAGTCGGCAGAAGAGCTACGCCGACAGGAGGCGTTCAGACTTGGAGTTCCAGGTGGGAGACATGGTTCTTCTGAAAGTCTCACCTTGGAAAGGTGTCATCAGGTTCCGGAAGAGGGGCAAATTGGGCCCCAGATTTATTGGTCCTTTCAGGGTTTTGGCCCGGGTGGGTCGGGTTGCTTATCGATTAGATCTTCCTGAAGAGCTTAGTCAGATCCACAACACTTTCCATGTGTCTCAGTTGAGGAAGTGTTTGGTGGATGAATCAGCAGTTGTTCCCCTAGAGGATATTCAGGTTGATAGTAGCCTGAATTATATTGAGAGACCGGTCGCGATTTTGGACCGGAAAACCAAGACATTGAGGAACAAGGAAATTCAGTTAGTAAAGGTGCAGTGGCAGCACCGGAAGGGGTCTGAGTGGACGTGGGAGGCTGAGGAGGAGATGAGAGAGCACTACCCTGAGTTATTTGCAGATCCAGCCGTAGCAGACTTCGAGGACGAAGTCTGAGTCAAGTGGGGGAGAATTGTAACGACCCGTTCCCGGTATGTTAAATTATTGGTAATTGTTGAGAGTTTTGCAAGGGGAACTCGGCGAGTTCATAGCCTGACTCGCCGAGTGGGGTCGCGGCTGAGAGCACGCGTGAGCCGGGGACTCGGCGAGTCCATCCGTCTGGGTGAAACCCTAACTCCCGGGTTCTTGCTCACTATTTAAACCCCATTATAGCGTCCATCTCGTCACTTTCCCCCTTAGAGCACTGTGAGAAACCCTAAACCTTCCTCTTGTGAGCTTATAT
The DNA here is from genome assembly GCF_002870075.4 of Lactuca sativa. Taxonomy (NCBI): domain Eukaryota; kingdom Viridiplantae; phylum Streptophyta; class Magnoliopsida; order Asterales; family Asteraceae; genus Lactuca; species Lactuca sativa. The sequence continues at coordinate 199,654,077 of NC_056631.2, read as the reverse complement.
GTGATCTTGTTCCATTTTGTGAAGGGGTGAAGAAGGAGAAGAAGAAGGAAGCAAGGAAACGAGTTCTAGTGCCAAGATCCAAGGTCAAGTGTGAACTTATTCAGGTATTTTCGGAGTTCTCTTCTGGTTTTATGCTTAAACTTCCATTAGAGCTCTTTTAAGGGCTATTTGATGCTTGTTCCAAGCTTTATGTTTGGGTGATTGTGTTATTAAGCCGAAATACCTTTGGATCTGAGTGTTGGGGTGTTGAAGAGTCCAGATCCACTGTCTTTTTGGGGTTTCATTGCTTATAAGCCATGGATCTACCCTTATTATGCATATTTTAGCCTTATTTCCCTCTTTCATATGGTTGTGCACGTAAAGTTGGAAACTTTACGTGGTAAGACAGCTTAATGGACCTAGATCTATCATTTGCATGCGTTGGATTCAAGAGAAATCGAGTAAAAATATGTTGCATGGCGGTGACTCGGCGAGTCGGAAGAACGACTCGACGAGTCATGTCGCGAGTCCCGAATTCTTCAGTTTCTTCAGTGTCCAGTTTACGAGGTGAGTTAGGGAGTGGACTCAGCGAGTTAGGGAGTGGACTCAGCGAGTTATGAGTGGACTCAGTAATGGAGGGACTCGGCGAGTTGTTCATACAACTCGGCGAGTCCAAGGCAATCTTCTTGGGGATTAAGAACAACTCGTCGAGTCTGTTCATCTGACTCGGCGAGTCGGATGAAGATCATCTGAGTTCTTGGATCAAGAGGGTACTCGTCGAGTCGATGCCACACTCGACGAGTAGCAGCATGTAGAGTTGAGAAGTGAGAGTAGGACTCGGCGAGTTGGGTGGCCCAACTCGGCGAGTCAGCCCCATTAGTAAGTAGACTTTGACCAAGGGTAAAAGAGTCGTTTTACCCCAAGTGCAGTGTTTAGTATTTGATTGAGTGTGTTCATGGACTTGTAGCCGAGGAGTTTCGGAAGCAGCAGCCAGTAGCTTTCAGACACACACACTCAGCCGCCAGTTTACGAGGTGAGTTCCCTTTTCAGTAGGAACGGGTCTAAGGCCACCATGCCGGCCCGTTTAGCTAGCAGTAGTATCCGGATGTTATCCGATGCAGTAGTTAGCATGTTAGCCTAATGGGCCCAATGAAGCCAAATGGGCCCAATGGGCTTGTTAGCCTAATGGGCCCAATGAAGCCAAATGGGCTTAGTGAAAACCCTAATGAGTCTAATGGACTCTAATTGACCCAATAAAACCCTAATGGGCTCAATGATATTTTAGTGGGCTTAATAGGCCCAATAAAGCCCTAAATGATCTAAAAGCCCAACAAATTAATTAATGGACTAGTATTGGGTTGGTAACCCTAATTAGGGTTTGGAGAACCCTAATGCCAATGAAACCCTAACTTAAAGAATTAATCGGGTCACACACACACACAAGAATTATTTAATAACTTGAGATATTAAATAATAAACTTTGGCAAAGATTAATCTAAGCGATAATGGACTTAATGGATTAAGTCCTTAATGGGTTAAGTAGGAAACTTAACCCTAATCATCATTTTATGTGAAACCCTAATTTCGCTTGGGTTTATTGTTGGGCCTTGAGGGTTGGGTAATTGATAAGCCATCCAAAGTCAAGCCAATGAACTAAAATAATTTAATGGGCCTGGGGTAAGGCCCATGTAAGGGGCTTGGGCCCAATTTGGAAAATTGGGCCATAGATGGGCCATAGTTTGGGCCTTAATGATTATATGGCGTTGGGCCTTAGAATGAGACCATGTGTAGGCCTAAGCCCAATTTGGAAAATTGGGCCATGTGTTGGGTTTGATTCCTAATTGACTTTGGGCCTATGGATTGGGCCTTGGGCTTGAATGAGCCAAGCTTGGGGTAATGTAGTAATTATCCAAAGAATTTACTATTGGTTATGTGTTGGGACCTAATTATTAATTGGGTGATGTTCTGATATTGACAGATCGGGAATCTGTCAACCAATAGCTGGGGTCGAGTCTGTGGGACTTCAGCAGTGTGGGGTTGAGTCTACGGGACTTCAACAGTGCGAGGTGAGTTACCTTCCAGTAGCGGTGGGTCTACAGCCACAATGCCGGCCCACCAGTAGGAGTTGTATGATAGATGATTGTCTTTGTGATATTCATCTAGGGTTGCTACTACCTGTGATATGTTATTGTGCTAGTATGATATGATGCTATGAGCTAGTAACAGTAGGGGGAGATAGTCCCCCAGAGTACCGGTCGATAGGGCCAAAGGGGCGGTCATGCCCAACCATGTTAGATATATTATGTGATATATGTGTTATGTGGTAGTAGTAGGGGGTGAAATAGTCCCCAGTACCCGGTCGAGAGGACCGAAGGGGAGACCAGCACCCAGATATGCTAGTCAGTATCCGGTCGAGAGGACCGAAGGGGAGGCAAGCTCCCAGATATACTGGTCAGTATCCGGTCAAGAGGACCAAAGGGGAGGCCAGCTCCCAGATATATTAGACAGTATCCGGTCGAGAGGACCGAAGGGGTAGGTCGGGCACCCAGATATGCCTGACAGTATATGTATGTTATATGATTGTGTGGTATGTGGTATGATGGGGGAACTCACTAAGCTTCGTGCTTAAGGTTTTCAGTTTTGGTTTCAGGTACTTCGTGTTTAAAAGGAAAGGAGCCGGCTCGATCGCAGCGCATCACACTATGGTTTTCCGCACATGAGATCTTTGGGATTACACTCTGATATTGTTTTATGATAAAATGTTTGATTATTTCTATTTTGGTTTTGACGTGACATGATATTACAAATGTTTTATTACACTCTTGGTTTTATAATGACGTATTTAAAAATGAAATTTTTGGCCTGTATTTTTGGGATGTTACAGTAACCATGTTTTCGGTGTACATCTTTTACATTACATTTCATATTAGTAACCAACTTTTAAGAAAATATGGGATTTTCTTGGTGCGTAACTTTTCAGAACAGAAAGGGAACAAATACATTTTTAGAAAACAAAACCGCTTATGAACTCACCAACTTTATGCTGATTTTCAAACTGCTTGTATTCTCAGGACCGCATTAGACAGGTACCCGATGTTTCCTTTTGGCGAAGACGGAGTGCGTAGAAGACACGTCTTACTTTTGTTCATATATAGTATGTATCACACTTGTACAACTTTACTTTTAAACAAATGTAAACTTTTATATGTAATGTAATGGTTGTTTACTTTACTTACTATGTGCATTGGATTTGATACTCAACGTGGAGTCCGCCCCGGAAACGTTTTCGCCTTCGGTTTCGGGGTGTGACAGATTGGTATCAGAGGCCTTGCTTATAGTGAATAAAGTATACCAAACCTTACATGGTATAAGACTATAAACACTAAGGGGCCTAAGTGCTCTGAACTAAAAGTATACTTCAAAATATAAGTATTTTCAAAAGTATACAAGTATACCTAACCGTCGAGATCCGTAGCTACAAGTAGAACAAAACATAAGTAAATGGGTGTCGTACGCTGCATTTAAATATAAGTATTTTCAAAAGTATACAAGTATACCTAACCGTCAAAATATAAGTATTTTCAAAAGTATACAAGTATACCTAACCATCGAGATCCGTAGCTATAAGACTATAAACACTAAGCAGCCCTCTGATCATCAGTATACAACCCAGTCGTCAGCCTCCACCAGTCCTTCGCCCCAAGCCTCAACAGGTTCAGGGCACACCTGACCTTCTGGTCAGCAGGGCATGAACTCGTGAAGAAACATCCCTCCACGTCGGATAACCACCTCATAGCCCGAATAGCATCCTGTGTACCATCAAATGTCGGGGGCTTCGTATTGTCGAAATCCCGGTCCTGGAAAGCCCCGCTGGCTCCTCCTCCAACCCCTGCAGCAGTTACAGCCAAAGTGGCTGCAACGGCAACAGTCTCTGCTAGAGCGGCATAACGCTCATCAAAATACTCGACCATCGCGGTCTTAATCGACCCAAACATCTGTGGCAGTTGCGCTCGAAACGCAGCAACAATCTCGTCGTGCATGATCTCTCGAATCCAGGCAACCAACTCCTCAGTCCCTATCTGAACCACGGGCTCAGGTGCTACCGGCACCTCCAATCCTCCGTCTCCTGACACTGATCCTGATCCTGAAGCAACACGTCTCGTCACCACCATACTACAGACACACTCAATGTCTCAGACAAATCATATAATGACGGAAGTCCAATTACCCTCAATCCCTAGGGGTTGTGACTTCCTTGATACGCGTATGGGTCCTATGCTTTCAGTAGTATGGGCCCCTACTACCTTCCACACCTACCCATATTTGTCTCAAGTATCACCACAACGACCTAAACTATATTTAACATAATATGCGCTTGACCGTCACTAACAGGGGACATCAGCTAACTAGCAACTGATCCTGCAGTTCCGCACCATTCACACATCCATTAAACTTCCGTTATCCCCTGCAGCGCTAGTGTACACTGACTGCACATAGCGCTGGACCCGATAGAATTTTGAATATCCGATCCTACACTAAGGTCGAATCGGACATTCTCAGGCTATAAGATCTTGACTACACACATCCGTGATGCATACACTAAACATCTACAATTATGATGTCAATCCCATATACAAGAAACCCTAGGCTAATAGGTATCATACAACCAGGCCAATCTATCATGCGATTCCTGAAAATACCTAGCCTAGCACTAGCATGCTGTTCTAACATATCAGAATATCAAATAACTGTATGGTATTTTGGGGCTTACTTACAGGCTCCGGCTGATCGTACCCTCTGCATCCTGCATCCTTTATTTTGAAAACCATTTTAAAACTTATTTTCCGAAAATCTCCTTGATTTGAGACTGGATTCACACGAGTGTTCCTCCAATTCACTTAAACCAAGGCTCTGATACCAACTTTTAACACCCACAAAATTTACGCCAAATTTTAACTTTTAATACTAACAAAAGAGTCAAATAGTAATTGTTTTTACAAAACATTTCCAATTCTTTTATCATCAGAGTGTCCCAAAATAGATCATGAGGATGAGGAACGGTACGGTCACGCCTTTGCCTTCCCTCTCTCTCTTGAAGTACCTGAAACAATAAACTGAAAACTATAAGCCCGAGGGCTTAGTGAGCAACCCCGAAAATACCAATACCACACTGGCAGAAACCATAGCCGTAACGATCAATCAAACAACACACATACTGGGCCATCGGCCGGACTGGTCCGCCCTATTGGGCCTACAGTCTATCTGAATCTATCCCGAGCCTTCGGCATGACTGGTTCGCCGCGTGGGCCTACAGTCTCCCTGGACCGCTCAGAGGGTGTGTTGGCCTTCAGCACAAAGCAAGACCGCCTCAACCCAACCAACAAGCAACTAACCATGTACGCATACTATCATATATTGGCACATACATATAGCAAACATATCTATCTCATTTACCATCAATCATAGAGTTTCACTCGTAACTAGAGAATCGACCTAACAGGTCACTGACATACCAATCCTTACGGATCATAAAAGCATAACATACTATCTATCCTGATTTCGATCTAACAGATCAGAATCATATGTAGCATACCATGACAACCGATCTCTCGCATAACAACCATCCTAAACAGGATGAATTCTAACATATCAATAACATAACACCCATCCTAAACCAAGATGAAATCTAACATGGCAATAACAAAGCAACCATCCTAAACTAGAATGTAAATCATAAAGGGCCGGCCTTGGTGCCGTAGACCCTATCGATATAGTGAGGATGACTCACCTCGCAGATGTTGATTCGAAATGCAAACTCCAACTATCGGATCACTTGACACCGGCTCCACCACCTACATACCATAGCACAATATTCTCATAAGTTCTTACTCTTATGAGACAGTAAGACACCCCATAACCTCTTAGTGATTCCTGATCAAGGTCAAAACCCTTAGTCAAGGTCAACAATCCATGTTGACCTCAACTCGCCGAGTCCATGGAGCACATTCCAACTCGCCGAGTCATCGGAGCGACTCGTCGAGTTCCTTCGAATCCTGATCAATCCTTAAGGCCACCCATCAAGTTTCCTCCTTGCAACTCGACGGGTACACACACATGCATATCCTAGGGAAAAGCCATCTGACTCGTCGAGTTGTTCTTCAACTCGTCGAGTTTTATGGCGATCTTCATCGGACTCGCCGAGTTGCTCATCCAACTCGCCGAGTTCAATGACCATCTTCATGTGACTCGCCGAGTCCATCCAGTCCTCTTTCCATACAAACTTGTTTTGAGCCATGCAACGGCTCCAAATCACAGATCCAAGCTTCTAGGGCATACTTACCACGTAAAGTTGCAAACTTTATGTGCATGCATGGTTATAAAGGCTCCAAATGTCTATTTTAAGTTCTTAATGGAGCTTCTAGTCCAAGAGGGACTTCAACCACAACCAATACAACAACTTTATGACTCTAGCATCCAAGGAGGGTCTAGATCTGAAGTTACGGCTTCAGATCTAGCCCATTGCTCATCATCCCAACTTGAAAATCCATAAAAAGCCCTAGAACTCAACAAAAAGGAAGAAAAGGAAGTAAGAATGGCACTTTGATACCTTCAAAAGATGCTAGCTGAGGCAAAACCCGCTTCCCACTCCTTTCTTACTTCAATTTCCTTTGCACCCTTAGCTTCCTTCCTCCAAGATCCTCTTTTCCAGGCTTCAAACCCACACCAAGGCACACACACACGAATTAGGGTTTTAAGGGCTCTCAAAGACTGTAAGGAGGCCCAAAGGAGGCTGAGGCTCCTTTAAATAGGGGAGCAAACCCCGATATTTAGGGTTTCATCTGCCAACTCCTACTCGCCGAGTCCCAATAGTGGACTCGCCGAGTAGGTCACTAAACACGTGTTCTCACCCCGCTGCTACTCGACGAGTAGGTCGACCAACTCGTCGAGTAGAGCTTCATCCAGAAATTCTTAATTAATTAATACCCGAGGATCGGGGCGTTACATATACTCGTTGTTGTGATACTATACATGAGGTCCTCCACCCCCGGACGTTTCCACCATCCTTGGTTTGGGGGTGTGACATTAATGATTTTGTCAAACAACATACTCATGAGTTGTTTGTTAAGGACAACATGTTTTTGTCTCGTACAACGAGAAACTTGATTATTCTCAGGAGATGTGTATTCATAATCTGTCAAAGCAAAATATTGGTGCCTCAAGAGCACATAGATTGTATACGGGACTTCAGGGTGAGCCTTGTGTTTGAGGTGGATTGGTTTTCGATTTCAAGAATAATATGAGAAATATTAATTCTTACATAGGTTGCGGGGATGCAAAATTCATTGTTGTCAAGATGATGGAAAGGAAAAAATGTCCCAACCTTTTCTTTTGAGTTTAGAGCTTTATATAGAAAATTGAATGCGCTTTTTTGGGCTGACGAAATCGCAAAGTATAACTACAATGCTTTTGGAGACGTTGTATCCCTTGATGTCACATTCAGCATGAATAAGTATATTTTACATTTATAATATTATCACCAACTTTTTTATTATTTCCAGCTTTTTTAATTAATTTTTGATTTTTAACATAGGTATGATATAGTTCTTATTCTTGGTTGCCTAGAGCTTTCTTGAAAGCATTTAAAAAACAACCTAAACTGGTTCTTACAGATTAGGATCCAACTCTGAACAAAGCTGTAAATGAAGTTCTTCCATGTTACAAAATAGGTTTTGTATGTGGCATATTACGAAAAAGTTGCCAAATAAGGTGCACAATTATTGTTTATTTACCAAAATATATGTAATAAATTGATTTAAAAATAAATGTGATCCTTTTAGAACAAAATTCTACCATAATCAATTAGCATAATTTTGTTAGAATTATAGGATACACGAAACCATATACACTACTTTTTTTTTTGTCTTCCTTATATGACTTGTATCGACACTTTATGTTTTACTCTTATGGCCTTACTCTTATTATTTAACAATACTCCTTAAATTTCATTTTCTTCAGACAACATCACAACTAGCCACCAACTCAGATTTTCGAAAGCGTTTTCACTCTATAATTTGGAATTCTAAGCTGAAACCACATGATTTTGAGAAAGCATGGGATTCTTGTTTAGATAATTTTAAGATTTCAAATAACAAGTGAATGAAAGAGATGTATGGGTTGTGGAGACGTTGAATCCCTGCATTTTTCAAGCACATACCAAGATATGGTCTTATGAGAATTACATCATTGTCTAAAGACCAGAATTGGTCATTTCAAAACACCACCCTAACCGGTTATTATCTTTTAATGTTTATGATGACGTTTGAGGGTGTAATGGAACGTCAATGACATATTCAAATTGTCAATGACTTTAACACTACCACACCTTTTCCTAGATTCATCACATCTAGTCTAAACGAACCACAAGCTTCAAAGGTGTACACTCGTAAAATATTTTATTAGGTTCGGAAAGAGATTTTAAATTCTTAAAATACTTGCTTCCAAATGAGTGTGACTTCTTGCAATGGTGTTGACATAATTATTATTTTCGAGAAACAAAAGAACATAAGCACTAGGCAACCAACAAGTCTTGTTGTTGATGACAAACTTGAGGAATACCATTACAGTTGTCTTATAAAGGATACTGAATAAACGGTATGTTCTTATTTCATTATATAATCATTTCTTTTTAATCACATACTATGACTTACTAACATATAGTCATCTACTATCATACATATTCCAGGTTACCCACTTAACAACATATTTCATTCAAGTGTAGCTGCATGCATTTTGAACATGTCAGACTTGTGTGTAGGCACATATTCTGTGTTTTTAAGTTTTATAGTATTGAACAAATTCCTGAACAATACACACTGAGACATTGGTGTCAGGATGTTATTCCAACAAAATTACTTAAGAGGTGTTTCTCTAATTCTTTTGTCGATTCAAATTCTGACATGACGACTGTTGAAAAAATTTCAACTGTAGACTGTTGTGTTTCATTTTTTAGCCATGATTGTAACACCTGATTCCTGGTATGCGTTTAATTCAAGTAAATCTTATAATTTTCTCTGAGACTCGACGAGTTGGGGGCCCAACTCGTCGAGTAGACTCATGATCTGCGAGAAGTTTAAGTGACCTACTCGACGAGTTGGGAGACCGACTCGGAGAGTAGATGTTGTTTGAGTGAAACCCTTAATTTTAGGGTTTACACCATATTTAAACAACTTATCTCTCCCCATCTCAACCTCCATCGTCCCTTATACTTCCAGAAGACATTAGCCTAAAACCCTAGCCTTGTTTGAGTGTTCTAAGGCCATTTTTGTGCAATTTACTGGATTGTGAAGTTTGAGAAGAGGAAAGGAGCTTGGGAGTTCAAGTTAAAGCTAGAATATCCAGAGATTGTGTTCCATTTCCCGCTCATTTAAGGTAAAAAGCTTCTATCTTGATCTTCCATGTGTTTATTCATCTTTAGGGCTTGGATTTTGGTATATTTAGGGCATTCTAAGCCATTTTCGGGTTGTGGGGTGTAATATAGAGTTATGGATTCAGATCTTGGTCCCTGGAGGGGTCTCATGGCATAAAGGTGCCAACTCTATGGCCATGAGAGCCCCATGCATCTTGTGGGTCTCATTTTTGGTCCTTTTGAGCCTAAAGACCCATGCATGGACGTAAAGTTCGTGGCTTTACGTGTTATATCGACCCTAGGAGGTCAGATCTACCCTTTGGATGAGATGAGCTTAGCAGAAATCGAGTTTATGGGCATGGACTTTAGTGGACTCGACGAGTTGTTCTTGGGACTCAGTGAGTCGGGTAGTGGTTCCCCAACCTTTGTTGTTTTAGGGGTCTGGTTGAGTCTAGAGAAGGACTCAACAAAGTTGGACGAGATTATAGACCTGGAAATCATGGGACCTGACGGGTGTATAAACAAACTCGGCGAGTCCAAGGCAATCTCCCAAACCATGAAGATGGACTCGACGAGTTGTTCATACAACTCGGCGATTTATTGTCTGAACACATTCTTATGAAGGAGATGAACTCTACGAGTCCAAGGGGAACTCGACGAGTCAATTGAAGATGGTCCCAATATTATGGTTGAAGGAGGACCCGTCGAGTTGTTGCTAGACTCGACGAGTGGAGTCGATAGTTGGATCATTTTGGAGGAAGAGGGACTCGACAAGTGGGTAGACCAACTCGACGAGTCAAGTCAACGGAAGGTTGACTTTGACCAAGATTTGGGTTGACCCTTGTAGGGGTTGTGAGTATGAACTGATAACTTAGAAGAGTTGTTGTGTAGGGATTGAGGAGTCAGGGAGAGTCGATTTCCACATAGAGAGCAGTGCAGACACTACACGACTTCGAGGTGAGTTTCCTTCTAGTAGGGGTGGGTCTACGACCACAATGTCGGCCCACAAGTGAGAATGTTGGTCTGATGATTGTCTTCGTGATAATTATCTGGGATTGATATGTAATATGCTTGTTGTGCTTGATATGATTAACGTGCTTTGATATGATTGTTATGCTTAATATATGTTAGCAGTAGCAGGGATGAAATAGTCCCCGATTACCAGTTGAAAGATACCGAAGGGGAGGTTAGTTCCCAATTACCGGTTGAAAGATACCGAAGAGGAGGTTAGTTCCCAGTTACCGGTTGAAAGATACCGAGGAGGAGTCCAGATCCCGGCTATGCCTGACAATTACCGGTTGAAAGATACCGAGGATTTTGCATTATTTGGTATAGGTATGTTGGGGGAACTCACTAAGCTTTGTGCTTCTTAGTTTTGGTTTCAGGTACCTCTTCGTCTAAGGGGAAAGAGTCGGTGGTGTAGCAGCGCATTACACACATGATTTCCGCATTGAGTTTTCTGGGATTGTACTCTGATATTTATTACTTATGATGATATGGTTTTGAGACACGTTGTTATGTTTTATAAATTGATATGACATTGACAATGTTTTGGTAAACTATTTTACAAGTTACTTAATTAAAAAAAAATGAAAATTTTGGCCTTGTAAATTGGGATGTTACAATGATTCTGCTAAGTTAAAGTCATACCTCGATGAGCTGAATAATTTGAAAATAAAATTTGTAGATGATTGTCCAGTGCGCGAGATGCCCTAAAGAGAATCATTTTACAACCAGATTTTAGGTGTGGAGTCGCTTAATGACGTGCTTGACATTGAGAATCCATCTAGTATTCATAATACGGGAACTGACAGTCGTGGTAAGAGATTAAAATCTAAAAAAGAAATGCTGGAAAAAGAAAGTTTGAAGCCTAAGAGAAAGCGTGGTTCATGTAAACAGATGGCTTCACATGATAAACAAAATTGTCCTCTAAAAACGTGCATAAGTAGTTTTAATTTTTGATAGCTTTATTAAATTCTGATACTACAATAACATTTATGTTTCATGTGTTTGATTGACATTCATTTTGATTGTTTATGGTTTTAATAAATTATTTACTATGGTTATGCACTAGTGAATACTTTTTTTTCATTCACTCAAGCGTGTTACGCCAACATTACAATCCTATATAAACATTCATTTTCACAACTAATCCGTAAAACCGACAAACATAGCATTTCCAAAAGACTGAATCAACTAAGTTGCTTACAAATTCCAACATAATAATATATTCCAACCAATAATTAGTATATTCCTATACAATTTAATTATACCTACCTACCTAATATAATTCTAATTTACACAATGTTTTGTTTCTTTTACATTTATTGGAAAACCATATACCAACACAATCATTTCTACATAATAATATAGTAAATCACTAAACTGAATGACTATAATTTCATACACTATTAAATTCTTTCAATTAGGATACATTTTATTTTATTAACTTTCATAACATATTTTGCTTTTTTTAATTCTTTAAGAACAATACCATATTATTTATAACTAAAATTAACTATGAATAATGATTTCACATACCTAATATCAAAACATTATAAAACAATACAAAACTGGATTTTAATGTATCGTCATCAAAAATAAATTAAAATTATAAAATATGCTAAATAAATAAATAAAATGAGTTGTAAATGAGCTCTAATGTTTCCCAAACAAAAACAACAATACAAAAAAACATGCTACCACATTTCAAGTACTAAAGTCTCAAAAAAAAAAAAACATTATACCATAGTTAATTAATCAAAACAACTTGTGCATCTTATAACTGACGCCTTCCATGCCTCTTCTTCTCCCTAGCTTCCTTCACTTCATTCATCAGAACCATTTTCTCCAACGGATCAAACCTTTCATAAGCTTCTGCATCTCTCTTAAACACATTTTTTATACTTGTTGTAGTCGGATTTCATAAGTCCTTCCATGTATTTAACTCTTAAATTATCTAGAGAAATAACATCACTCTGTGTTTTACCTGCAAAACCGCAATCCAAATGTCCTTCACCTTCCCCCGTATACAATTTCATATGCCTCATAAGATACACTCCATAGTCCGATCCTTCATTCGCTACTCTCCATGTAATATTCATCACACAAGGTTTCATTTTGTTAAAAGCAGTTGCTTTTTGGTGATGTGATTTTAAGAAGTTGCCAAACAATTTTTTTCTGTGGTACAATACAATACATTTATTATACATCTATGTATTAATACAAAAACTCATATAACAATACTAGTATGTAATTCTTAATCCTACCACAATAGTTGGTTTGCTTCCATATATACTCGCCAAAGAGCCTGTTCGGTTGCCATGATCTATATTGTCCTAGGTGGATAACCTTAGATCAAAGCATAGTAAATAACATTTACCCCCCTCAACCACTGGAAAGAATACCTGGTATACAACAAAAATTATAACAATAAACAATAGCTATATAAAAAATAATAAAACATCCAACACAATTCTTAATCAAATTACCAGATCAACATCTTTGAAACCTGGTTTAATTGGTAGACTCCTCATGTGGAGGTGTGTAGCACCCGTTTTGCGATTGTTTGAGCTTGTTAGGTTAGCTGTTTGACTGCGTCTATGAGGTGAGTTTTCTCACTATACTATATAGGATGCTAGATTGTCTTTATGACTCTTGCATGCATGTTGTGCGAGGTCTGTAATGTGGGCCGACCCGTTAGTTGTTTGGGTGTGGAACGATGTTACGTATGATATGTGGTATTTTAGGGAACTCACTAAGCTCTGTGCTTACGGTTTTATGTTTAAATGTTTCAGGCACTTCTGGTTCCAAGAGAAATGACCCATCTTGATCGTAATGCATCCCCAAAGATTTATTCCACAATATCTTTTTATGGTTTACTTTGATGTTTTGAGAATACATTATACTCTATCTATCTTTTGGTAGTAAGGAATGAAAGTTTGGTTGATTTATAAATGAAATTTTTACTTAGTATTTTTAGGACGTCACATATGATTTATTTCATACAAGTGACAACACTCGACTTTTACTTGATTTTTGAAAATATCCATGATATAAGAATTGTTATGACTAACTTAGGGAATATGAGTTATTTTTCGGGAATTGAAGTATTACAAAAGGGAAGGGGTTCTTTATATGTCAACAAATGTATCATCTTGAAGTATTGAAGAAGTTTGGCATGATAAATAAGAAAAGGCGGATATCCCAATTGTTATAGGCTCAACATTAAATAAGGTCAAACATGAAAACTTAGTAGACGCAACATGATACAAACAACTTATAGAAAAAGGTGAATATTCCAATGTTGAGCAGTGCATGAACATTTCAACATAAATGCATCTTCAAGCTGCTAAGAGAGCTTTTAGATATATATAGAAGGGTATGTGGAGTATGAATCTATTACAAACATACATCGAAAGATAAATTTATGGGGTGCACCAATAGTGATCATGCAGAAGATGAAGATGGCAACACAAGCACAAGTGGATATGTGTTCGTGTATGCCTAGGAGCAATTTTATGAAGCTCAAAGAAACAACCAATTGTGATCTTATCCTCCGCATAAGCGGAGTATATAGGTATAGTAGCTTAAGCATGCCAAGCAATATGGTTCATGGAATTCTAAAGCAACTTGGATACATGAAGAAAGGAAATTACACAGCTCTAATGTATGACAACATTCTAACCATCAAATTATCAAAAAATCAAATCTTTTGTCGTCGTAGTTGAAGCAGGAATATACGAGTAAGATATCACTTCCTTCGAGTGTAAAGTAGTGAAGGTTCCATAACATTGTTGCATTGTAGAGGTCTAGAGGTACAAAGCATGCAGTAGACATAATGACCAAACCACTTAAGTTATTTGCTAAACTAGAGAAGCATGATGAGAATGTCTGAAGTAAGTGAGATAAGTTGAACAAGTTGCATTTTGTTCAATCAAAATGCCTGTGATGGAAAAAACCCTTCAATTATAGGTTGTGGATTCAAATCCCATTATAGATCAAAAGAAAAAAAAATGTAGCTTAAAGTAAAATAGAAGCATCTTCTCTCCGATATAAAGAATTTTATAAAAGCTAAAATAAAATCGAAGATAGCCACTATATCTTCTTTTTTTGGCGGGTATGTCGGATGAAAAGCCGAAACTGCCCTTAGTTCATCACACTTATTCACACCTCCCCCATTTATACGCCATTCTCATCGCTTCAATTTCTACTTCTCGAGATCGAGGTGCGGCGGAGATCGCCTTCGGAGATACAACAGTAGAAAACAAGATTCCTTATGTAAGTACCATTGTTGTTCAGCAATTCTACTTCTTTCTCGCTCTTATGCACAATTAGGGTTTTGTTTTCACTTAATTTGATGGTATGTTACGAATCGGTTGTTGTTCAAAACTGATTAGTGGTATTTAATGTGGAGTATTGGTTTTCTGATCATGAATATTAGCGTCAATTCATTACTGAATTTTGGTACGTGAGTCTGGTATTATGATCGTTTTCATCATCTACAAATCGATTTCAGCTTCACGAAGTTTTTAGCTTATTTTGGTTTCTACACGACATACCATTTTTGAGTTGTAAAGCTGTTTGAAACCAGCAAGAGTTAGGTTTTCGTATGATTTTATGTGTTCTCCGTACAAGTGATGAAAATATTGTTTTGATTGATTTGCTCAAGAAGAAAAGCAAGTTTTTACCTGTTGTCAATGGTGTGTATCTTATCCCCTCTTATTTTTTCTGTTTACTATGTAAGAAAATTTCGAGTTTTTTTTTTTTTTTTTTTTTTTTTTTTTTCATTCTTACCTACAGTTACCGGAGAGCCCTGTTTGTAGCTTAATTTACGACTCTTGAAAGTTCTTCCAGTTAAAACAAACCACAATGATGAAATTGCAAAGTTTTCTTATAAATTTGTTGCTTAGAGCATGATTAGGGGTTTACTGTTTATGCCTTGACCTGTTAACTAGATTTGCAACCTTATAGTATATCATTTATGTTTATCCATTTATTTTTGCTTATAGACCATGAATGTGGCAGAGGATTTCCAACAGACATTCAACAGGATTACACCGGTAATAATCTTTTTTTCTCTTCTTTGAAGTTGGTTTTGTGGGTATTTTCTATCTTATGGAAGTTAATATTCTTTATCAACTCATTTGTGATTCTCATTTCATGGATCCAAAAGTCATGATACTTGATATAGTTGCTTATGTGAATATAATCTTATGCAGAAGGATAACAGCATCTTTCTTTTGCTATGGCATGTTCTCCACTTGATTCTTAGGGTATTTTACTTTGCCCAAGAGGTCTTTCAAACAGTTGAAAACTACCTTATAACAAATGGAATAGTGAAAGCATATGAACATTTAAACTTACAACGAGTCAATTATCTTGGAGTTGTCATAGACAGTGTTGAAGCTCGTGAGACTACAGAAGTTATTCAACTTTTGGAATGGCTTTCAGACATTGGTATCAAAAAGGTCTGTCTATATGACAAGGAAGGTAATGCTGCATTTACAACATCTTTTCTCTAGGAAAATCTAAATCTACATAAATGTATATGTGTGGCTATAATGGTTTCTTTCACTCTTGTAAATGTAGGAGTGTTGAAGAAATCAAAGGAAGTTTTTGTAGAGAGATTTAATTCATCAAAACCATCTAATGTATGACCTATTAGCTTTATATATCTTCTTGTCATTTTGAACAGACATTACGTGTCATTTGTTGCCTGTTAGTGCAGGATGATTCAAAAATGGATTCCCTTCTTAACAAAAAGCAAATGGATTTTGAATTTGTTTCAATTTCTGATGGAAAATTAGTAGTTGCAAAAGCAGCTGATGTACTTTTTAAAAAGTATTACTTGGATGATGATGATGCTGAAAAACCTTTCTTCACAGAGAGTTACTTGACTGATGCATTAAAAACCCTAGGTTTGTTCTTCCCTTATCTTGAGATTATAGCAAAGAAAAACTCAAAACACAATTTAAAGAAACAAATAAACACCATAACAAAAAGATCACTTACATATATTGATTTCTTGTGTGATTATGTGGCTTACTATCAGGTGTTGTAGAGCCTGATCCTGACCTTTTGTTAGTTTACGCGCCAGCTAGATGCCACCTTGGCTTTCCAGCATGGAGAATTCGATACACAGAGATTGTGTAGGTTACTAAATCCTATTTATTTACTTCTTATGGCATTTTCCAATCAATCTTTTATATTATAAGTGAATGTAATCTCTACATTTTTTTTCTTGATCGCTCGAGTTTTGACCTACTTATTTCTTGCAGACACATGGGCCCACTGAAGCATAAGAAATATGGTTTAATTCTAAAAGCCATTCACAATTTCACCAAGGTCAAGCAAAACTATGGTATGTGGTCTATTTTTTTTTTCTTTTTAATAATAAAACTACTTGTTTACTTATTATCTTATTGTTACATATTTACAAAAACATGAAAGTTTGTCGAATTATAACAGCTGATATTATTATCTACTTTTGTATATGTATTCAGGTTCATAAGCAAACATTAATATCTGCCATTCTTGGATGACTCATGACATGTTGAGATCAAGTGGAGTCACAAATTCTTGTTTCAACTCTTCCTCATGTTCATATATCTTTTGAACATCAAGAGATTATCTGCTGTAGATTGGCTATCTTTTATTGTTTTATGTTGTTATGAAAGTCATTGTTATTTTTTGCATTTTAACCCAAAGATATAAGTAAATTTTATATAGAAGTTCATAAAACAAGTTAAAATAAAAAAAACGTTATTTTGTCATGAGCGGTAGTTATAAAACATTGATATGATCCGATCCAAAATTCAATAACTCTCATTATGATTATTTATTTAGTTTATGATTTTACATCATGATCCTTACAATTAAGGAGATGGGACCCACACAATATTATCAGCAGGAAGGAAATGACACACAGGAGAGCTGCCAGGCTGGCCGCCAAGCACGCGGAATGCCACATGGTCTGGATCCCATGTGGATGTGTCCATGTGGCAAACAGCAGCAGCATCAACTCTCTCTCCATTTTCACCTTCCAATGCTATCTTAAACACCCTGTTGAAATGACCCTTTTGCCCATGGCAGTAGTAAACCAAATATGGGTAAGCCATGGTGTGGCAAGCCACCATCTTAGGAGCATAAATCTCCAATGGCTTCTCCAAACGTATACCCTTGGAAAAGGGTATGATTGGAATTCAAAATTTTGGTGGTCAAAATCTTGAGTTTGACCATACCCAAAACACCACGTGTCATGTCCAACATGGACTCCAATGATGTGGCACAAAACATGATCTCACCTTCCTTGGGCTTGAGCTCACATTGTTTAAGTGTGGTCTCCATAGCTTTAGCTTGTGGGGATTTGTTAGAAAATGAGAAGAATTTGAGAAGGTATGGGACTCTTGATGATGAAAAAGGGATTGAATCGGCTTCTTCTCGAGTAAGTAGATGAGTAGGGGTAGAATTGTCATTTGTAGCAAAATAAATTGACATCTTTTTTCCAAGATATAGATCGTTGACTCTAAAGAACACATTTAGAGCGGGGTCCAAACCTTCATCATTGTTGTGAACATTTCTTATGGGTTCCTTGATGATTTCATGAGCATTGCTTTTGAGACAAAACTATCAAATATCAAATGAATATATATGTTAACAACTATAAACAAACAACACATGTAACCTAATGTGATAAAATCGTCAACAATTTTCCCGTTTTATATAAAGTTTATGAAAAAAATTCAGATTTTTTTGGTAATAATAATTAGATGTAATACCTGAAGAAGCAAGAAAGCATACAAGAAGGAAGAGGCAAATGCCATCTTGTGGAGACTTGTGGTTTTTTCTTCTATATATATATATATATATATATATATATATATATATATATATATATATATATATATATATATATATATATATATATATATATATATATATATATATATATATATATATTCTCTTCTTCTCCTCTAATAAAAGACTCCTTAGGATCATATCATATGTCCAATTTCTACACCTATATTATGCCACGTGGCCTTCTTCTATGCATCAAGTTTTCATTTTCCCGCTCATTCCTAAACCTCTTCTTCTTTGACATAATTCAATACAATCAATAATTGTTTAAATTTTAAAACTTTCCATGTTGAATCCAATAAATCAGCCGTATAATCAGCGATGATATTCTCTTAACTCCTCTCTCTTACTAAAACCTTAATATGGCCGCCACCCTAATCAACTCCCCTTTCTCTTTCTCTCTCTCCCTCCCAATTCTAGCCCATTCACCACAACCATTTTCGTCGTCGACTTTTTTCACCACCATCTAACACAACGGTAATTTGTTGTTGTTCTTCTTCTACGACAACCGATCTACATTATATTATTAGAAACGTCCCCTAAAATCTCTTTTTTATTGATTTCTTGAATCTTCCATTGAATTAATCGACAGTCTCTTTAGTAGTAACAAAACCAACTGGGCTTTTTAGTTTTAGGGCTCCTCAACGTTTTTAGTTTTATGTTTGTTTCAGTCAATATATATATTTATTCTTTAGGTGGTGTGAGAATCTCTTTCTTGATGTGCGTTGATAAGTTTGGTTCGTTTTATTTTCAAAATTTTTGGGCTTCAATCGTTTTCTCATGTATTTTCAATTACAATTGATCATGTTCAACCAGGGGATGATCGGAGTATCCTTTAGAATGATTCCTTCTTTTTACCTTCTCACTGAAAAGGACATGGTAAGTAACAAAGCAACTTATTAATCCAATAAGAAACACCCATATATTTGTTTTATATGAAAGAGAAATTTGTCCTCCTTGATTTGATTGTAATAACTGATATTCTTTACTACCTATTTTAGAATCATTTACTGGTGTAATCCTATCATGTAAAGTATTTTTCAACTTTCTCCTTGATTTGATTGCAACCATTGATTTTCACCAGCATGTCATCAGAGTACTTCTCAAGGTTAAATTTTATCCTATTTTCAAGTATTTTTCAAGTTTATCCTTTAAAAATTGAAGTTATTGATAGTGTTTTACAGGGAAAGCATTCAAGTAATCATGCGGGTTTGAAGTTTGATATTCAAACTAAAACCATGAGCGGTTTACCTCAAAGAAAAATGATGATATTTGTAAACCTTTGTTTATTGATGGTATATATGGTTTAAATTCTAATAGAAGGGGCTTTGCTGATAACATTTTTTGTTTCAGATTTATATACAGTAATATGATGAGTTTTTATTTTGTTTTTATGTTTTTAGAGTAGCAGAGAATACCTCAAAATGATTTTTTTTTGTGTTTATTGTTTCAATTTTAGCTTGAGAAACCATAACTGATTCCACCATCTCCAATGATAGATATGAACTATTTCAAGCCTCATTGGAAGAACTTCACCTTATCACAGTTATAATCTGTCACCAACAACATCTCAAAAGGTATATTTCTTGTCTCATCTTAATTTTGAAGATTGTTTTTTATTTCATTGTGATTATCATAATGGGTTTGCATTAGTATATAAGATGTGTTTTGGACTTTAGAGGTGTGTGTAGACTGATTATTTTGATTTAAAGTATGTTTACTTAAATTATTATATTATTATTTGTTATAAGAATTTTTTTTCTATGTGTCAGGTAAACCAAAGATTATAAATATGATTATTGAATTATTTTCTGTTTAAAGTTTTAATCTTTTGATGACATGGTAAGGAGTTGCTATAAGAAAATTGATTATTAAGTTAAATGTAAAATTACCTAACTATCACAGATAGTATAAGTTATTATATAAATGTGATATTTCAAGCAGCAATAATCACTTAAAAAATCCACATGCCAACCTACTTATGTTTTTTATTATCTCATTTTTTACAAGATGCATAATTAGTTTGATACTAGACAAAATAAAGTTCATGTAAAGTACGAAATAAATTTTCATAGTGATATAAAATCTTTACTCATTTTGACTTTAATTAATTTATTGAAAAATCTCAAAATGACTCGCATTCCAACATCTTGATATTCCCCTATTTCTTAAATTTCCTTTGATTTTCTTTATTAACTTGAATCACAGTGTGGTCTCACAAAATTTCCGTAACAGGGTAAAAGTGATTTTGAAGATAGAAGTTAATAACCGGAGTCTGAGATGGTATATGATCATGTTCTGGTAGGAGTTTCATAAGATAAATATATGGTGGGGTTCGATCACTATATAACAAATTTCTAGAACGACATTGAGGTAAACCAATAACAAAGTTGACTCTGATGTCAAAATTGTTTTTTTTTTTGGAACTCGACTTTTATAGCCAGCTTTACCCATTTTAAAATGGAAAATATTTATTTTATCTGATGCAATTTAATGTTAATTTAATATTTTCTTGAATATATATTACATAAAGATGTTAATTTTTGAAATTGAAAATTGGTGAGTTTGACTCAAATGCAGGCCTATGGTGGGTTAGAACATGCAAGTTACATGATTTACTAAAACAATAGAAACTATAATGTTGTAATGATAATAAATGGAAGTATGATGCTAAAATAAACCAATAAATACAAGTATGTTGTTATTTCTTGCATTTGTATATCTTTACATATAAGATAACATTTGTATGTCTTTAAGATATGTATCCTATACCATACGGTAAATATTGGTTGTTAATAAAAAAAAAGCACAACCACATGATAGGTTGTACTATGGATCGCTCTCTTAATACTATGAAAACCAAGAAAAATTGATTGTAGATATTAGATGTTTTCATTTCAGCTATTGCTTATGTTGATAAGCACAAAAGGCTACAAAATTATGAGGTATATTAAGTGGTTGTTATCGTAACAACCAAATGAGCTAAACAAACAAAAATTCAATTCACTCGATGTCTAATTATCATAGTTATCAATCTCTTAAACACAAATGATTTGAAAATAAATTTTTAATCCTTTTTAATTGGTTGTCGTTTGATCTCTCACTAAAAGTTAATTTGTATGAGTTTAGTTTGCAAAATGAGTTATGATGATATATTAAATGAATAAAAATGTAAGTTTTTATTTTGTGCATTTAACATAATGTGTTGATTATGAAACGATTTTTGTGTTGTGTGTTGTTTACTTTCAGCCGTGGATTCCATGTGTTATAACCTAGTATATATATATATATATATATATATATATATATATATATATATATATATATATATATATATATATATATATATATATATATATATATATATATATATATATATATATATATATATAGTAACAATTAAATACCAAATGTAAAATATATTTTTTAAGACAAAAAGAAACCATGTCTAAAGCATATAAAACTTTTATACGTTTATCCATAATTATTTAATAGTTTGCGGGAAATTACCTAAATATACAGTATTTTTTTTAGGAACATATATTTGTGAAAGTCATAATCGTGAGTCGTGACCATCTTGTTTTGCACTTTCATACAAGCAATTAATATTATTATTAAATGCATTTAATAATAGTACTTTCTACCTAAATTTAAATTGTAAAAGGACAAGAAATATAACTAAATCGTCTAAAATATTGGTAATATTTTTATCTAAAGTTAGTAGATCATCAATAGTATTTAAAGCCCTCCACAATTGAATTGATGTTGAAGGACGTGATAAGTTCAACCGGTTGTGAAAATGCCAACATGAAATATATTTATGGTAATGATATAATAAATTTGATACTGTAGTTTTTAACTTCTATAAACCATTAAACCATATATATATATATATATATATATATATATATATATATATATATATATATATATATATATATATATATATATATATATATATATATATATATAGGGTTAGGTTCATTTGAGACCACTTATATTTTGTGAGACCGTGAGACGCATTTGTTTATTTTTTTTTATTTTTTTTTAGTTAATTCATGTTCCGAAAATAATATTTAAAAAAAGAATTTTTTGATTTTTCCATTTATTTTGCATTTTAAAATTATTTTTAGAATATGTACAGTGTAATATTCTATTTAGAATATTTCACGTATTTTTCAAAAAAAATAGATTTTTTTTTTATTTTTTTTAATTTTTTTTTTATTTTTTTTAGTTAATTCAAGTTCCGAAAATAATATTTAAAAAAAGAATTTTTAGATTTTTCCATTTATTTTGCATTTTAAAATTATTTTTTAGAATATGTCAGTGAAATATTCTATTTAGAATATTTCACGTATTTTTCAAAAAAAAATACGGAATTTTTTTTATTTTTTTTATATTTTTTTTAGTTAATTCAAGTTCCGAAAATAACATTTAAAAAAAGAATTTTTGGATTTTTCCATTTATTTTGCATTTTAAAATTATTTTTAGATTTGGTCTCACGGTCTCACAAAATTAGAATGGTCTCAAATGAACCTGAACCTATATATATATATATATATATATATATATATATATATATATATATATATATATATATAGGGTTAGGTTATTTTGTTTTTAGTAACTATTGTGTGCCAGAATGCACAGATCTGGACCAACAGATGAAATTAATCAATGGACATGATTTGAGGGTGTATGATATTACAATGGGATAACATGTACCGTATAATCACACAAAATTTAGCAAAAGGGTATTTTGGACAATTAACTATATTTATAAAAGGAAATTTTCGGATTTTTAGGGACAATTAATTCTACTAATTTTAAAAATCTGAATTTTTTTTAATTAAGTCAATTTTAATTCTAACTTAATTTGTTAATATAATCGATTTTATTCTACCAGAATATTTTTATTCTGTCAGAATGCGATTCTGTTAGAATGACATTCTTTTAGAATAACAGTTTATGACATCCTTTAGGAATACATTAATAAAAAGAAAACATGAATAAGTACATTATGAAACAATATACAGAATCAATTCTTGAACAAATAATATATCAAATAATTACATCTATAATTCTGATACAAAAAGAACATTCTTGAATAATGTCAACATTCAGAAAGAATAAGAAGTATAATTTTTAAAAAACAACAACATTCTTAAACTTTGAGTGTGATCAATCTTTGATTCATTCTTCATGTCATTCCTATAATGTCTTCATGTCATTCCTATCACAAATGCATCAAAATCCAACAAAAAACACTAAGTCATTCTGAAAGAATAATATTGGTAAGTAAAAATTGAAGATAATACAAAAACCAATGAGAGTAAGTGCAGAAAAATAACAAGTTTTAGACATGATAGCTCATAAAAAAAATTCAATGCTTAGGTTGAATTGGAACTTAAGCATTAGAATCTAAGATTTCATTCTAACATAATTGGAATTCGTGATTCCATTTAAACTAAAGCCCTATTCTAAAAGAATATTGCCCTTATTCTGAAAGAATTTTCAGGTTAACATTCATTTGGTAAAGCAAACAAGTTATATTACTGTAGGTGAAAATCAAAAATTATAATGTTTGAAACCATTTAAAGCTAAAGTTTGAAAACCTTTAAGTATTACTCAATTAACTAAAATAAAAAAAAAGAGAGAGAGCATGGAAGGGATTTGCTGCCATATCAGCCAAGCTGATGATGATATTCACATGCAAACAAACAATAAATCATCACAAATCAAGGAATGTGAATGGAATGGAATGGAAATATGGAATGGAGTCAGTCATTACCTTGAGAAGGTGCAACAACATAATAAGCAAGACCACCAACTGGAACAGACTGAACAGAGTATTCAAATTCCTTCCATTTTCCCAACATATTAACCAAGAAATTCCCACAGTACTTTCTGTGCAACAACTGAAAAGGAACAACAACAACAATATAAGTAATTATTCAATTCAACAAGTAAAGAAATAAAGAATAAATAAAAGTTTAATACCTGATAGATGAAATAAAGGTTGGAAACAAGTGTAGACTGGAGAATAATAATCATGTTGGAAGTGTAAAACATCTTAATCGGGTAAGACCCTTGTTGCCCACAAGCATTCTTAGATCTCACAGACAAAACAACATGGAACCCTTGAAGGTATATGGCAATAAAGAAAATAAACACATTAGCAAGTAGATTAGAGCCAAGTAAATCAACAAAGTAATTAACAAATAAGGAGTTAATAGCAACAAAAAAAACATATCAAAAGGTTTAATGAAGAAAATAAAAGAAATACTCTTTCAGGAAATTTATTAAACACGTGGTGTGCTTCTTAAGTTTCTTCAAAAAAAAATTATTGAGAGTCTTACCAATCATCATGTCGTTATTGATGGAAACATCCATGAAGTTGATAACTCCTTCCGTACATAATCGCTTGGTTATGAACATTGCTTCTCTTCTTTCTTTCGCCACTGAAACATGTTGTATTCTCCTTTGTACAGTCGCATTCCCAACTGCAGTTTCGAATAAATATAATTGAAATCAATTGTTAAATTCAAACTCTTTCAATCATTCATAAAAGGGGTCAGATTCATCCAGACAACATGAAATAGATCCATCGCTATATTATCACAATCAACAGAAATAAGTGGAAAAGAGAAAAACCAGAGTCAAATTCCATGTGCTATGAACTGTAGAGAAAGAAAGCATGCTATATTCTTGATCGGTGGTAGCGTTTGACGGTGGTGGCGGAGTTGATCGGTGTTGGGTGAAAGTCGGAGAGAATGGAAAATGGGTGAAGGGATTGACGACAATTGTAATTTTCAAACGTAGGGTTTTTTGGATTTGACTTTGATATCCCATATTTAAAGGGATGATAAATATATTAATTATCTACCATATTTAAATATGTCAAGATTACTGTAATGCCCTTAAATGATTTATTTAATGATTTATTATTTCCTGAATTCTCATTGGTGCACACAGGCACACAATAGTTGTTAAAAACATTTGAGCCTCTCTCTCTCTCTCTCTCTCTATATATATATATATATATATATATATATATATATATATATATATATATATATATATATATATATATAAAGGGTTAGGTTATTTTGTTTTCACTATCTATTGTGCGCATGTATGATTGATTCTGGACCAATCATTTTAGTTATTTTAAGAAAGTAATTAATACATATTACATGTTAAAGATATAATGAATATTAATTACATCTTCAACATTTAATATACATTAATTACTTTCTTAAAATAACTAAAATGATTGGTACAGAATTAATCATACATGCACACAATAGATCGTGAAAACATTTGAACCTGACTCTCTTTCTCTCTCTCTCTCTCTCTCTATATATATATATATATATATATATAAAGAGAGAGAGAGGTAGGTTCAAATGTTTAAAGTAATTATTGTGTTATTGTATGCATAAATATGGGCCAATCATAATTAAATAAAAATTTAAATAATTAAATAAATAAACAAGGGTATTTTAGTAATTTGATAAATAGCTTCCACAAATAGTCCTATAATCATGCTAGCATTCAATTTTAACCTAATTTCTTTTCTTATATACAACCGTCATCCACCAAACCCTTCTAATCACCCTGACTTCATCTTCCTCCCTCTGCCGGACAAATTATCTGACATCGGCAGCTCTTTCGGCTTCATTCGGTTCTTGCAAGCTCTAAACGATAACTGCAAACCCCATTTTCAGAAACACCTCATCCAGATCATAGATGCATAAAAGGCCTTATTTCAAAAGGAATCAATCGTTATCATCCATGATAATCTCATGTTTTGTGCCGGATCAATCGCCGACGATCTGGGTCTACCCTTCATCATAGTGCGTAGCAGCAGTTCTGCATCAAGTTCCGATTCCGACTCGGAGTCGGACGACGAAGCTCAAGCTGCTCTCGAATTACAAACCCTAGAAACGAAGCTCTCGACAAGGAGCAGCGAAGCAGCGGCGCAGGTGAGGTTTTCAGAGGTGTTTGCTTGACCGGAGAATGTGTGGGATGCGATGGGGGGTTGCACCGGTAATCTCCTTGCTCCCCCTTTCTTTCTGATTTAACAGCCAACAACAAAGGAAAATGGAAGCAGACAAAAAACGATCTAAGGGGTGTTTTTTGTTTGTTTGTTTCTTTTAATAGGGAAAGATAGAAGGAAAAGGGAGAGGCTGTTGGTCTCTTGATGTTCTTGGCAGAAATCAAAGAAGAAGAAGAAGAAGAGAAAGGAGCTGCTGATCTCTTCTGTTTGCACTAGAAAACATCCACTTCGGTGGTGTGTTCTTGACTGAAAACGAAGAAGAGAAGGAATGCAGGGGTGATTTTTCTTTTGTATTAAATATTGATTGTGTGTAACACCCGAAATCAGAAAGGTCAAGAAAGAAAAGGAAAAACCCTAAGTTAAAGAGGGTTGACTCGTCGAGTCCAGGGAGGAACTCGGCGAGTCAGAGCGGGATCCGGGTGTAAAGCAAGTGACCGACTCGGTGAGTCGGCAAGTGGACTCGGCGAGTCAGGTCTGGGTTGGGAAACCCTAATTTCGGGACTTGGTACCCTATTTGAGCATCTTAATCTCTTCCCTAGGGCTCATTTGCGGCCCTATAGTCCAGAACCAGAAACCCTAAGCCTCCATTGTTGCTCAATCAAGTTTTCTTGCCAATTTGGGTGATTTGAAGGAAGAAGGAGGAAGGCACACATTGGGGATTCAAGAATTGGCAGTAGATCCGGAGTTTGTGAGGTCTTCCAGAGCTTTTGAAGGTAATGAGTCGCTACCTTCCCTCTTTTGCATATAGATCAACCTTTATCATGGGATTTGGGGCTTTTAGGACAAGTTTATGAACCATTTCGAGTTAGAAGCCCAGATCTGAAGTTGCTACTTCAGATCTATGTGTATCTTGGCCTAGAGAATCATAAAGCATCAGTCTATGGGTTGATTGTTGAGCCCCTTTGTCTCAAACCCTAGTTTATAGTGATTTGAGCCTAGATCTCGTTAGCTACACGTAAAGTTTGCCACTTTACGGCGTTAGAAGAGTGGATCTACAGTTTGGAGTCCATGCATGACTCAAAAGTCCTCTGCATGTATGTAGATCTGAATGGACTCGGCGAGTCCTTCGAGTGGACTCGGCGAGTAGCATGAAGATGAGGAGGAACTTGACGAGGGGGATGAACAACTTGTCGAGTCGGATGAAGTTAAGCATGAACTCGGCGAGTTGGAAGAACAACTCGACGAGTTGGTTGAAGATTGCCTTGGACTCGACGAGTCTATTAGTGGACTCGTCGAGTCAGGTCGCGAAACCCCAATCCCTTCGAGTTGAGATTCGAATCAGTGAGTCGGGTGGAGACTCAGCGAGTTGGACAGGTCAGGACTCGGAAATAGTTGGACTCGGTGAGTCATGGACTGACTCGGCGAGTCGAGTCGCGAATAGAAAGACCCTGAGCATATGAACTCGGCGAGTCATTAGGTGGACTCGGCGAGTAGGGTTGACCTGGAAGGTTGACTTTGACCAGGACTTTGACTTTGACTAGAGTTGACCTTGTTGACTTTTAGAGGAATGTCAGACTAAGTGTCATATTGATATTGGTAGCTCGGAGAGCTGGAGGAGCAGCGGCTCAGGGGATTGTCGATCAGCAGCCAGAGGATTATCGGCGGAGCTCAGCAGTTCAGGTGAGTTTCCTTCCAGTAGGAACGGGTCTAAGGCCACAATGCCGGCCCGTTTAGCTAGCAGTAGTTTCCGGATTTTGATCTGATGCAGTAGTTAGTATGTTTGATGCCTTCGTGGCTCAGACAGGATTTATGGGTTATGTGTTCCGGGCTACGGCTCGATGCAGTATGCAGTATATGTGTGTTCATGCTAGTTGATATGTTTATGTTATGTGATGTTCAGTTAGTTCCGGACTTCGGTCCGATGCAGGGGGCAAGGCCCCAGTTAGTCCGGACTTCGGTCCGATGCAGGGGACAAGGTCCCAGTCAGTTAGTCCGGACTTCGGTCCGATGCAGGGGACAAGGTCCCAGTCAGTTTCCAGACTTCGGTCCGATGTAGGGGCAAGGCCCCAGTTAGTCCGGACTTCGGTCCGATGCAGGGGACAAGGTCCCAGTCAGTTTCCGGACTTCGGTCCGATGCAGGGGGCAAGGCCCCAGTTAGTCCGGACCTCGGTCCGATGCAGTGGGCAAGGCCCAATATGTGCTTTATATGTTATTGCATGGTATGTGGTAGATTGGGGGAGCTCACTAAGCTTCGTGCTTACGGTTTTTAGTTTTGGTTTCAGGTACTCATTTTTCAAAAGAGGAGCTCAGGAAGATTGCAGTGCACACACCATAGTCAGTTAGCCTGAGAATGTTTGACTCTGATAATGAGATTATGTTTTGAATTAATACTCTAAAAGTTATGTTATGACTTATGATACAGTTTTGTAAATATGGTTTTAGTAATGTTTTAAAAGAAATTTTTAGTCGTGATTTTTGGGTCGTTACATTGTGAATCAATGCAGAAAAAGAATAGAGAATGGAAGAGTGTTTATGTAGATGATTCAATGGATGATGTTGGTGAGATTCCAATTCTATTGGAATGGAATCACGAATTCTAATTCTGTTGGAATGGAAAGACGAATTCCAATTCTGTTGGGATCACAGAAGTTGATGCTTGAAGAATAGACCATAAAATTGAAACGGACCACATTATTCTTTTAGAATGTAGTAGTCGTTGTTAGGTTTTGATGTTTTCTTTCCCGGTTTGATTGTTTTTTAGTTTTATACCTTAACAACAAATGTAATTCTTAACAATTGTTACCCGTATTCTATAAGAAATAATGTATTTTTTATTTTTATTCTTCAATTGATTGTTCAAGGATTTGTTATTCTACAAGAAGTTTTTAAATTCATGATCAAAAAATAGGTTCAAGAATATTTTTATTATTTATGGTTGAAGAATACTTTTATTTTTGAATATACTCATAAACATATTCTGTCAGAATGTCCGAATTAAAAAAATTATAATATGTAAAATCGGATTTTTAAAATTAATAGAATCTATGATCTCTTAAAAAATGCAATTTTCCTTTATTAAATCTATATTAATTGACTAAATTACCCTTGTAATTAATTAAGATGATATTTTCAATTATATTTAATTCAATAATATATATTAATCACTTTCTTAAAATAAGTAAATTTGATTGACCCACATTTATGCATACAATAACTCAATAATTACTTTGAATAAAATAACCTAGGCCTATATATATATATATATATATATATATATATATATATATATATATATATATATATAGAGAGAGAGAGAGAGAGAGAGTGTGTATGTGTGTTAGGTTCAAATGTTTCTATTCACTATTATGTGCATGTAGAATTGATTCTGGACCAATCATTTTAGTTAATATAAAAATGTAATTAATACATATTAAATGCTGAAAATTTAATTAATACTTATTATATCTTCAACATGTAATATGCATTAATTACTTTCTGAAAATAACTAAAATGATTGGTACAAAATCAATCTTAGATGCCCACAATAAATAGTTAGAACATAATAATGTAACCATATATATATGAGAAAAGTGAATATGTGGCTGTCATATATACAATATTATGTATAGAACCATCAAAATTGACTTCATTTTGATTAAAAAACACAATTTTTTTATTGTTAGTTTCTTCTTATTGCTTTTGAGCTCATATTATTTCTGATTTAATAATTTATCCCGAACATCTATGTATTTCGAATGTCTTGTTTATATTAGACCTCTAGCAGGCTTCATAACTTTCTTTGACACATACCATATGTACATTTGCATGGTTCTTTTGGATGTTTTATGAGAATAAGTTTAGTGGGTTTTTAATGAATAATTTCAATCATTCACTATAGTTTTCTATATTAAATTTGAATATGAAGGCTTATAGGTAGTTGATAATGTATTCTTATACATGTTTTATGGTGCAAAATAAAATACTTGAAACTCCATAAAAATATGTACAAATCCTATTATCTAGTCTAATAGATAATACAAGAAAGATGGTAAAGAGATTTGATTGCATTTGGTTAAAACTATTTAATTTTTGATGGTTCTATACCTAATATTAGGTACATAACAGCCACATATTCTCTATGTCCTATATATATATATATATATATATATATATATATATATATATATATATATATATATATATATATATATATATATATATATATATAGGACTAGGTTACTGTGTTTTTACATTTATTGTGTGCTACAATATATCAATAGGAATTTAGTAAAATCAAATAATTATTTAATTAAATAAAGATAGATATTAAATGATTTCCATAATTGTATGTATATTAAATGATATCCATAATTATAATTATCTTTTTATGGAAACTAATTAAATTCGTCAATAATGTCAACAATAACATTCTTTTAGAATGAATTCGCATCTAGATTTTTATGTATAGATTCGTTTTTTGTTTCATTACTCACTCACTTAAAATACAATAAACTTGCATAAAATATGAAAAACAAGAGTGTATTCTACTAAAATCACTCTCATTCTGCTATAATACACTCTTATTTTTCTACATACGAATTCATTCTGAAAGAATATTATTGTTGACATTAATGACAAATTTAATTAGTTCCTAAAAAGGAATTATAAGTATGGATATCATTTAATATATATATATAACTTTTACTAAATTCTTATTGGTACATTCTAACTCACAATACATGTGAAACCATTATCATTTTGATAACAATTTAATAATCATTTCCAATATATCAAAAAGTTGAAAAGAAGTTGAAATTATGATATGACGGTACATTAAATTTTGTAGTGTTTAGTGACTATAGATGCTTAATGGAATATATACTTCATAAAAAACTAATTCAATTATGTAGTTAAAGAAATATGAAATATATTACCATTTACCTCTTGCATTGTCAAAATTTAAATACAAAATAAAACTACTTTATTCGACTGTTTTTGTGTGATTGTTTTGCAAATTATATTATCGTTTAATATTTAAAAAAATTTATATTTTGCTTGCAATAAAAAACTAAATACGATTGTATAAACGATTACTTACCCAATGAGTAGTAATCCATGCAATATTTATGTCGATACGCTTAGGACTTGAATATAAACATTAATTCATTATCGTGGAGGAGGATTCAAGGTTTATTTGTGATATGATATGGGTGGTATCAAGAGTAGATTAATAAAAATAAGATAGATTTGCTGTTTAAAAAGAAATGATATAAGAATGCAATTATTAATTGGAAAATATCATTTTAACCTAACGAACTTGTCATGTTTGTTTTAAAATGTCACTTTTTTTTTGTGTATATTAAGGGAATGAAGTATGAGATTACAGTTTTAAAAGATCCTTATTTAACCTGATACCGGCTAACTAGGTAAAATATGGTGATGTATGTTTGATAAATGAGATTAATACTTGAGAGGTTTGATGTAGACAAAATTATTCTTTCAAACATTTTGTCGAACACCTTCTATGCATTGCTTATATTTTTTTTTCCTAACATGTTTGTTAAATTTCCAAAAAATAATGCTTGTGTATCATCCCTGTCTTTAGATGTTCAATTCGACAAACGAGATGAAATTAAGGTGATTATATGAGTGATGTTGTTGAAAGACTCAGTTTCCAATCAGGAACCAAACAAAGAAGAAACAAATTGATATTCCATCACTCGTCATTTGAACATGACAATCGATAATATATGTATCATCTGAAACGATATGCCATGTCCATACAACCAGGGTACTCCCTGCTTGCTCCTTCAAATGAGATGATCAAAGGTTTTATTGAACCACCACACCAAAACACACACACACACCAAATAATGAAATGTTGTTTGATAAAGAAAAAGATTTCTTCTAAAAGGGAATGATTCATGAATACTCAAATAGAATATTAGCTTTTTGTGATTCGTTTTTTTCCCCTAGTGAGATAAGCAATCTGTAAATATAAATGTCAAAAATTAGAATATGGAAGTACGATCGAGCTAGGAAGAGGAAGAAGACAAAAAGAAAAGGCATATGTGCATACCAAAAGCTATATATAGAGTTATTGGGTTGTCTGAAAGGACACCATCAACAGCAAAATCACCATCGTTAACAAAAGAGAGATACTCTTGTATAGGGATGAAATTGTAATTATTGGGAAGTTGCACAGCATTTAGGAAATCGGAAGCAAAGACTTGAAACAAAGGCGGTTCTCAAAACACAAAACCATTAATCAATCACATGGTTGTGATGCCCTTATTTCCCCTAATATGATTTTTGGTTACTAGATGACATAATCACAAAGCCAAGATGTTTGTACGTTTAAAGAGAGCCTTACGATCTTTTTATTTTTGTCTGATTTGGTTTGGCATGATACCTTCTATCAGGGGTCAAGGGACCATTTCAATAGGTCACATTATAATTAATTCCCCTAAAATGCAAAAGAAAATAACTGAGTGACATTTTAAAACAAACATGAAAAGTTCCTTGGATTAAAATGATATTTTCTCATTATTAATTCCTTTGCAAGTACTTATATATAAGAAATATTTACATTCACACAATTCACCGGAAACTTTAGAAATAATTAAACGACAATATATCATGTTTTGGGATTGATATTATGAAATTTGATTAAAATATTGATTAGTTGTACAGTTAAACTGCATGGTATGGGTAACGTCCATACACCTTACTATGACGTGGAAAGGGTAATAATGGTGTGATAACGGGTGAACACAGCTTCGACCTTCCGTTTTTACGTGTTATATTGTTGTCCACGGTGATGGTAACGAAGGGCAACGGCTAATAATTTTGGCGAGAGGTGTTGTTGAAACCTTCGTTGACGTTTATTTGCGCGAACCTTCGTTGAATGATATACACCAACTATATGCAACGCATGAAGAAAGACACGATTTTCTGGGTATGCTTGGAAACATTGATTGCACACACTGGAAATGGAGAAATTGTCCCGTGGCGTGGAAATGCCAATATGCAAGTGGTCATCATGGAACGCCTTTGTTGGTATTAGAGGATGTTGCTTCCCAAGATTTATGGATTTAATATGATTTTTTGGGGTTACGAGTTTGAACAACGACGTGAATATTCTTGATCACTCACCAATATTCGACGATATTTTGTTAGGAAAGGCATCGGATGCCCCTTTCACAGTGAACAGAAATGAATATAAGTTTGGGTATTACCTTACGGATGAAATATATCTAGTATATTCCACATTCGTGAAGGCGTTTCAACATCCATTGGAACCAAGAGACAAAATTTTCAACAAAAACAAGGAGTATGTAAGGATGTGAAATGCGCTTTTGGAATTCTAAAGTCGAAATAACACATAGTTGAATATGCGACACGACTATATCAGTTAGACATTCTACAAGATATTGTGTATGCATGTATCATAATGCATAACATAGTGGTTGAAGATAAATGACGAAATATTACGGAGTATTCGGCTTCGAAGCCCAAACACAGACAATTTCAACCGAGTACATCGAAATATTTATATATGGTCGTTGATATTCAAGACTCACGTAAACACAGACAACTTCGAAAAGATTTAGCAGATTATATATATGATGGAAATGAAGATGAATAATCTAGGGGCACATTTTTTTTTTGTTTTTAAATGTTATTTGTTTTTCTTTGTTGTAATGCTTTTTTTAAATATATATTTTTAAATG
Organism: Lactuca sativa; assembly: GCF_002870075.4. Lineage (NCBI taxonomy): Eukaryota > Viridiplantae > Streptophyta > Magnoliopsida > Asterales > Asteraceae > Lactuca > Lactuca sativa. The sequence continues at coordinate 199,620,098 of NC_056631.2, read as the reverse complement.
GTATATTTAATTAGAAAATCAGGTGTTGTTCAAATAACATGTTTTATTAAATTAATTTTCTTTTTATAAATAATAAAAATTAAATCGAAAAAAATGATGACATGGAAAATTGAGTATGTTAGAGCATCTCCAATGGATGAGTTATGTTATAGCTTGAAATTATTGCCACCTCATAATTACATTAACTTTAACCACTAAATAAATGGTCTCTCCAATGGTTAACCTTTTCCACTAGCTTTTCCTTTAAATTTAACTAATCTATCCTTATTTATTTAAAATGTTCTATATAACTCTCTCCATTTAGTTAGTTGTTTTTAAACACACATTGTTGTAAACACATTTTTATAATACCTCTAAAAGTTCCTAAGATGTCACAAAATATTTGATAGATAAATTAAATAAAGTGACAAATCAAATTAACTACTAAATAAATAAATAAATTGAAAACTAAAATATAATAAAGGGGTAAATTAAAATATAATTAGAAGACGAGGGGGAAAATATACAAAAAATTAAACTATATTGACCATTTAATATATATTGAATGGTCAATAAAAATAAGCAAAAAAATGATGTATTCCAATGGAAATAAGTGATCATTTATAAAAAATCAATAATAATAAGTTATAAAAAAAGCTCACATCGAAGATGCTCTTATAATATGTTTGTTTATTTCTTCACTTGGTATTACAATACCGTGAGGCGACATCATGTGAGGTGACAAATATTTGGTGTAATAATATCCTTTAGCTAGTTACTCACACTCACTAGTCTTATAAGTCTATGATTATTATAATAGTTTTATATAAAATGATTTATCATATAAATTTATATGGATAATGAAAAAAATAGTGAATTATGTATTTTAATGAAGAAGTACTTATCATTGACATCAGTGAATTATAACAATTAAAAAGTGTAATTAGTTTTGAAATTAAATGATATTTAAGGTATTATATTCATTGAAAAATATCATACACTTTATTAAATTTCTTGCTTTCAAACACTCATTAAAAGTTAATGTTTTTTTTTGAAACGGCAGAATTTTATTATTAAAACCACTGCCAATCAAACATAAGACAACTTAAAAAATCAAAGTAACAATTACAAGATATAAAATAAAATGGAAAGCAAATCCAATTTGTCCAATTACATACCAAAATGACTATTATATTTAATCCAATTGAAAATAGTTGTGATGAGGTGTCCACCATAAAAATTAATGTTCATTCATAAAAGTTAATATTCCAACATATATATTGTATGAAAAATATACTTTACAACAATATAATAAACATATTATATATAATGATATAAAAAAATGAATTTGAGAAGAATATATGTTATATACTATATGCTACATGTCAAATTAAAACAAATTTATATAATTATCTAAATAAAAATAAAATAATCTCAATAATATATTTAAATTTATAACGAGTATTAAAAAATCATTTTAAACAGCTAATTTAATTATAAAAAAAGCAAAAAAATAAAATAAAATAATATTGAGTTGGTGCACTTTGCTATGTTAATATAATAGGTTTAAATAACGTGGGTCCCACTAGCTTTTATAGCCTAGCCAAATTACACCATCTATAAATGCCAATATATAATTACTTATTTTACTCGCTAAAACCTTCAACTACCTAAAAACATGAGATCTCTTTCGACCGGTTTGTTTTTCTTCTCCCTTATTCTAGTAAGAGTTCATTCATTTTCATGTTCATGTAGAGTGCAATTTTATTCAAAATTCTTGAATTTTTCCAATTTTCTGTAACTATTTTTCTGGTTTTTGGTGTTTAGCTAGCAAGTCTCCATGATGCAAGAGAAGGCCCTAAAGAATACTGGAGAAGTGTAATGAAAGATGAACCCATGCCAAAGGCGATTCAAGATGTTCTTATTCAAGATTCAGCTCGATCAAATAATAACAAAGATCGGTTCACAAGGAATTTTGATACAAAACCTAATCTTATAATTTATCACTCTCATGTGATCTACAATCAAAAAGATCATGAGTTAGCTTCTTCTAAGATGAACTAAATCGTTTGTTTAAGAATTCAGTGGTGATATTTCTTTCGTGAATGCAAATAAAGTCTGGGCTAAACATTTTTGGTGTGCTAAAACAAAATATTTCGTCTCATAAATTTATCTGTTATCAACTTAAAATAGATTTGTAATGATTATTTATTTTTTGTGATATTGATTTTGTTGTTTTCATATTATTTATTGCACCTTCTAGTTTTATAATTAATCTTGCCTTAGAAAACGAATGCATTCCTATCATCCTTTGTACATATTACAAAATAAATAATTTAAATTTTACTTTGATTTATGATATGAAAGTTGCGGAAGATAAGTTGGTGTTTAGTCAAACCGGGTTACCATATGCTGGGTTCTTTAATCATCGTGTGAGGAAGACTTTTATAACTCGCATGGTCTTGGGATAAAGCTTCAAATTTTAAGTTAAAACAATGTAGTGCTGTTGGTGCTAATAGGTCACAATCACATGAATTCAACACTACATCAAAGATAAAATTGGAATGCTAGTTTCAGGGCATAATCAAGATTTTGTTTTAGGATAGACAAAATAATTTATAAATACGAATAAATGGCAAAATTTTCCAAACGATAACAAAATGTAATTATATATGTATTCAAAACTAAGTTATTAATTAAGTTGCACATGGTGTTGTCTTACTTCATTAAAATAATTTAAAATGGAGTCTAATCAACATATGCAACAATTTATTATCTTCTACTAAATTTCAAAATTTCTAATTCTTTTTATAATTCCTTTTATTTAACAAAAATATATATTGCATGCGCGCGCGGACACACACACACACACACACACACACACACACACATATATATATATATATATATATATATATATATATATATATATATATATATATATATATATATATATATATATATATATATATATATAATCTCAAATTTATGTAGGTGCACCAATGCTCACTCTTGCACCTATATGACTACGCCCTGGCTAGTTTAGTTTAAAGAGGTTGTTGTCATTGAGTAATTTTTGGTTCTCTAAGTATAAACACATCAACTTGACGAAATCTTTAGGCAACAGTTTTCCAGGTATTAATTCCATGATTTCATTTTGATGTTTTAAGTTGGCCACCACGTGTAGCCGTGGCATCCATCTTTAGGTATGCGCATCATTTAAATCGCCATGATGTGGTCATGCGATGGCCACGCCTTGGTGACGAGATAAATGCAAAACCTTAGATTTCGAGTTTAATGCCTTATTTAAAAACACCAACTCCTAGGACTGCCTCATTTGATATCCTCCATTTTCTGAAAACGACTCTTATCTAAACCCTAGCCCTTTTTTTTTTGTAAAAGAAGATGTTGTAGAAAACTTGATGTAGAAGAAAAATAATTATGTTTGTGTTAACTCCGGCCACAATTCGGCGACCTCAATTGCCTCAGACCGCTATCTACAACGCACAACACACAAATCGAAAATCATTTGCAAAAAACGAAAAAAACCATTAACCCTACTTCACTTAAGGAAAATAAATTGGATGCTAATTAAGCCCAAATTGGAAGAATCATGCTGGCTTCGGAGAAAATTAAGAAGGTAAGGCAAAATAGACCTTCCATACCCCACGACTGTTCCTCCCCAACACATGGCCAATTTTTCCTTATACCAAATCTAGTGGGAGCGATGGTTTTCATGAAGCCATGATCACTAAAAAAATGGCAATCAACATCTCGAAAATAAAATTCTATTGGACAAGAAAGCACAAAGGAGGTGAAACTGCATCAACACATTGCTAAGTTTGTATTGTTGTTGATGCGGTGTGAGGGGAAAGAAAGAGTGGTGGTGCACTGGTCTTTCGATGGCGATGGGGGAGAAGCAGAAAAAAAATCGGACGAAGGTTCCAGTCGGAAATGAATTGGAGGTGAAATTGGGGATATCTGGGGAGAGATAGAACAAAGGACGAAGAAAAGAGGAACAACGAATGAAGAAGAGATAGAAAGCATAGAAAGTGATGAGAGGGTAGTTTGGAAGAGCAGACGGTGTTACACGAATGAATTTTTGGGGAAATGGGGGGACATGTGTACAAAACACATATCACTTCCTAAAGGAAGCGGTGGATCACACCTGGTAACCCTGATAGACAACCAACCTGATGAACAACACGTGTCCACCAACAATGTATATAATGACACAAAAAGACATAAACCAGAAATGAGACGCAATTAAACATATATAAATTGTCGCAATTAAACATATATAAATTGTAACCTCCCAAAATTCAAGACCAAAAATTTCATTTTTAACTTAATAATTATAAAACCATTTGTCTGAAAACATCATAGAATCAAGTTATTTCAAAACCAATGTATCAATAGTCAAAACATGTCATGATAAAACAACATCAGAGTATAATCCCAAAGATCTCATGTACGGAATCATGGTGTGATGCCCTGCAATCATGCCGACTCCTTTCCTTTCGAAGAAGAAGTAACTGAAACCCAAAATTGAAAACCGTAAGCATAAAGCTTAGTGAGTTCCCCCATCATACCACATAATCACATACTTCTAGGCATATCTGGGTGCCTGACCTATCCTGTCAGGCACATTTGGGTGCCCGACCTACCCTGTTAAGCATATCTGGGTGCTCGACTTACCCTGCTAGGCATATCTGGGTGCCCGACCTGTCCTCTGGTTTATTTTAACCGGTTCCGAGGACTACTTCACCCTTCTTACCACTATCACATAATATCATAACATACTAGCACATAAAGCATAACATATAGTGGCACCCCATACATTTATCACAAAGACAATCATCTCTAATGTAATAAGCTACTAGTAAGCCGACATTGGTGCCTTCGACCCACTTCTACTGGAAGGTAACTCACCTTAAATGCTGTAAAGTAGTTGAACGGTCTTGGCTCTGAAATCAACCACACTCAAACTCCTACACATAAAATATTCCCTTTAATTACCCTTTTTATACTCATAACCCCTTAAGGGATCAACTTTGGTCAAAGTCAACACCCTGGTCAAAGTCAACATTCTGGTCAAAGTCAACATTCTGGGGTGACTCAACTCGCCGAGTTCCATAAATCATTAAACCCTGAAATCGCTGTCCAACTCGTCGAGTTATTTCACGAACTTGTCGAGTTCCTCCTATCAACATAATCAGGACTTCCCAATTGTAACATCCCATTTTTCAAGTAGCTTCAAATTCATCCTTCTGATTTTTATTATGTCATTTTTGGCTCTTGGCTGGAAGGAAGTGGCAAGAAAGGACCATGCAAGGCAAAGGTGGCAGCTGGGTGAATACGCCCGACGTAGAAGGTTAAATGGTCACGGGTGTTGGAGGCGTATGCCGAGCGACACTAAAACCTAATTTTAGGGTCAAACACTATATAAAGAGCATGAGGACTTGAAACCTAGCCCCTTATCAGCCTCCCCAACCTCAGAAAAACCCTAGAATGTCTCATCCCTTCATTCTTGTGTGATTTTAATCTTGAGAAGCCCATTGTAACAACTCAAATTTTTCAAACAAATTTTTCATTTTTAAAAGCATATTGTTTCCATTTTAAACAAGGCATAAATAGTTTAATTATTCTGTCAAATACAATTATTCAAAATCCCAAGATCATAAAGACAATCTTCAGTGTGTATCGATCATGCCGGCGCCTTCCCACGGTCCTCGCTAGTACCTGAAATACATGCACAACAACTGTAAGCATAAATGCTTAGTGAGTTCCCCAATATACACTTACACACATACGCCTTTCCAGGCCCTGACCTTCCGGTCCTCATTACAACACCTTCCGGCCCATAACATAATCGCCTTCCGGCCCATAACATATTGCCTTCCGGCTCACATATCATACATAGCACATATAACAATTAACTTACCACATACAGCATACATATCACATAACATATCCGACCTTCTGGTTACACAGTCAAACCCTTCCGGGTACAGTATAGTGAGAAGACTCACCTCGTAAATGCTGAAAGCTAGCAACTCCTGAAATCACTCGTGCACAATCCGACGAGCTACAACCTTCCTATAACATCACATATCTCATTAACACTTATAACTTCTAAGGGTGACTATCCCTAAGAAGTCAGACTTAGGTCAACTCTGGTCAACGGTCAACGGTCAGCTCGACCGGACTCGGCGAGTACCATGGCGACTCGGCGAGTCTAGACGTCTTTCAACTTTCTGAGATTCCTTATCTACTCGTCGAGTACCCTCCTCGACCCGACGAGTTACCCTTGAAAGAATCGCGGGGCCACCCCGACTCCACTTGCCGAGTCTGAAGAACAACTCGGCGAGTCCCAGTAAATCTTCAAGCTACTCGCCGAGTCTGAAGAACAACTCGGCGAGTCCATGCCATGCAGACGAGCAACTGCTTCCTGAATTACGTATGGTCCCAAGATATACAACCATGGGACTCTCTGGACTTCTAAACATCTCATTACTGAGGGTATAACATCTGGGTAATAACATAATAACCCATCTAATCACTAAATGGGTTTTTCATAAACCCTAGGTCCATAAACACATTAACTAACAGAATTGATCCGAGTATTACCTGAGAACGTTCCCTCTGTGTTCCCCAAACCTCAGAACTCGATCCTCCTTGATATTCCTTTGGCCAATTTCTTCTTCTTGTCTAACAAGTTCCTCCAAGTTCCAATAGCTTTCTCTCCTGCCCTAGACGTCCACAACGATTAGGGTTCCTTTCAATCGATCAAAAGACGGAAAATGACGGCCTAAGAGGCGTTATATACGATTCAAACTGAACGGTTAGGGTTTCTGCTGAACAGCGTCGACTCGCCGAGTCCATATCTGGACTCGTCGAGTCCAGTCGCGGACCTGCGACCAAGTCTGCGATCCTACTCGGCGAGTCTAGGCTCCAACTCGCCGAGTCCCCTCTTAAACCACCCAAAAAACATAATTAAACAATACCTGAGATTTCGGGCTGTTACAACTCTCCCCCACTTGGATTAGACTTCGCCCTCGAAGTCTCACTCTGCAAATAGTTCCGGATGCTGCTCCCGCATCTCACGTTCCGGCTCCCAAGTCATTTCCGATCCCTTACGGTGTTGCCATTGAACCAACACCAGAGGTACTTCCTTGTTCCTCAGAACCTTGATCTTCCGATCCCTGATCGCCACTGGTCTCTCCGCGTAATTCAGGCTCGCATCCACCTGAATATCCTCCAATGGAACCACTGCCGACTCATCGGCTATGCACTTCCTCAACTGCGACACATGAAAAGTGTCATGGATCTGACCCAACTCCGCTGGTAACTCCAACCGATAGGCTACCCGACCTATCCTTGCAATCACACGAAATGGCCCAATATACCGGGGCCCCAACTTGCCTCTCTTCCTGAACCGAATCACTCCTTTTCAAGGAGAGACCTTCAGGAGAACGAAGTCGCCGACCTGAAATTCCAGCTCGGATCGGCGCCTGTCTGCATAACTCTTCTGTCGGCTCTGGGCCGCCAATAACCTTTGTCTCACTCGCTGAATCTGCTCTGTCGTCTGGAGCACGATCTCCGTGCTGCCCATCACTCTCTGTCCCACCTCTCCCCAGCAAATGGGGGTCCGACACCTCCTACCATACAACAGCTCGAAAGGTGGCATACCAATGCTCGAATGATGGCTGTTGTTGTAGGAGAACTCTGCCAACGGTAAATACGCATCCCAACTACCCCCGAAGTCTAACACACACGCTCGGAGCATGTCCTCCAGCGTCTGAATCGTCCATTCGCTCTGACCGTCTGTCTGGGGATGGTATGCGGTACTAAAATGCAATTTAGTACCCAGCTCCTCATGGAATTTCTTCCAGAACCTGGAAGTGAAGCGCACATCGCGGTCTGACACAATCGAGATCGGCACCCCGTGCCGAGACACCACCTCTTTCACGTATATCTCCGCCAACTTTTCCGCTGAAGAACTCTCACTGATGGCAAGGAAGTGTGCACTCTTCGTCAACCTATCTACAATCACCCAAATTGCGTCAACTCCCCTAGCAGTCCTTGGCAATTTGGTGATAAAATCCATAGTGATCTGTTCCCACTTCCACTCGGGGATCTCCAATGGCTGCAACTTGCCATGCGGTCTCTGGTGTTCGGCCTTAACCCTACGGCAGGTCAAGCACCTCTCAACGAACCATGCTACGTCCCTCTTCATACAGGGCCACCAATATTCCTTCCTTAAATCCAAATACATCTTTGTAGCACCGGGGTGGATCGAGAATTTAGATCTATGAGCCTCTTCCATCAACGTAATATGCGTACCGCCCACGAACGGTACCCAAATCCGACCCTGAAACGTCATAAGCCCTCGACTATCCTTAACAAACTCTGGGATTAACCCCACAACCCGCTCTTTCTTCTGCATTTCTGGTCGTACAGCCTCTGCCTGGGCTCCACGAATAGCGTCCAATACTGGAGTCATCACAGTCAGTCTCAAGCATACATCTCGCAATGGAGTGCTCTCCGCCCTGCGGCTCAATGCATCGGCTACCACATTAGCCTTTCCTGGGTGGTACAAGATCTCACAATCATAATCCTTGACCACATCCAACCATCTCCTCTGACGCATATTTAGGTTGGGTTGATCCATCAAATACTTCAAACTCTTATGGTCCGTGTATATCGTACATCGAACCCCATACAAGTAGTGACGCCAAATTTTGAGAGCGAACACTACTGCCCCCAACTCCAAATCATGCGTGGGATATCTCGCCTCATGAGGCTTCAGCTGCCTCGACGCATAAGCTATCACATGACCCCTCTGCATCAACACTGCACCCAATCCCGAAATCGATGCGTCGCAATATACCACGAAATCTTCCATCCCTTCTGGGAGAGCTAATACCGGGGCTTCGCACAATCTCTGGCGAAGTGTCTCAAAGGAGGTCTGCTGCTCGGGCCCCCATGAGAATGCAACACCCTTCCGGGTCAATCTGGTGAGTGGCATTGCGATCTTGGAGAAATCCTTGATAAATCTCCGATAATACCCTGCCAACCCAAGGAAACTTCTGATCTCAGAGGGTGACTTCGGCACCTCCCAACTCATCACCGCCTCAACCTTGGTCGGATCGACCAATATCCCTTTCTGATTAACCACATGTCCTAGAAACTGGACCTCCCGCAACCAGAAGTCACATTTGGAGAACTTTGCATAAAGCTTCTCCGACCTCAATACCTCAAGGACCTCCCTCAAATGCTCCTCATGCTGCTCTCTAGATCTCGAATACACCAGAATGTCGTCGATAAATACAATCACTGACCGATCCAACATCGGCCTGCATACCCTGTTCATGAGATCCATGAACACAGCCGGGGCATTGGTGAGTCCAAAAGGCATCACCACAAACTCATAATGCCCATATCGCGTCCTAAACGCTGTCTTCTGGACGTCCTCTTCCCGTACCCTCACCTGATGGTATCCTGATCTCAGATCGATCTTGGAAAACCAAGATGCTCCCTGCAACTGATCGAATAAATCATCGATCCTCGGCAACGGGTAACGGTTCTTGACCGTTAGCTTGTTCAACTCCCGGTAATCAATGCACATCCGGTGTGAACCATCCTTCTTCTTGACGAACAGAATAGGTGCTCCCCATGGCGAGCTGCTCGGCCGAATGAATCCCTTTCCCAGCAACTCCTGGAGTTGCGAGGACAACTCTTGCATCTCTGGAGGTGCAAGACGATAGGGCACTTTAGCAATAGGCGCGGCCCCCGGAACCAGATCGATACCAAACTCTACTTGCCTCACAGGCGGTACTCCCGGCAGTTCCTCGGGAAAAACATCTGAAAACTCACGCACCATAGGGACCTCCTTAACTGACTTCGGTCTCTCGGAAACCTCCCGCGTATCCATCACATACGCCACAAAACCCTTACAGCCCTGCTGTAGACACTGCCTCGCCCTAGCGGCCGAACAAAAAGCTGATCCTGAACGGGTACCCTCACCGTACACCGAAAGAACTCCCCCACTATGGTCTCGTATGGTCACCAACTGACGCTCGCAGTCGATGACAGCGCCGAATCGGCTCAACCAGTCCATGCCCACGATAACACAGACATCCCCCATCGCAATAGGAACCAGGTCAATCGGGAATTCAACCCCGAAAATCTCTAGTACACATTCCCGAAGAACCTCCGTAGCACGAATCACTTTCTCGTCAGCTATAGAAACTCGCAAAGGTCGTCTCAACGACTCACGACTAACGCCGATCTGCTGACTAAAGGCTAAGGACACAAAGGACCTACTCGCACCCGAGTCAAATAACACTAAGGCAGGCACAGAGTTCACAAGGAAAGTACCTACGCGCATAATAACATAAGCATAACATATCGACATTAAAATAATTACACGAATTACAACATACCTGCCACAACATCGGGCGCAGCGCGGACCTCCTCCGCAGTCAGCTGAAAGGCTCTCCCACGAGCCCTCGGGGCCTCGACCTTCACCGGTCGAGTCTCAGTAGTCCTGGCAACAGGTACAGATCCCTGACGAAGCTGCGGACACTCGGCCTTTCGATGGCCGGTCTGGTTGCAATGGAAGCAAACCATAAACCCCTTGGGGCACTCCCTAGCAATGTGCCCCTCCTTGCCGCACTTGTAGCAGGCACCGGCTCGACACGCCCCATCGTGACCCTTGCCGCACTTTACGCAAGTGCGGTTCTTCGAACCTCCCGTCCTCGAATCGGCGGACTTGATCCGCTTGGCTGCCGGCTGAGACTGAGCCGGCCGCCGGTCTGCCCGCTGAGACTCGGCCTCCTCCCTGGCCTGAGTCTCTAACTCGATCTCACGCTTCCTGGCATTCGCCTGAAGCTCAGTAAAAGTATGGTAAGTGGAGTTTGACACAAACTCCCGGATCTCCCTCCTCAGAACACCCAAGTACCGGCTCATACGAGCCTGCTCTGTGGCCACCAGCTCGGGGCAAAACATCGCCCTCTCATGGAACTTCCGCGTGATCGCCGCCACCGAATCAGTACCCTGCTTGAGGGTTAAGAACTCCTGAACCAATCGTTCCCGCTCCACCGGGGGAACGTACTCCTCCCTGAACATGGTAGTGAACCCCTCCCATGTCACTGCCGCAGTCTCTGCCAAAGTGAAGTTCGCCGTCACGAACTTCCACCAGTCCTTTGCTCCCAGACGGAGCTGGTTCAAAGCGAACTGTACCCTCAGGTGCTCCGGGCATGAACAAGTGTAGAAGCACCCCTCTATATCTGCGATCCACCTCATCGCAGCAATCGGATCCTGCGTCCCATCGAACTCTGGTGGCTTCGTGTTGCTGAACTCTCGGAACAGCAATGAATCACCCCCCTGTGGCCTAGCAGCGGCCACAGCTGCGGTAGCTGCAGCGGTTGCAGCCTCAGTCAATGCGGCGTACCGCTCGTCGAACGTCTCCATCAGGGTGGTCTTGATAGACCCAAACATCTCCGGGATCTCAGCCCGGATCGCCGCCGCCACCTCCTCGTGGATCATCTGACGAATATCCTCGTCACTCACACCGCTCGTACTTGCTCCGTGACGCGGTCTAACCATGATATCTCTGAAATACAACATAAAACTATCAGAGATTCTACCGAGTATAATCGTACTCGATACGCAACCCTACTCAGTCCCAGATATCCAGGGATTCTTACTTGGGCCTCCCACTGACCCGGTGTCCTCGGTAGTACGGGCCCAATACTACCGACCACACCGCATCAATGTTCATCCCAAGTCCTCCTCCCCAAACCCCGGATAGTGAGTACTCTACTTCTGATACGCTCTATCTACCCGCATACTAGCAAGCATCTCATATAGGCAACTTCCCTAGACTAAGGCATCACAAATCAGGCCACTCTAGTCCTATCATGAATACCTAGTCTTCTAGCATGCATAACAATTCATATCATATAATATTGTAAGGTATTTTGGGGATCTTTACCGTTCGGGCGCTGACTGATCGTACACACTGCTTCTTTCTTGCTTACCACAAAACCATTTACAAAAGTTTATGCCTTTATTTGAAAAGCTTCCTCAAATCCTCGGTTTGAGTTCAGTTACCCCCTAAGGTGCACCCGAATCCCTCAAACCAAGGCTCTGATACCAATTGTAACAACTCAAATTTTTCAAACAAATTTTTCATTTTTAAAAACATTATTGTTTCCATTTTAAACAAGGCATAAATAGTTTAATTATTCTGTCAAATACAATTATTCAAAATCCCAAGATCATAAAGACAATCTTCAGTGTGTATCGATCATGCCGGCGCCTTCCCACGGTCCTCGCTAGTACCTGAAATACATGCACAACAACTGTAAGCATAAATGCTTAGTGAGTTCCCCAATATACACTTACACACATACGCCTTTCCAGGCCCTGACCTTCCGGTCCTCATTACAAAGCCTTCCGGCCCATAACATAATCGCCTTCCGGCCCATAACATATTGCCTTCCGGCTCACATATCATACATAGCACATATAACAATTAACTTACCACATACAGCATACATATCACATAACATATCCGACCTTCTGGTTACACAGTCAAACCCTTCCGGGTACAGTATAGTGAGAAGACTCACCTCGTAAATGCTGAAAGCTAGCAACTCCTGAAATCACTCGTGCACAATCCGACGAGCTACAACCTTCCTATAACATCACATATCTCATTAACACTTATAACTTCTAAGGGTGACTATCCCTAAGAAGTCAGACTTAGGTCAACTCTGGTCAACGGTCAACGGTCAGCTCGACCGGACTCGGCGAGTACCATGGCGACTCGGCGAGTCTAGACGTCTTTCAACTTTCTGAGATTCCTTATCTACTCGTCGAGTACCCTCCTCGACCCGACGAGTTACCCTTGAAAGAATCGCGGGGCCACCCCGACTCCACTCGCCGAGTCTGAAGAACAACTCGGCGAGTCCCAGTAAATCTTCAAGCTACTCGCCGAGTCTGAAGAACAACTCGGCGAGTCCATGCCATGCAGACGAGCAACTGCTTCCTGAATTACGTATGGTCCCAAGATATACAACCATGGGACTCTCTGGACTTCTAAACATCTCATTACTGAGGGTATAACATCTGGGTAATAACATAATAACCCATCTAATCACTAAATGGGTTTTTCATAAACCCTAGGTCCATAAACACATTAACTAACAGAATTGATCCGAGTATTACCTGAGAACGTTCCCTCTGTGTTCCCCAAACCTCAGAACTCGATCCTCCTTGATATTCCTTTGGCCAATTTCTTCTTCTTGTCTAACAAGTTCCTCCAAGTTCCAATAGCTTTCTCTCCTGCCCTAGACGTCCACAACGATTAGGGTTCCTTTCAATCGATCAAAAGACGGAAAATGACGGCCTAAGAGGCGTTATATACGATTCAAACTGAACGGTTAGGGTTTCTGCTGAACAGCGTCGACTCGCCGAGTCCATATCTGGACTCGTCGAGTCCAGTCGCGGACCTGCGACCAAGTCTGCGATCCTACTCGGCGAGTCTAGGCTCCAACTCGCCGAGTCCCCTCTTAAACCACCCAAAAAACATAATTAAACAATACCTGAGATTTCGGGCTGTTACACCCATCTTGGTGATTTTTAAGCTTGGAAGAGGAAAGAAGAAATTGGCAAGGAAGGACTTGGGAAGTTTGAGCTCATAGATTTGGAATAACATCATCATTTGATACTCTTTGGAGGTATAAACATCATAACTTTCCTCAAGAATGCTTAGATCTAGTGTAGTGTGGTTTTGAAGTCATTTTGGTCCCAAGTATAAAACTTTATGGTTTAAATCCGAAACTGGACTTAGAGTTGCCCCTATCAGTTCAAAATGAGTCCCTAAGGCAGAAAATTGCCATCTTGAATGTCTTATTGGATTCATGCATGAGTTAAGATCATTTCTATGAGAATGGAATGTTATTTTGGTGTTTGGGCTTATTAGGGTCATGTAAAGTCACCAAGTCAGTGACTTTATGGATTAAGGCGTTGAAAAGGACTTGGATCTGTGATTGTAGCTTGTGGATTGGAGTATTAAGCACTTAATGGGAAAGTGACTCAACAGGGGAGTACGTTGAGCGTTCATGCAATTACACCCAACGTACTAACCATTTAGCTAGTACGCCCAACATACTCATCAGATATGGGCCTTATGAGTTTTGGGCCTCGGTTTGGGCCATGTAGGGGATTTTGGTTATTTGGGCCTTTGTGGGCCATCAGAAGTCAGATAATGTGGGCCACAAAGATATTTGGGCTTAGGGTAAGGCCCATTAGGGGGATTGGGCCCAATTTAGCAAAATTGGGCCATTAACGGGCCACTAGTGGGCTTGGAAAGCATACCTAGTGTTGGGTTTTGTTTTGGTATTGGACCTTGGCCCAAATTAGAGAAAAGACAAAATGGATTATATGGACCCTTAGTCAGGATTGATAGCCCATATGTTGACTCAACATTCGTTATTTTGGATAGTACGGGATTTTCGGTGAGACAACACTTCAGGAGTCGACACTTCAGTTCAGACCGACATTGCGAGGTGAGTTATCCTCACTATATCAACAGGGTCTAAGGCACCAAGGCCGACCCTTCATAGGATTTGTATCCGGGTATTTGCTTGATATGTTTATTGATTTGCTAGATCTGCATCCTGGTAGTTAGGATGGTATTATGTTAGTGACCTGGTTTAGGTTGGTATCCTGGTATATAGGATGATGTTATGTTAGTGACCGGTTAGGTCGGTATCCTGTAATAGGATGGTTGCTGTGTTAGTGATCTGTTAGATCGGTATGATTATCTGTTATATACATGCTACCGGATGATATTTATGTGCACATGATTGTTTGATTGGTATGGGGGTTGGGTTGAGGCGGGTCCTGCTTCATGCTGTAGGCCAACATACCTAGGTGGATCAGATAGACTGTAGGACTAGGAGGGCACGTAGTCAGGCCGAAGGCCCGACGAGCGGTCCAGATAGGCTGAAGGCCTCGAGAGAGCGGTCCAGACGTGTCGAGGCTCGAAGAGTGGGCTAGATAGACTGAAGGCCCGATGCGGGCGGTCCAGTCATACTGTAGACTCAGAGAGTAGACCAGGTGGACTGAAGGCCCGGTGCGGGCGGACCAGTCACACTGTAGACTCGAGATGCATGGTTGTTCTGTGTTTGTTATATGATATGTTTATGGTTGTATGAGATTGGTATTTTGGGGGTAACTCACTAAGCCTTCGAGCTTACATTTGTCGATTATTGTTTTAGGTACATCGGATGACCGCGAGAAGGCGAAAGCGTGACTGTACACTCCCTCATATTTTGATTTGGATTTCTGGGATACTCTGATATGAAACTATTTGGAAACCTTTTTGTAATAACTTTTAGTAATTGAAATATTTTTAAAAGTTTAAAATGGCATGATTTTTATGGGTGTTACACAAACTCAGCTCGTCAAGTCCGTCCTTGAACTCGTCGAGTCGTTCCTTCTACGGAATCGGGACATTTCGACCCAACTTGTCAAGTTCTTCAGTATGCTAAGCTTTCTTAATGTATTAAGCCATTATTCTTCGAATCTAAGTTCCATATTCCAGATCTGAGTCGAATACACATCTAGGACGGTAAAGCTTTCGACTTTACTCATTAAATGCTATTCATATTTATAACTTGTTTTTATGGAAACCAATTAAATTCGTAATTAATGTCAACAATAATATTCTTTCAGAATGAATTCATATCTAGAAGAATGAGAGTGTAATCCAGCAGAATGAAAGTGGATTATAGTAGAATACACTCTCGTTCTTCATATTCTATTCAACTTTATTGTATTTTAAGTAAGCGAGTCCCGAAACAAAATACAAACTCATATATAAAAACCTAGATGCAAATTCATTCTGAAAGAATGTTATTGTTGACATTAATGACGGATTTAATTAGTTTCCATAAGAAGAGAATTATAATTATCGATATCATTTAATATATATTTATCTAATTAAATAATTATTTAATTTACTAAATTTCTATTGGTGCATTCTAGCACACAATAAATGTAAAAAACAAAATAACCTAGCTCGCTCTCTCTCTCTCTCTCTATCTCTCTCTTTATATATATATATATATATATATATATATATATATATATATATATATATATATAATGTTCAATTTGTTGGGTCAAAATATGGTTTATACTTTACTTTTCTAAGCAATTGTATTTCTCTGTAATATTTATGAATTTTCGGTCTAGTTTACGGCTGAGTTTACGGCCGTAAACACCTTACGGCCGTAAACTCATTTACGACCCATTTGTTTCCGGCCCATATCCAACATGTATAAATAGAGGTGTTAGGGTGAGGAGTAAATATTGATGAACACGAAGTAGTTTACGACCAGAGAGAGAAATCGTGTGTGTGAATCTTTTGTATCCGGATTATAATTCATATCAATACATACAAGATTCATATTAATTCTTCTTCTCCTTCTCTTCTATTTTTGATCTTACATCATCCGTTTGATTGAGATTCCGCACCATCAAACGGATCTGACTGATACACAGACAAATTAGGGACTTACAATTGGTATCAGAGCCAAGTTGTATCAGTCAAAAGGATTTATTGTTTCATCCAAATATCGAATATTCTGTGTTTACGGTCCTAGCTTACGGCCGTAAACACCGAGTTCTTGGGCCGTAAACTCTATTTGGACCAATATTGATCTTATTTTCGAAATATTTTTGCGTTTTTGGATAGATCTTGCAAAAATAAGGGGGGTTTGTTCTTTGTGTTTTTAATAAAAATGGGTTTTTGATCGAGTTTTAGAGCTTCAAAGTCGAAAATTCGCTGTTTTTCATGTAATCTTGAAGGGTTTTCGGCCGGAGCTTACTGCCGGAAACAGTTCACGGCCGGCGGCGAAGTTAGTGTTTACGGATCGACTCGGCAGATTGGCTCGGATTTCGGCACGGGTTCGCGGCTAGGGAAGCCGGCTAAGTTACAGCAAGCCTCAACGCCTTAATTAAAAAGGAGAGGAACGAAAGTGAGGGTGCCGGGAATCGAACCCGGAACCTCAAGTCCATATCCTCAGCGCCTTATCCAACTCAACCAACCGAACCCTTGTGATTTCCCTTCGAAATTTTAAACTTAAACACTTCCAGCCGCACCCTAATTTCGAAATTTGACACTTTTAGCCCCAAAAATCAATTTCTTTCCTTTTTAAAATATTTTTTTCAACCAAAAATTTTAATTTTTAATTTTTGACTTTCACGTTTGACCTTTGATTTTAAACTTTGACTTTTTCGTTTAATTTTTAAATTTTCAAATTTAGCTTTTCGGTTTGACTTTTAACTTTGACTTTTGAGTTTGTTTTTTTTTTTTTTTTTTTTTTTAAATTTGACTTTTAAGGTTGTTTTTAAAAATAAATAAATAAATAAATAAATAAAAAGGCATTTTAAATTTGACGTTTGCTTCTAGTTGTTTTTTTAAAAAATTAATTTTAAGGTCTACAAGGGAGTTGAAAACATGAAAGAGAGTCGTCACGATATGTTAAGACAAAATTTCAACTTTTTCGATTATGTCCCTGGAGAAACGCTCGAAACTCAATTGCAGCGGTTTACTACACTCACTACTGAGATGAATATAGTCGGGATCTTCTTGACTAAGTCCGAGATAAACAAAAAGCTATTGAATTCACTTCCAAAATCGTGGGATATGAATGTAGTTTTTATCAAGAAGACAAAAGATCTCAATCGTCTTAGTATTGCTGAAGTAATTGAAGAGCTTGACGCTTTAAAGAGTTCTGTAAACCTTCCGGTCAATGAAGTGTCATGTTCTCATTCATGTGAAGTTTCATGTTCTCAATCATGTGAAGATACGATTAAATTTCTTCGGAAACAAATTGATATATTTAAAAGAGAAGTTGAGGACCTGAGATATGAAGGATATCAACTCAGGAAAGGACAGAAACCCCTGAAGGTTGAGTTAGAAGCAAAAACCAAGGACTTTAAGAAACTTTAGGAAGAGTATAGCAACAAGTGTGAAAATTATGATTATGTTAAGAGTCAACTTGCTGCTGTAACTGAAGAACTTGACGCTTTAAAAATTAAGTGTGGAAAAACTGATGTCAGTTTCAAAAATTATACTGCGTCAAGTCAGACAGTCGAGTCCTTATATGAAACCCAGTTAAAATTCAAAGAAAATCAAAGCAAGGGTCTAGGGTATGATAATGTACCTCCTCCTTACAATCATAACTGCACATCCATCCCTATGAAACAAGAAGAAATTGACAGGGAGGCACATCTTAAATACGGAAAACCAGCTGGATTTGTGTCAGGAGGAGTTATTAATGTTGAAAATACTGAGGCTTCTGTTACATGTGTAGGTAAAGTAGCAGAGGATGAGAACAAGGGGAGTTATTCTGAACAAACAAACGACCCCTTGAACTCTAAATCTGTTGCTTCTAATCATCCTGTCGTTGGTAAATACAGGCCACCAATTCCAGCGCAACAAAGTGTTTGTTGTAAGTGTGCATATGGGAACAACAAGAGACAAAACAAGGATACGCCACCAGGGGCAGGAAGAGATAACTTCACAGTGAAGAAAAAGACTTGTTTTCACTGTGGAACACCTGGACACATTGCCAGAAACTGTCCAAATCGCCCATACCTTCCCTACTACGCACAAGGATGGAAAAACGCACCAAGTGGGAGATACTTCAAAAGAAACCCTTCCAGGTCACGTTCAGACAATGATGACTGGAACGCGCAGAAGGCCAAGAATTCAACTCCCAAGGCCAAGAATCCGAATCCCAAGGGCAAGAAGGGAATGTCGGCCAAAAAGTCAAATCCAAGAGATGCTCCCGTGAAGCCAAAATCAGAGTCATCTCGAAGATCGGCTTCAAGTGCCAAATCAAGTATTGAGCCACTCATAAGATCGAAAAAGAAATGGGTTAAACCCAACTACAAATGGGTTCCGAAGGCTCAATCTCCCAAATCAACTAACGATTCTAATATTTCTATGTCTTCTATTTGTGATAAGCAGGACATGTCATGGGAGAGAGTACCGTGCAAGGATGACAAAGGTCGACCCAGTTTCAAAATGGACTGGGTTCCAAAGACCAACTGATCCCGGTCTGTGTCGGAGCAGCCATGGAGGCATATCATCATACTTCAGTTTGTTGGTAGTGGCTGCTCCTGGCATATGATTGGGGACATCTCTCAACTGTACAACACTCAGAACATTATTTGAGAGTATGTGTCCTTTGCGGGAAAGGAAGAAAAGAAGGGATCAAACGGGGTTAGTGCTTAACGACATGAAGAATTTTCGGATCTGTTCTGAGATTACGTGTGCTGTTCTTAGACCTTCTGGATGCAAATTCAATCAGTGACTTATGGTTTGCGTTTTCTTCTCTATACTCCTGAGTTTTTCTTAACCTGATTCGCTTTAAAGACTAATTTTTGTTTTAGGATAGTTTAAATTTGCGCATTTACTTTCGTTTCTCTCCTATGCATAAATTTAGGGGGAGAAATAAAAACAAAACAAAAATTAGAAAATTAAAAAAAAATTAGAAAATTAAAAAATACAAAAACATTAGAAAATAAAAAAAAATCAATAAAAAATATGCTGGTTATAAAATGTGCTTGCAGGAGATGTTTTGGGAAGTGATATTATCAAGTGATAACAGGCAACCCGAGTCTGCGTAACGTACCCGAAGTTGAAGGGTCTATGCTCTGTCTTGATGCGTCGGTAGGCACGAAAATTTTTAAATGGACTTGACTAGGGAGAGTTGAACTTAGGAAATTTATAGACTTGACAAATCTTGACCTAGTTAGATACGTGCAGCCTGACAATACGACGCTCGGATAGGTTGAGCAGGGAGATATATATGGGAATCTACTCGTCACATTAATTGAACCTGTACTTGGAACCGTGGCTTAACTTTTCCTCGATGTGCGGATTCTGTCCTTAATTTCGGTTGGATGGGGCGAATGGTAAATTCCGATAAATTAGGTCTGTAGAATATCATTTTCTTTCTTTCTGTCTGTTAGTCATATGTTGTCTCCTTTGCGTGACTTCTAATCCGACCTGGTACACAACATATGCAACTCTATTTCTCTGTAGGCTATATATAAATGTGTGAAATAGTTCTTATCTGTTAGCCATATGCTGTCTCCTTTGCACGACTTCTAATCCGACCTGGTACACAACATATGCAACCTTCTTCTTCTCAACCCCTCTGAAGTAGTTAGCAATAGAATTCTGAATCTCTTCTCTCTCTGAATGGTTGTCTGCTCACCCGGTGTAAGGAGTACTCTGGAAGTTCTTGATGGCTGGGGTATATCAGGAAGCGGGAAACACATTCCAGTACACTTAAAATTGAACACATACAGATTGTCTATAGATCTCGCTGCTCAATTTAGGTGGACAACAATATCCCTGGTCGTCGTCAGATGAATGGACCTTAAGATATAGTATCTAAGAAATTAGGATCATATATAAATTTTAGGTTTTTAAGTTCATCATGTCTTGTAACAAATAGTATGTCCTAAATCTGTCACAAATTTTTCGTGTTTAAGTGGACCACAATACCGACGATCGACCAGACAAAGATGTGAATATGGAAGGTACCGACAAGTGGATAAAGGCTGTCTAAAAACTTTGATCCCAAATCTCTCTTAAAGTTAGATATCATTTTTATTTTTGTTAAATTTGTCATAGTTTCTTCTAATTTAAATATTAGGGGAGAACTAAAAATTAAAAATAATGAAAATAAAAAAAAAATTCAAAATTCAAAAATCAAAGAAAAATAAAAAAAATCAAAAATCCAAAAATATTTTTGTTTCTATTTTAATTTGTGTGCTAAGTTTTCTTTTAGTTTTGTTTTGTCCTGAAAAGTGTTTTCAGGTATAGATAAGACTCATGGAGTTTGTGTTGAAGATTTCTGAGCCAAAGCCTCGTCCGTGAGCATCGAAGAATTCGCATTCGAAGGAGCAAGAAATGAAGATTATTCTTTCAAATTCAATCTTTCAACCCCAGAAGCAAGGTGAAGCTGAAATTAAAGATTATGTGACGGATTGCATTGAAGCCTCCTCAATCAGTCTGCTGTTATCGTTGTACCTGCTGAAGTGATCTAGAAGATTTAGTTCTCTCTGATGTTCTCTCTGAAGATTTTCAAGCTGAAAGCGCTATCTTTCAAGAATCAGTACGTGAAGCTTCCTCACCCAATGTGCGTTCAAAGCCAAACTCTGAAGAAAAACCCAACTGCTCAAGATGAAGTCATTCATTGAAGATTCATATGTTCATCCTGATGCTGTGAAGAATTTGAAGATTAATGCTGAAGCCAAGTTCCCAATGAAGATTATCAAGAAAGCCAGCTACTTTTTAGGGGAGCTTGTTGTGTCATTAAGAAAAGAAAGCTATAAACCAAGGGGGAGATTGTTGGGTCAAAATATGGTTTATACTTTACTTTTCTAAGCAATTGTATTTCTCTGTAATATTTATGAATTTTCGGTCTAGTTTACGGCTGAGTTTACGGCCGTAAACACCTTACGGCCGTAAACTCATTTACGGCCCATTTGTTTCTGGCCCATATCCAACATGTATAAATAGAGGTGTTAGGGTGAGGAGTAAAGATTGATGAACACGAAGTAGTTTACGGCCAGAGAGAGAAATCGTGTGTGTGTGAATCTTTTGTATCCGGATTATAATTCATATCAATACATACAAGATTCATATTAATTCTTCTTCTCCTTCTCTTCTATTTTTGATATTACATCATCCGTTTGATTGAGATTCCGCACCATCAAACGGATCTGACTGATACACAGACAAATTAGGGACTTACACAATTCATACAAGCTAAACCTGAAAAACATAAATATATATATTTTATATGGGGAAAAAATATTGGAGACCATATTTTTATCATAAAAATGTCTTTTAACTTTCAGAAAAAATAAATTATTTCAAATTCTATGGAAGATTTCAAATGAATACTATAGAAAGTAGTATTGTTCACTTTATATATTTATAAACATTTCTTTTAACTTATATCGTTAATGATTACAATATATATTATTATCTACTAGGTGTGAAATCCGTGTATTACACGTGTTTATAAAAAAAAATTAATATAAAATTATAACCCATTACATATATTTTTTAAGTAATAATTTTACATAAATATAAAAACTATAATAAATAAAGTAAGTAATTTAATATATAATGTAAGATATTTGAAAGGTTGTAGGGCATTTATTATGATTTAATAAAATGATCTACTTTACATATATAAACCTCACTAAAATGTGGACTTTAAATTTAAGAAAATACAAAATACAATAAAATGACAAGTGGACAAAAAATAATTCAAAAACTCTTAGAAAATGACATGTGTCAAATTTAATTAGAACATGACATTTGACAAAATTGGTTTTCATTTATTAGGTTAGATTTATTTTTTAAATAACGTTTAAATTCATACGACCTAAACTTGGAAAACATTAATATATATATTTTTTATATGGAAAAAATATTAGAGACTATATCTTTATTATAAAAATGTCTTTTAACTCTTTCTGAAATATATATATATATATATATATATATATATATATATATATATATATATATATATATATATATATGGAAATAATATTTGAAACTGGATCTTTATTTTAAAAATGTCTTTAACTCCGTCTGGAAAAAAATACTTCAAATTTTAATGAAGACAATTTCAATTGGTCTTATGTTTTGTAATGAAAATTAACAAGAGTAAAGGACAATGATTATCAAATGTTGGTTTGTTTCTTAGAGAATCTTTTTTCACACTCTTACTGTTGTATGTTGTTTTTATCTAGAGTTCAAAAGTAAAGAAATATTAAAATTGTTAATTTTAGACAAGGATCGTGAACTTACAAATAGAAATTTAAATGTTTATTATCCATTTTTTCAAGCTTACTACAATTACCCACTTTGTACCTAACATTAACAGTCCACCGATGTAAGATATAGGGACTCAAAAGTGTTTCAACATTCCTCTTCTTCATCACATATAGTCTATTGTTCCATAAAATCCTATGTCTGATACTTTGCACAACATGTGACATACATCTGTCAGATCCAAGGAACAAAGGCTAACAATTCGCTAATATGTTTTTATAAACATTCAATTACCCAACTAAATATTTGATTTCTTTTGTACTTTTGCTTGAAGTATCACGAGTGAAATTGTTAGCAACTTATGTTCATTCTTTTATGAAAAGATAAAAAAAACCTTTCTAGTATAACACTTGCCCACTTTTGGTTCGATTAATGCACAAAACGAAGAACCGACCTTGAGTTCATAGTCATAAAGTCTTTATTTTCTTTGGCGGCACTTCGTGACCCCACTACTTTTTCATATTGCAATACAAATCATTCAATATGATTTTTGAATTAACGAACCCATAAAAAATGAATGAATACTCTCACTTCGTTCACTTGCTGTCATACCAACCAAGAAAATGTCATTCAATATAACTTTATCCTAATGTATCGTTTGGTTATACATTTCATTTATCCAACAATGATTTTCCAGTTAATACTTACCCTATATAATTTCCCACTAGGTCTCAAAATATTCAACTTTAGCACTCTTTACCCATTCTCTATATGATTTTTGGAAATCACTATAAAAGGCAACAAATGGTCGAAGGTGTTCCAACTCATGTTTCTTAATATGCCATGCACAAAAACGATGCCTAGTGTTTGTAAACACTTTCTTTGATGACTCACCATAATAAAGGGAGCAAATGACATCTTGAATTTGTTTGTCATATATGTGACATCAAACATAACTATGAATTTAGTATAAGCGTCTCTTGATCTTCATCAACCCAAAAAATATTTCTAGGATACCCGTTAAATGTCCATACAACTCCTTTCTTCTATAGAGTTTTTGTTGTTGAGATAAGACATTAGCATATTGCTATAAATTCAGTTTCATTTGAAATTTTCATTGTATTAATAGCCATTTTATTCTGACATTAATGCTTCAAACCTGACCAAGTTCCACCATTAGAGATTTACACTCCATTGAAATATAGAACTTCCCATGAGATGCTTCAGTACCTTGGTTGGTGTAATGCTCAATTTGTGATTGTGTATGTCATTAAACTTGTCTACACATTATTTCCCATCTTTATGTTTTGAAATGCGAAGCATTGGTTTGCATCCGGTTCTTACATATGTATAACGTTTTTTCTCATCTTCACTTAGCATAAGGCCGTCGACTCCTTCTTGTTCTCGCCCAACCGCTTTTCTTTTTCTTATTTTTTGAGAATCGTAGACTAAAGAAGAAGGCTCCTAATCATCGCAACGCAGGGAAAAATCCTCAAGTAAGAGAACTTTACTAGTTTCAAGGTAGATCGACACAAGTCACACAACCAATCTAGTTTTGATAAACCCTATTGTCGAATTATTTGTTAAGTAGCTACTAATTCCGTAATTAAATAACATTATCGAATTTTGATCTACCTGCTGCCAATTCACTCATTAAATAGCTACTAATTTTGTAATTAAAAAACTTTTAATCGAATTTTGGTAGAAGAAGAATTATGGGAGAAGAACGAAAGGTCGGAAGCAATCGTTTAAGAATGGAATAGGATCAATTTTGTTTTCAGTTAACAGAAACCAACGAAAATAGAGGAAGAAAGCGAGGATGTAGAAGGAACGAATCAAAGCGTGATCAGGTTGATAGTTTATTTTCCTCAAAATGACATCACGTAGAGATTTCACACCTATGCTTGTATATATAACCACATATTCCTTTTTTCCATATATAAATAACATGATTTTCTAATTACTTACAATATGTTTTTATCTCTAAGGTTTTCTAGAACGTATATAGTTTACATGGTGTCATCCTGCTTCTTGTTTCCACTTTTTAAATTCCACATGCTTTTTCTTGTTTTAAAGTTTAAACTAATTACCGATCTTAATTCTTAACTCTTAAGGTTTTGCCATCTAAGATTTTGTTGATAATACATGAATGACTAATTCTATTGTGACATATTTAAAAGGAGCAAAATGAAATGACGTGGACAAGTGGATTAATAACATCCAGGCAAGGTTACGTGGGTTGTAAACGGATTAATTTAAATGGTAACCATCATGTAAAGTTTACGTGAAAACGATAATAAGAAAAAAAAAATAATAATAAAGTACGGAAAAGAAAAACAGAAATCTAGGAGGCTTACTTGTAGGAGGTATATGAGGATGGAAACAAGTCGGCCGTTTTCTTTATTCAACAGGCACCATGCAACATTTTTTTCCCCTTCTTCCTTTCAGAATCCTTACTACCGGAATATTTTTCTCCCCCACTGCAAAACAATAACACCTTAAAACCTTATAAACCAAAAACATAAAATATTTCCATCAAGATTTAAACTTTTCATCGTATATACTCCCTTTTCTATCAAAATCATATGCATAAGTCTTGAAGATTGATATATCAAGCCTTCGTTTTCCTCATATATATCGATATGCCGTTTTCTTTTATGATCACGGTTGCATTTAGGAGGAGCCGTGCGGATTTCTCTACCAATTGAGCGTAAACCAAGATTCCAAACACGCTGATTTCAAAATGCCCTCTGACTACGATTATTCTGACAACAACAACGACGAGGACAACAACAACAACGATAACAACAACAACAATAGCAACGACGACAACAACAACAACGATAATAACAACAACAATGATAACAACAACAACAACAACAACAACAATAGCAACGACGACAACAACGACAACAAAAACGGCAATAACAACATCAACGATTATAACGACAACAACAACAAAAACAACGACAATAATAACAACAACAGGAATCGTAAATCTCCACCACCGCCGCCACCGCCACCACCACCACCTCCTCCACCACCACCATGGACGCCACCGCCGCCGCTGCCACCCTCACATCCAAAGTTCGCTCCTCCACATCATCATTCTAATTCCGATGTTAATGACAGCGGTAACGACATACTGATTGTGGTAGGAGCAGTACTAGCGGCAGGATTATTGTTTTTCCTCATGATATTATGTGTTATGGCATGTCTCAAGAAACGAAAGAGAAGCCGGCGTGACGAGATGTATTATTATAAAGACAATGGTCAACAAACAGGTATTAACTTACCAATATATAGTTGAATTCGTTTCAAATTATGATTTAAGGCAGACTCTCTACAGACTAGTCTACCCTCACGTGGAGGTAATTAAGTATAATAATGTGTTAACTTTGTGATTGCAGATAATAATAATTATCATAGCTCTCAAAAAAACACTTTGAACCAGTCTGAACCACCGAAAGACATTCATTTAAAGATGCCACCACCACCCGACAGTGGTCCGGTGAGTTCTGAGTACGATTGGATAGCGGTACCACCACCTCCACCGCCACCGATGTCGGGTAACACTGAATTCAGCTCAGCCACTTTCTCCGGGCCCTACCAAGCCCCGTTGCCACCTCCACATCCGGGTGTAGTCCTTGGTTTCAATAAGAGCACTTTTACCTATGATGAGCTGGC
The DNA here is from genome assembly GCF_002870075.4 of Lactuca sativa. Lineage (NCBI taxonomy): Eukaryota > Viridiplantae > Streptophyta > Magnoliopsida > Asterales > Asteraceae > Lactuca > Lactuca sativa. Next base: position 199,593,532 of record NC_056631.2, on the reverse strand, counting down.
GGAAGCCACTCGAGGGTTCAATAGGTCTTTGCTTTTAGGGGAAGGTGGGTTTGGGTATGTTCATAAAGGAGTTTTACCAAGTGGAAAAGAGATAGCTGTCAAAAGCCTTAAATCCACTAGCGGACAAGGGGAACGTGAGTTTCAGGCGGAGGTGGAGATCATTAGTCGTGTGCATCACCGTTACCTTGTATCTCTTGTTGGATATTGTATTGCTGGACCACGAAGGTTGTTGGTTTATGAATATATACCCAACAATAGTCTTGACTATCACCTTTACGGTATGATTTGTTGCCCATTTTAGTCACTATCAAATGAAAGAAATAGCAAAATACTTTCATTGGTTTGTTCATTATATAATCCTACTTTCATTTTACTTTATTGTATTTTGAAAAAATGTACCCTATTATAGCAAAGTCATCTAAATACAAAGTAATTTTCGTTGCTATCAATCACTAGATTTTCCAAAGTATAATGAAAGTACAATACTATAATCTGATACAACTTTTTCAAAGTACAATTTCTTAACAAGAAAAAAGATATTGAAACAATATAATTGAGTTGATTTTTCAAATTACAATGTCTTAATAAGTAAAAAAAAAAGCTCTAGCACGCAACAGGAAAATAGGAGGATGTGATACACTAATAAATGAAAGTTACTTGCTATTTCTTGCATTTAGGCCTTTAGTTGATATATATCACTAATAAGTTGCCATGTTTTATTCATAGGACAAGGTGCCCCAATTATGAATTCTTCAACAAGGTTAAAAATTGCATTGGGGGCAGCCAAAGGTTTTGCTTATCTTCATGAAGATTGTAAGCAACCCTAACCCTCCTATTTTCCTCACTTGTGTGTATGTGTGTATATAAACACACACACACACACACAAATTCATATAATCATATGTATATATATAAACAATAGTCTAAGTATTATGATATGTAGGTCAGCCACGCATCATCCATAGAGACATTAAGGCAGCAAATATACTCCTTGATGAACACTATGAGGCTAAGGTACTAACCTTTCTACATAGAAAAAAAAAGCTCACTCTAATGGAGCTAAAGATACTCTTTCATGGATCAGGTAGCAGATTTTGGACTCGCAAAGCTTTCATCAGACACTAACACTCACGTGTCAACACGCGTTATGGGAACATTTGGGTATGTAACAATTATCATCATTTCATACTTGATAATCAAGATTCTACTACCATATATGGTCTATCTTCACATTAAGAAATGTAATAATGATATATGTGAATGAAGGTACCTAGCACCCGAGTATGCATCCAGTGGTAAGCTTACAGAGAAGTCTGACGTGTTTTCCTTTGGAGTTGTGTTGTTGGAACTGATTACTGGTAGACGACCCTCAGAGGCAAATGTTGATGATGATGGCTTAATCGATTGGGTAATAATATCAGTACGCTATATTTATTTTCTTAATTCCATATATTTGTATTAAAAAAAATCATATATACACAGTGTAGGCCTATATTAACACAAGCAACCGAGGGTGGAAGCTACGAAGAGATAGTGGACCCACGTTTGGAAAATAAGTTTGACCGAGATGAGATGTATCGGATGGTGGTGTGTGCATCAGCTTGTCTTCGGTATTCTGCAAGAAGACGCCCTAAAATGAGTCAGGTATGTTACATGTACATACACTGTTAGATCAGAGCCCTATGTGTAACATAAGAATCATCAACAGGTTGTGCGTGCATTAGAAGGTGATGCATCATTGGATGACCTAAACGAGGGAGGCAAAAGTGGAATGTCAAGTGCAGGGGGTTCAGAAGTCGATTTGTACAAGAAATATTCAACCACAGGCCAAGAATCCTAAACTGAGGTTACAAAATGAATCAAAGCAGAAGGAGAAAAGGGGAATGAGCAAAATCAAAGAATATGCAATAGTAAAATTGAGGAGGCTAAATGCAGAATTTGTAGAGCGACTGACAAACTTATCTCTCATTATGTATCTCTCGCGAATAGACATACACTCAACACGATGTGCATGATCTTGTTGTGAGAACTAGCATGGTTTTCTTTCCGGCATTAGATCAAACAGGTGGTGGGTCTCCTCGTGTGTTGGGTTAGTTGAATGATTTGCTTTGAGCGTTAAGATCAATCAGATTTCAAAGTCTTTCATCGAATTTGTACCATTTTTGAAGAACATATACATAATCAACAATAGAAAAAATCATGTGCAGAATGATATATTCACGATTCAGTTATGGTTGTTCAATTGACTCAGATTTTAATTATACAATCGAACCATATTACAAGTGATCGTAACTTGAAGGGGAAGGTATTAAAATCAAAAAGTTCCATTGCCGGGAATCGAACCCGGGTCTCCTGGGTGAAAGCCAGATATCCTAACCGCTGGACGACAATGGATTGTTGATTTGCTAGTTGGTCAAATATTTTATGTTGTATTATACAAATTATATTTAATTTCTAAAACGTCCAAATGATTTTTAAAAGTATTTAGCAAACGCATTAGATAATAAAAACACTAATTTGCTAAATTTTAATCTTCATCAAATGTTGTTTCAAATATCAATAAAATATACCATCACTCTAGAAACAATCAAATTGCATAACCTTAAAAATAATGGATTTTTCGGTTTTGTTTACCTCAATTATTATTTATTATTATTTTTTTTGAAAATTTTGAACAAAACACGAAATGTGGTTTTTACCAGAACATAAACCTTAGTTTGGATTAAACATCTTTTTTGATACACCAATAATTCAATTAAGAATTAAAATTTATATACAAAACAATTTGGTTTGCATTTGTATTGAGTTTATACCAATGCATAATCTTCTCTAATCACCGCAATCATTTTAAAATTTAAAGTATTGATTTCTAGTTTGAACTTTTGCGATTTAGATTACAAAAAATTTAAAAAAACTTCGAAATCAATAAGGGTGAGCATAATAACCGAAAAATCGAACCAAAATCAAATTAACCGATATAACCGAACCATAATAACCGAACCATTTTAAAAAACCATTGGTTCGGTTTCTAATTTTTGTTAACCGATAACTAACGGTTCGGTTACGGTTTTCTAGGTTAACCGAACCATTATTAACCAAACCGCAAACTTTATATTTTAATATATAAAAATTATAGATTATATATATATATAGTAATATAGTCAAACTTATTTAAGACCCATTAAAATTTCAAAATATAATCCATTAATCATTATTTATCAGGAGACGAACGAGCAATCAAACTATCAAATATTGATCACGCAGACACACACAATCTTCCAATCATACATTGAGTTAGATTATTGATTAATGTTGGAATTCTTAATCGGTTAATTCTACAATCTGTAAACATTATTCACAGTTAGTTTAATCTTTATATTCATAATCCTAATTGAAGGCTTCTAACACCGTTAATCATAATCAAAGATTGTTTTAACTTTATAGTACTATTTGAAGGATTTTTTGACTTTATAATCAAGAATTCTAGGTAAATTAATTTTTTGGTTCTTCTTGACTCTGTGATATATTAAGAATGTATTTTTTTTTTTTTTTAATTTTTTGGCTTTTTTTATATATTGTTTTTGATTTAATCACATTAAATGCATATGAGTGACTAACTTTTTTTATCCAAATAACACACAATATGAATGTTTGCTCTTTTATTTTATAGTTTTTGATTTAATCACATTGAATGTGTATAAATGTTTGGTTTTATTTTAATATTATTATCAATTATCAATACATGAAATTATTAATGTCAATTTTGTTAATGTTTTATATTTTTATTGAATGTTTTTGATTTTGAATATGACTATATGTTATCTCACTCTAAATATTAAAGGTACATATTTTATTATGTTACTATAGGCTAGGTTACAAACATTGGCATCGATGACTTTTTGGTATTCTATTTTCATTTTTATGCCAATATACTTTCACCATTTATATTATTTTGAACATTGTGGTTAACCAATAGTAACCATTAACAAAAACTGTTAACCATCCATAACCAATATTAACAATACCTAATGACTATCAAAATGCATTAACCAATCATAATGGTTATGGTTCGGTTTTAACCAATAACCGAACTACATCGTTCTATACACACCCATAGAAATCAATGCAAGAATATTACGGAGTTTAAACAAGCTATGAAGAATTATGCCTCCAATTAAGAATTATATATTAGTTGGGATAATGCCATTAAAAGTAACCACTTTTCATTGTTGTTTCAACTAAGCAACTTGAACTTTTCTTTAACATGTTTAAGCTATCCAACAACCGATACAAAAATGTGAAATAATATAGGAAAACTGAGTAATCTAACGTGTATAAATGTAATTAATAATGATAAGGGGAAATAACACATTAGTCCCACTATGTATTATGACTTTACCCATTTGGCCCCTAAAATTATTTTCGAACCATTTGAAGGAACAAAGTGTTTTTTGTGAATTAGTCACTCTGGACAAATTGAAGGGGTAATACGTGTTAACCCTTTTTTCCCTTAAAAAGTGTGTTGGCTTTCAAAAGTCTACAATATTCTTATCCTCGTGTAAAAAACATAAATCTTAGTTTCTTCACCCAAATATGGCATATTACCCTTCAAAGCAACACCGGGCCTGCCCATGGCATCATTTTGGAATGGGGCATCAATTTAGGACTAGTTGTTATGGCCGTTTAGTTTTTTTTTTTTTTTTGGGCTCAAAACGCAACCTGAAAAGAAGAAAGCGACAAATCAAAAAAATGAAAACGTGGAGGGGCGACAAACGCCGATGGCAGCAATGCAGATGATGAATGTCGGTATCGAGAATGGGTGTGACGAACGACTGAGCTACTAGAGAAGACTAAGGGGTAACGATGATGGGACTGACCGATTTATCAAGCCTTCATGCCTATTCCTCTCGTTGGTAACTATCGGTGTCTCCCCTAACCTAAATCTCAAGTCTCATCGGGACTTATGTGACAACGTTGGTTGGAATCCCCATAGCACCATCGAGACTTGTGACAAAATTAGTTTGAGCGAGGAAGAATGTGAGGTCATCGGCATAATCTTAATTCTCTTTTGAATCAAGAATGTAAGTGAAATTTTTGTAGAGATTCTTGCGAGCTCATTCAATTTGTTGTCCCAAACATGAAACGGTATAAAGTATATGGTTCGGCCTACTTTCTCCGATCAACACCATTTTCATCTGAGGTTACCTGGATTCCACTGTTGGAGATATAAGCTCGATCACTTTCCGTTACTATGTCAATGATCTGATCGCTTGGACCGATATCTGGTAAATATAGGTAAATGAAGTTGCATAATGGATCAAGACCAGTAGGAAGTATGTAATCATATAGCTCCTGGAGAACGCCATGACGGTGGAAACTTACTAGAAAAAAGTTGTAGGATTTATTCTTGGGTTAGCTCGTGGGATCAAAATAAGAGCTTTTTATTTAGTTTTTGGTGTATAACTAATTTAAAAAAAATGTTGAATAGATGGATAGAACTTCCATGGTTGGAGATTGTCACACCCCCGAACCGGGACGACGGAAACGTCGTGGGGCGGGTGACTTCATCTTGTAATATCATAACAGTTGATTATAAATAAGACATAGCAACCAAACATCATACATTACAGATACCAACATGCATTGTTTACAACTTTGTATTTGTTCATGAAGTTACATCCCAAAAATAACACAATGTATGATATTTCAAAAATACAACAATTATCCAAAATCCATGGCTGCAAACTTGGTTACTGAGTACCCGAGAATACAAGTCGTTTTGAAAAGCGTCAACATAGAATGTTGGTGAGTTCATAAGCATAATTATCAGAAAACTTTGTAATAGTTTGTAAAACTCCAGAAAATCCAATATTTTATGTAGAAATGGTTTGTGAGTCTCTTTCCAAATCTTGTATAATTGCATGCATGTTCTTTGTTTTTCCTTGCTTGAAATTATATAGAGAGTGTTCCCAGAAAAATCCTATGTTTTTTGTTATATGAAAAGTTGTGGTCTTAAAACGCTAAGACCAGAGTTGTGAAATTAGTTACAAAATAGACGACACATAGTTTTGTACTTTATAAAATGAGTAGAGTGTATATTCCGCGTAAATTTGAAAATAATATTGTTATCCTCTATGTGAGTCGTTACTACCATACTAATGTGACTAAAATGTTTGTCTTGAAGTTCTTCAGGCGTCAGTTTCTAATAAGATATTTGTCACCCTAGACTGACATGTTTAGCTGTAGCGAACAACTCATGTGTGGGGGCGTCAATCCCGTATAAATCTATATACAATATTCCGCTCTCCCTCCAGAAGACTCTGGTTATAACTACAGGATTTACAGTGTACACTAGATAGGTACAGCGAAGGAGTGTCTTACAAGAGCCTTAACAGAATTTACGCAAAAATAGAATTCCATTATTGAATATTATAAATAATGCGTCTAGTGTATATTTACGACTGCCGTTTTATGACACGCAATAATTACTGTCGTTAAATTTACACAGCTTTATAAGTGTTTAAAAGCCTTTATGACAGGTAGCTTATGACACACAACTTTTGTGTCATAAAGTCTATTTAGTTCACCATTTTGATAATATTATTTATAAACTCTTTGTATAAATACTCAATATTGAACTAATATATTCATAACATTTTGTGTAAAAATAACATATTACCTTAGGTTTTACACCATAATAATAATAATTTTTACATGTCTTGATTTTTCCACAATACATAATAAACTTAAAATTTATTTTTATTTTATATATTTATACAAATTTTATGGGAAAAAAAATGAATTTGCCCATTTTTACTATAATTGTCATAAATAACCCACTTTTACCACAATTATCATAAATCACCCATTTTACCACAATTATCATAAATAACCCATTTTTACAAGTGTTTGTGGTAAGAATTTATATATTAAAAAATTTACCATTTTTCAAGCCTTCATAACCAAAAATGTTTTAACATATTCTTGGACATATTTTTGTGATTTTTAACACACATCAAGTGAAACCATTTTTTGTGACATCCCCAATTTTACGGCCAAAAAAGACCGATTTGTTTATGCTTTGTTTTTAAAATCAGAGTAATCTTTTACAGAAAACAGTTACGGAATTTGTTCCCAAAACAAAATATGATAAGAATTTATTAAAATATTTCTTTAAATAAATGTATTTTCATTATGTAACAAAATCTCGGGATGTCATGTTCAATACATACCAAAAGCATAAACAGAACAAAATAGACCTTACAACAGTTATTCATAAGTACTGGCCTATAATCCAAAATCTCTCGTTATGTCAGCCAACTTATGCTCTCGTGCCATAGCCTATAATACAAAGAAAACTAAGTGGGTCAGACTTGGGAGCTTGGTGAGCATATAGGGTTTTCATCCCACAATGTTATATATATATATATATATATATATATATATATATATATATATATATATATATATATAAGAACTCACAAACTTATATAATTTCACCATATAAAAGCAACTGTTATCCTATCTCATCGATCCTCACAACGACACGATCTAAACTCTCGTATATAGAACCTTCCTTTTTACCAGATCTCTACTAACGGATCTAAAACTAATCTCTTCACCTGATCCATACTCCCAGATCTAAAACTAATCTCCTGATCTGATCCATACTTCCGGATCAATAACTGTGCCCAATCCATACTCCCGAATTAGGGACAATTAACTTAGTCTTAATCCATAATCCCGGACGAATGAAAATTTTATCTCTTTACCTTATCCATACTCCTGGATCTAAAACTAACCTCTTGATCTCATTATCCAACTTATTTTTTATCACACACCAACTATCTCATCTACCCATGTTCTACCCAACATATTTGTAGATATAAAATACATATACAGTTTAACTCATGTAAAACTATATAAAACATCCATTTCGCACTCATCTTAAATAAACAACAATATATAAACACATATCACATATTTCATAGCAAATACTTCATATTTATGTGTTAGAAGAGAGTGACTACACACTCACCCAAAACATATACTTAATACATTCAACAATACTTGTATTAAAATCGTATTTATGAAATGGACTATACGCTCACTTGATAAGATGTTTATTGGACAACACTATGGCTCTAAGTGTAGTATTCTTCGGTGAAACTGTGATATCTTCACACACCGGGCTTCTCGCGGGCAAAGCTTTGGCTCGAAACTCTTTTCTTCTCGGGATCTTCGGTGCTTCGGGATTCGCTTCGGGTCTCAGGATGATACCGGGGTTTCGGGGGTGCTTTAAGAGGGCTAGAGAGGATATCTCGAGTGAGAGAGTAAGGGAAATAGCAACCATGGCCGGCTGCCCTTCGATTTCTATTTATAGGGCCATTTTTCTGGATTCACGTCGTGAATCTCAAATATTCACGTTGTGAGTTCAGTAGTCATCAGGTGCGTCATCGCAACTTGCGTCTGTCAGGCTCCAAAAGTCATTAATATTGAGTTCACGTCGTGAACACTGTATTCACGTTGTGAACTCTGAGACAACTTTGGGGTTCGCGCCCCGAACTTTAGTGTCACACCCCAAAACCGGAACGGCGGAAACGTTCTGGGGTGGATGACGTCATGTCAAGTATCACAACACATGGATTATAGTAATCAAAGTACAACAAAACATTGCATTAATAGTAATAGTTTTACATGATTCATATTACAAGACAACAAAGTAATACAAGTAATAGAATAAATTCAGTGTGGTACTAAGCTATCTTCATCCACAGCTCCGGGGGTGTACCTGTCTAATGCTAACCTGAGAATACAAGTTATTTGAAAAGCGAGTATTAGCATTTTTACAATGCTGGTGAGTTCATAAGTATTTAGTGACATTTATCCAAATAACTTTATAAAGTAATAGTTTAAGTGTTTACTATGTATTAGAGTTCTTTCCAGAAAATCCTATATTTTCTTTAATAAAGCAGCCTTCTACCAAGACTGGTCAGTGTTATGTGGTAAAAAGTAGTTTTCCCTAAATTTCTATCATTATCAAAATACTGAATTTTTATTATTAAGGAAGCAAGTGACATCAGGGAAATACATATGCCTCAGCAGTGAGGACTGCTGACTAAGGCAAGGAATCATAGACTACATGAGAGTATCAAACTAACAACACGCCTGGTTCAGTCTAACAAGTAGAGACTCAGACCCCAAAAGGTACCAAATGAAAAGTACAGCTGGTAAGGTCTAAAACAGTGAAAGACAGACCCCAGACAGTATCAAATGAAAGATACATCTTGTATGGTAAAAAACAGAGATAACAGACCCCAGACAGTATCAAATGAAAGATACGTCTTGTAAGGTCAAAACAGAGATAGCAGACCCCAGACAGTATCAAATGAAAGCTACGTCTTGTAAGGTCAAAACAGTGTGACTCTGAAAATGAATTACCAGCATACAGTGTAAATTGCCGGTGAAATACCGTTACCTTAAGGCCAAAGAATTATAAGGTAACTCGGGATACTCGTAACCATACTGACTAGAGTACCAGACGCCCTACAAGCGTCTAAAATGTGACATTTGTCACCCGTTGGCTTGGTAGGTCGGGACTGTAGCTAGCAGTCTGGGTGCGGGGTTGTCAATCCCGTATAGATCTATACACACAATGTCCGCTCTCCCTACAGGAGACTCTGGTTACCAACTAGACGACGGAGAAGGCCGTGTCCTGAAGATGCATCCCAAATAGTGGGTAGAGACTTCTAACTAGTGGGTTTCTAATGTAAGTGCTGAACTAGAGGTAGAGACTCATAACTAAACTAACTGAAGTAACCCATATGTCTATGCTTTTGTACATAATATATAACTAATGAATCAAACGACCTTCGGATGGACATCCGATCCCACCAGACCACCTCTCAACGAAGAAAAGGAAATAGGGCGGACAAGCCTTCCTAAGTCCTTCAATCATTATTTATATGCATCTATACAAGCACAGATATACATCTAACTATGCTTGAGTGTGTATCAAGTGGAATCATATCGTGAAGTATAAGTGTATAGTGTGGAATAACCGACTTGTGAAGTATAAGTGTACAGTGAGATATCTGAGTCGTGAAGTATAAGTGTACAGTGGAACATCCGAGTGGTGAAGTATAAGCGTACAGAGTGGGATAATCGAATCGTGAAGTATAAGTGTACCAAGTGTAAGTGTATCACGAAGTAGAAACGATGATAAGTGAAGTAAGAGCGTCTATCAAGTATAAGCGACTACAAGTATAAGCGATATAGAGACAAAATCCGGTATAAGCGCTTCAAGAAGTGAAGGCGTTACTAAGTAGGAGTATAAAATAAGTATAAGCGAAGCAACAGTAACTAACAAGTAAAAGTATACGTCGTGATAGGGAAACTTTGATGAAAAACCATTATACTCGGAGAAAATCACAATTTGTATTCTTTTGTAAAATATGTTTGAAAACCTTTGAAAATCTTTCATAAACCAGTTTAGAATAAATTTAGGTAAAACAGTATAAGTAAGAGTTTTGAAACAATTGAAAACCATTATAGTGTCCTACTCGGTAAAACAGTGTACAGTGGTAAAATCTTGTGCATGCGGGTTATCAATCACATGTGATTGATATGATAACTGACATGTTTAACTTGTATTCCACCCCTATAAAACATGTTAAAACATTTAAAAGGTTCATTCAGGGGTATGAACTCACCTGGTGTATGTAGGTCCGACGAAGGTGCCGTTTGGGCGTTCGGTGTCACGTAAGGACTCGAACACACACAATGACCTATTTAACATATGATAACATATGTTCACATACAATTAGTATATTATATACCAATTAAACAAGTATACACACTCAAAGGAGCGGAAAACACTTTAGATAAGTGTTTGGGTGTCCCGGGTAGCGTCTAAAGGTGCGTATGGCTTAGGAATGGAGTTTACTCTCCAAGAGTAAACCCTTAATACCATGTTTACGGCCCATGGACTACTCACCATGAGTTTACAGCCGTAAACTCATGGTGAGGGGATCTAGTGTGTTTAAGGCTTCTAGCTTGTTCATGGGATTTTTCTAAGTACATTTCCAAAAAGGCATGAGTGGGTTTAAGGCTTCTAAGGGCATCATATTGGAGTTTACGGCCTAGGGACAACTCCTAAGGGAGTTTACGGCCGTAAACTCTCATTCCTTGAGTTTTGTGAAGTTTCAAGCCCTTAGATCACTTCTAGTAATTTATTCAAGGCTATAGGGGTGTTTCTGTCCATCTTATATGGTGTCTACAATGGCATCAATGTCGATTATGGGTTTGTTCTTTGGAAACAACTCATCCAGAGTCTCTCCTCTTCTTCACGGCATTCAGAGGTGTCTTATGCTAGGTTTTGGACCTTGGTTACGAAGTGGGTAATGGACAAGTACAACGTCCCCACTGTCGCCGGTGCACCGATGTCTTCGATTGGTACATTTCATACCACGAAGATCATCGTCTCAGATGCTTCCAAATTTCCCTTCAATGGTTCCATTCCGGAATCTATGTATGTTGGCATTCTAGCTGACAGCCGGATTATCAGAACCTACAAAGAATTCAAGCACTCTGGTCCGAGGGATCTCACACCGGAGATGTTGAAGTCGATCCATGACGCCGACAAGCCTGCTCCAAGAGGCAAGAAGGCTGACAAAGGGAAACAGGTGGCGAACGGGGCTAAAGGCCCTTCTCCTAAGAAGAGGAAACCCACAAAAGCTGCTCAGTCTCCGCAGCAAAAGAGGCGAAAAACTCAACCCAGGAGAAAGCTGGTAATCGCTTCGTCATCCAGTGAGTCAGAGGGTGAGAGTTCGGATTCTGACGGCTCTCCACGAGGCAACACACCACCCAGATCTCCTACCCCTGAAATGCAAATCCCTCCTTCTCCAATTCCCTCTCCTACTCAAACTATTCCTACTTCCATTCCCACCACAAACCCCTTTACCCACATTCCAAACACTTCAATCCCAATGCCACCACCAATATTCACCGACGCTAATACAACAACCACTGCAAATGTTAGAGCCAACGTATCTGATACGGGGGTTCATACTGATGCAACCGAACCTCCACCAGCACCCGAAACCATAAACACAACCAAAACCCAAAAAGCACCCGAACCTACCCCTACATCTACACCCGAAACAACCCAACCCGAACCTACCCATACAACTGTACCACCCGCTTCACCACCACCACCATCTCCCGGTCACGCCTCTGACGGAGATGACCCTTTCCTTGGCGGGGAAAACATGACGTTTGATTCGGTCTACTACAGTCCGTTTCAAGTCCAAAGCGATGATGATGACGCTCCGGTCACAAAGAAACATCTTAAGGAGCTCCATGACAAGGTCGACTTGCTCATTGCCTTTTCCTCTACGTCTCAATCATCACTCTCTGAAGCTGCCATTCAGAAGCTTGCTGATGCTTTCTCAAGGGCTCAGCAAGATTCTATCGCTTCTGCAACCACCACCATCGATGCCTCAACGAAAGCCTGTCAGGCTGCGACCGAAAAAGTCGATAAACTATTTTCTGATGCCTCTGCCTTGTTAAAGTCTTTACAGGAGAGTGCTGATGCCACCAAGACTATGTTGGAACCAATTGTTCAACAGTTGGCCACGTTTGTCTCTACTGAGTTGAAGTCCTTTGCTTCACTTCGTCAATCGCTCACAGACGACAACTCAGCCTTCCGTGCTTCTATTGACGAGCGTCTCTCAAAGATCCAAGAAGATTTGGCTGCAGAGAACTCGTTGATGGATGTTTTGGCAAGGAAGACCACTGCCCTGAAGGTCAAGAGTGCTCAACTCTCCCATTCTCAACAACAAATTGACACTCTTCGGTCTGAACGGGAGGTCATCAAGACGTGTGTTTCGGATGTCCACTCAGCCATCTCCAACATCCTCGAAGCACATGATCCTATACTTAATCATTCTGTGAGGCGTACCCTTGCAGAGAAGCTCGCTCCTGCCCTAGACCTGTTAAGCAAAATTGAAGGGCTACCCGATTTCGTGTCCATTCCGAAACAAGGGGGAAAAAAGGAGTCTGTATCTCAACCACCTCATTCCTCAAAGGCAACTCACACAACCGAACCTCCTCCTGTAGGCCAAGCCTCCGGTTCGGGTGTGAAAGACAAAGGCAAGAAGATTGCTGAGGATGAAGAGGAAGATGATCAAGAAACCATTGCCGACTTGTTGAAACGCAAAAGTCGACGCAATGATGCAGATGATAGTGCTCGTGTGGCAAAAGAAGCTGAACACAAACAGAAAGAAGCCCACGACCTTCTCGAGAGTAGGAAAACTCTTTTTCCTGCTTGGACTCTTGAGAGGATGATAAAGGAGGCAATCGACACTCCGAGCATCTTGTGGCTGGAACCAGTTATCTCATTTGATTGTTTCAATTCTGTCGACTCTCAGTTCGACATGCCACTGACCCGAAAGGCGTTCATCTTTCACGCCTTCTCCAACGTTGCCGAGTTCCCTCATCCTCATCCGCAGGTTGATCAGGACTTGATTGAATTCTATCTGAAGGCTGCTCAACCTCAATATCAAACCTGGAGCGCTCAGAAGATTATCAATGTTCGGGTCTTGAAACCGTACACTGAAGGGAAGTTCATTAACGTTCGGTTCAAGGTGCTTAGGGGATCTGCCAAGACCGAACATGCCATTTCTTTAGCAGATCTACTGAACCTCAATCCCCATGATTGGATCATCCTGCACAACATCCTTCTGACCAACGAAGCTGAATATGGTCCGATCATCGACCATCTCAAGAGGATGTTGGTGTGCTACATCATGGAGGTTGCACTGATGGATCAGGAGATTGCAAACGTCTTCAAGAAGAAACCAACGATATCTCCTGTTGGCTCGGCCAGTGATCTAAACCAGATGAAGATGGGCAAAATTGACCCGAGGCGAAACTCAGTCATGTTCACTAGGAATGAAGGACAGAAATGTCTTTTTGCCTTAGCTGATAAACATCTTTATACCACTGCTTGCCTAGAGCATGTGTTGGGGATCATCCACAGATGCAAGGAAAATACAGCGGATGATATCAAGTATTTTGACGACATGATACAATGGTACATTCGGTTCAGACAGACAATCCCTGCGCTTATCTCACGTCTGTTTGATACTGTCAAGAAGAAGGTTCCCGCTGCTGGCCCAAGCAAGAAGACGAAGTAATCTCGCTCCAATTTGACACAAAGGGGGAGATTGTTGGGTAGCGGTTTGATGTATTGCGTCTATTGGGCTCGCTTATTAGTCCAGTTTTGTAAACTCCAGTTTGGGCCTGTCCAACCGAGAGCTTGATAGGGTTTAGTATAAATTGATATGCTTGCATGCATATTATGTAAATGATTTGATAACGATAGACAAGATTATCACGATAGATTAGAGCATTTTTTTCTTTATCGTTCTTGTAACCCTAAATCCTCTACAGCGGAAGTTCTTTATCGAGCTCTGCTGAGGATTGTTGATTAATCATTCGACACACTTTGATCCATTCTTGTGTTATTTGCTGTTTTCGTATTTATTATTTTACCTGTTATAAAGATCTAATCGATCTTCAAGTTAGTTTTTAACTCATCACTATCATTTCAAAACATCAAGTCACAAATCACAAGTCTCGATAACGATACATCAAATAGTAAAATGTCAGAGTACAATCCCAGGGTTCTCAAAGCGGAAATCATATGTGTGTGATGCGCTGCTACCCTGTCGGATCCTTCCCCTTAGTTGAAGAGGTACCTGAAACCAAAACTAAAAATGGTAAGCACGAAGCTTAGTGAGTTCCCCTATCATACCGTATACCATACAACCATACATAATGTCAGGCAGTTCTGGGGTGCCTGACCTACCCGTGTCAAGCCATTCTGGGATGCTGACCTACCCATGTCAAGCCATTGTGGGGTGCTGACCTACCCGTGTTAGGCCATTCTAGGGTGCCTGCTTACCCTCCGGTCTATCTCACCCGGCCACGAGGACTACTTCACCCTACTACTATCACATAATATATATATATATATATATATATATATATATATATATATATATATATATATATACATATATCATGCTGTCAGACATATCTGGGGTGTCTGACCTATCCTTCGGTCCTAACGACCGAATCGGGGACTATTCCCCTTCCTACTACCACTAGCACATAGAACATATCATACTAGCATGTATAATACATCTAATAATAGCAACCGTACAATTATCACATAAACAATCATCTCTACTGTAATCAACTACTAGTGGCTCGGCCTTGGTGCCTTAGACCCACTTTTACTGGAAGGTAACTCACCTCAATATCGTGTAGTGTCTGCACCGTCCTCGGTACGGAAATCAACTCTTCTCGACTCCTCGGTCCCTATACGACAATTTTCTAAGTTATCAATTCATACTCATAACCCTTACAAGGGTCACTCAAATCCCAGTCAAAGGCAAGGTAAAAACCTTGGTCAAAGTCAACATCTGGTTGACTCGACTCGCCGATTTGGTCCACCAACTCGCCGAGTCCCCATGACCACAAAATGTCATAATCTCGTCCATACTCGTCGAGTCTAGCAAGAGCTCGATGAGTTCGTCTTCAACAACACATCATACTATCTTCAACCAACTCGCCGAGTTCTTCTTTGAACTTGTCGAGTTCATCTTCATCCATATGAAGGTGTTCAGTCTACGACTCGCCGAGTTCATCCTTGAACTCGTCAAGTCCGTCTTCATGTGGTTGGGACATTGCCTTGAACTCGCCGAGTTCCTCCTTGAACTTGTTGAGTCCTTCGATCTTCAAGTCGATAACAACCCCTAACATGCTGAGTGTTCCTTCCACTCAACCAAAGACCATTTCCAAAAGGCATTTAGGGAAAATGTGACTCGACTCGCCGAGTCCCTCTTTGTTCAAAACTATTCGGTCAATTATAATGGGTCTTAATGCATCAAAACCTTAGATCTGGCCTCCTAGGGTCCATTTTATACATAAAGCTACAAACTTGATGTCCATGCATGGGGCCTTTGGCTCAAAAATCCATAAAAGGGGTTTATATGTTGCATGTGTCTCCTAAGGCCATAAAGTTAGCATCTTTACGCCATGGGAACCCTCAGTGGTTCCAGATCTGAAGTGAAACTCCAAATAAAAAGCTTAGAAAAGGTAGAAAATAGCCCCAAAACAAGATCTAGGAGATAGATGGTCAAGGTTCAAGTTTTTTTTTACCTTTAATGAACTGAGAATGAAGCAAAATCTCTAGATCTACTAGCTTCCACTTGAACTCCCAAGCTTTCTTCTTCTCTTCCAACTTCAAATGTACATAAAAGTCACCAAAAAGCTCAAGAACACTCAAAAGGGGCTTAGGGTTTTGATTTAGGGTTTCTATGGGTTGGGAGGGACGATGGGGGCTGGGTTGAGGCAGAATAAGACATTTAAATAGGGTGCAAACCCTAACATTAGGGTTTCCTCCAGACAACTCCTAGTCGTCAAGTCGGTCCCCCAACTCGTCGAGTAGGCCACTGACGAGTTGGGCCTCCAACTCGCCGAGTCCCAGGGCAAAACAGTAAAAATACTTGAATTTAAATACGTACCATGGACCGGGTGTTGCACATCTTGTGGAATATAGATGATGACCACATACTTTTCTAGACAATCCAGTGGAACGTTAACAGACTCGTAATCTGTAGGTATTTTTGAACAATGTGTTTATTCGGTGTTCTTTAACTTATGTGTTCATCAGGTATTTTTGAACTGAGTGTTTACCAGATGTTTTGAACTAAGTGCTTACCTGATGTTTTGAATTGAATGTTTTCTAGATGTTTTGAACTATGTGTTTAACAGATGTTTTGAACTATGTGTTTATTAGGTGTTTTTGAACTATGTGTTCGTTAGGTTATCGTGTTCATTAGGTATTTTTGAACTAAGTGTTCACTAGGTGTTTTTGAACTAGGTGTTCATTAAGTATTTTTGAACTGAGTGCTTACCAGATGTTTTAAACTACGTGTTCACCAATTGTAATTTAAGAACCATGGCAGCGATGGACTTCGTGCCTATTCCTTAGGATAACCCTTAGGAATGAATGAATAAAGGACAAATGATTCTTAAAATCTTTAAGAATAAAGAAGATAATGAGGATGGGAAATTGAGTTGATTGTTTGATGTTTAAACATAATAAATTTATTTATTGTGGGTTGAAAACCCTATATGCTCACTCAGTTTTCTATATTACAGGTAGTGGAACAAGAGCGTAGTTGGACGATGACGAGAGATTTTAGATTATAGGCCAATAGATATAAATAACTGTTGCAAGGCCTATATTGTACTGTTTATGCTTTTGGTCTGTATCGATGTGGACATCCCGAGTTTTGTAATGAAATGAAAAATACATTTCTTTAAGAAATGCTTTGATAAATTTTTATCATATTTTGTTATGGGGACAAATTCCGCAACACCTTTTGAAAGATTACTCTGATTTTATTTTAAAAGCATAAAATAAATCGGTCTTTTCTGGCCGAGAAATTTGGGGATGTCATAGGTAATTGTTAGGGTTGGCAAGGTTGCTTACAGATTGGATCTTCCGAAGGAGCTCAATCAGATTCATAGCACTTTCCATGTTTCGTAGCTGCGAAAGTGTGTGTTGGATGAGGATTCGGTGGTTTCCTTGGATGATATTCAGCTCGATGAGCGCCTAAACTATGTTGAGAGGTCGATAGTTATTTTGGAGAGCAAGATGAAGATCCTACACAAAAAGGATATACCTTTGGTAAAGGTATAGTGGCAACATCGGAGGGGATTCAAGGGGACCTAGGATCTAGAATGTGAGATGCGGGAGCATTACCCAGAGTTGTTCGCACCAGTTGATTTCGAGGACGAATTCTGATTCAAGTGAAGAAGAGTTGTAACACCCGGTGTAACAGCCCGGAATCTCAGGTATTGTTAAATTATGTTTTTGGGGTGAGTTAAGAACGGACTCGGCGAGTTGGAGCCTAGACTCGCCGAGTAGGATCGCAGACTTGGTCGCGGGTTCGCGACTGGACTCGACGAGTCCGATATGGACTCGGCGAGTCTACGCTGTTTAGCGAAAACCCTAACCGTTCAGGTTTGGGTCGTATATAATGCACTTATAGGCCGTCATTGTCCGTCTTTAGTCGACTGAGAAGAAACCTAAACGGCTGTGGGCATCTAGAGCAAGATTGAAGGATATTAGGGCCTTGAAGATATTGTTGTGCAAGGAGGAGAAGAGCTTTGGCTAAAGGAGCAGCAAGGGATTCGAGTTCTGCGGTTTGGGGACTCAGAGAGTGCGTTGTTCAGGTAATATTTCAGATTCTTTCTGTTATGTTGATGTGTGCATGGATTTAGGGTTTATGGAACCCATTTGGTGATTAGATGAATTAGTACCTTGTTACCCAAACGACTATAACCCTGTATTAGGACCTTTAGAGGTCCAGAAGGTCCCATGCTTGTGTATTTCGGGACAAAACTTATCTCAGGAAGCAGTTTGATCGACTGCATGGCATGGACTCGCCGAGTCCGATGAACAGACTCGGCGAGTAGCTTGGAGATTGACTGGAACTCGTCGAGCTGTTCTTCAGACTCGGCGAGTGGAGTCGGGGTGGCCCCACGATTCTTCCACAAGGATCTCGTCGAGCCAAGAGGGATACTCGACGAGTAGAAAGGGAACATCAGGGGAAGTTGGGGAGGACGTCTAGACTCGCCGAGTCGCCATGGCACTCGCCGAGTCCGGTCGAGTTGACCGTTGACCGTTGACCGTTGACCGTTGACCAGAGTTGACCTAAGTCTGTCTTCTTAGGAATAGTCACACTTATAAGATATAAGTGTTAATGAGAGATATGTGATGTTATAGGGAGGTTGTAGCTCGTCGGATTGTGCACGAGTGATTTCAGGATTTGCTAGCTTTCAGCATTTACGAGGTGAGTCTTCTCACTATACTGTACCCGGAAGGGTTTGACTGTGTGACCGGAAGGTCAGATATGATATGTGATATGTATGCTATATGTGGTAAGTTATTTGTTATATGTGCTATGTATGTTATGTGGGCCGGAAGGCAATATGTTATGGGCCGGAAGGCGATTATGTTATGGGCCGGAAGGCGTTGTGTTGAGGACCGGAAGGTCAGGGCCTGGAAAGGCGTATGTGCGTAAGTGTATATTGGGGGACTCACTAAGCATTTATGCTTACAGTGGTTATGTATGTGTTTCAGGTACTAGCAAGGACCGTGGGAAGGCGCCGGCGTGATCGATACACACTGAAGAATGTTTTTATGATCTTGGGATTTAGGCAGTTTGTATTTGACATGACACTTAAACTATTTATGCCTTGTTTTGAATGAAATTACTCTATTTATAAAAAGAAAAATTTGTTTGAAAATTTGCGTTGTTACAATTGGTATCAGAGCCTTGGTTTGAGGGATTCGGGTGCACCTTCGGGAGTAACTGAACTCAAACCGAGGATTTGAGGAAAACTTTTTAAATAAAGGCATAAACTTTTGTAAATGGTTTTGTTGTAAGCAAGAAAGAAGCAGTGTGTACGATCAGTCAGCGCCCGAACGGTAAAGATCCCCAAGATACCTTACAATGTTATATGATATAAATTGTTATGCATGCTAGAAGACTAGGTATTCATGATAGGACTAGAGTGGCCTGATTTGTGATGCCTTAGTCTAGGGAAGTTTGCCGATATGAGATGCTTTGCTAGTATGCGGGTAGATAGTGCATGTTAGAAGTAGAGTACTCACTATCCGGGGTTTGGGGAGGAAGACTTGGGATGAATGCTGATGCGGTGTGGTCGGTAGTATTGGGCCCGTACTACCGAAGACACCGGGTTAGTGGGAGACCCAAGTACGAATCCCTGGATATCAGAGACTGAGTAGGGTTGCGTTATCGAGTGCGATTACACTCGATGGAGTCTCTGATAGTTTTTGTTGTATTTCAGAGACATCATGGTTAGACCATGCCACGGAGCGAGTACGAGCGGTGTGAGTGACGAGGAGATTCGTCAGATGATTCACGAGGAGGTGGCGGCGGCGATCCGGGCTGAGATCCCGGAGATGTTTGGGTCTATTAAGACCACCCTGATGGAGACATTCGATGAGCGGTACGCCGCATTGACTGAGGCTGCAACCGCTGCAGCTACCGCAGCCGTGGCCGCTGCTAGGCCACAAGGGGGTGACTCGTTGCTGTTCCGAGAGTTCAGCAACACGAAGCCACCTGAGTTCGATGGGACGCAGGATCCGATTGCTGCGATGAGGTGGATCGCAGATATAGAGGGGTGCTTCTACACTTGTTCGTGCCCGGAGCACCTGAGGGTACGGTTCGCTTTGAACCAGCTCCGTCTGGGAGCGAAGGACTGGTGGAAGTTCGTGACGGCAAACTTCACTTTGGCAGAGACTACAGCGGTGACATGGGAGGGGTTTACTGCCATGTTCAGGGATGAGTACGTTCCCCCGGTGGAGTGGGAACGATTGGTTCAGGAGTTCTTAACCCTCAAGCAGGGTACGGATTCGGTGGCGGCGATCACGCGGAAGTTTCATGAGAGGGCAATGTTTTGCCCCGAGCTGGTGTCCACAGAGCAGGCTCGGATGAGCCGGTACTTGGGTGTCTTGAGGAGAGATATCCGGGAGTTTGTGTCGAACTCCACCTATCATACTTTTACTGAGCTTCAGGCGAATGCCAGGAAGCGTGAGATCGAGTTGGAGACTCAGGCCAGGGAGGAGGCCGAGTCTCAACAGGTAGATCGGCGACCGGCTCAGTCTCAGCCGGCAGCCAAGCGGATCAAGTCCACCGATTTGAGGACGGGAGGTTCGAAGGGCCGCACTTGCGGAAAGTGCGGCAAGGGTCACGATGGGGCGTGTCGAGCCGGTGCTTGCTACAAGTGCAGCAAGGAGGGGCACATTGCTAGGGAGTGCCCCAAGGGGTTTATGGTTTGCTTTCATTGCAACCAGACCGGCGATCGGAAGGCCGAGTGTCCTCAGCTTCGTCAGGGATCTGCACCTACTGCCAGGACTACTGAGGCTCGACCGGTGAAGGTCGAGGCCCCGAGGGCTCGTGGGAGAGCCTTTCAGCTGACTGCGGAGGAGGTCCGCGCTGCGCCCGATGTCGTGGCAGGTATGTTGTAATTCATGTATTTATTTTAATGTCGAGATGTTATGCTTATGTTGTTATATGCGTAGGTACTTTCCTTGTGAACTCTGTGCCTGCCTTAGTGTTATTTGACTTGGGTGCGGGTAGGTCCTTTGTATCGTTAGCCTTTAGTCAGCATATCAGCGTTAGTCGCGAGTCGTTCAGCCGACCTCTGAGGGTTTCTATAGCTGACGAAAGAGTGATTTGTGCCACGGAGGTTCTCCGGGGATGCGTGTTAGAAATTTTCGGGGTCGAATTCCCGATTGACCTGATTCCTATTGCGATGGGTGATGTCTGTGTCATCGTGGGCATGGACTGGTTGAGCCAATTCGGCGCTGTCATCGACTGTGAGCGTCAGCTGGTGACTATACGAGACCATAGTGGGGGAGTTCTTTCGGTGTACGGCGAGGGTACCCGTTCGGGATCAGCTTTTTGTTCGGCCGTTAGGGCGAGGCAGTGTCTACAGCAGGGCTGTAAGGGTTTTGTGGCGTATGTGATGGATACGCGGGAGGTTTCCGAGAGACCGAAGTCAGTTGAGGAGGTCCCTGTGGTGCGTGAGTTTCCAGATGTTTTCCCCGAGGAGCTGCCGGGACTACCTCCTGTGAGGCAAGTAGAGTTTGGTATCGATCTGGTTCCGGGGGCCGCGCCTATTGCTAAGGTGCCTTATCGTCTTGCACCTCCAGAGATGCAAGAGTTGTCCTCGCAGCTCCAGGAGTTGCTGGGGAAGGGATTCATTCGGCCGAGCAGCTCGCCGTGGGGAGCACCTATTCTGTTCGTCAAGAAGAAGGATGGTTCACACCGGATGTGCATTGATTACCGGGAGTTGAACAAGTTGACGGTCAAGAACCGTTACCCGTTACCGAGGATCGATGATTTATTCGATCAGTTGCAGGGAGCGTCTTGGTTTTCCAAGATCGATCTGAGGTCAGGGTACCATCAGGTGAGAGTGCGGGATAGGGATGTCCAGAAGACAGCGTTTAGGACGCGATATGGGCATTATGAGTTTGTGGTGATTCCTTTCGGGCTCACCAATGCCCCGGCTGTGTTCTTGGATCTCATGAACAGGGTATGCAGGCCGATGTTGGATCGGTCAGTGATTGTATTTATCGACGACATTCTGGTGTATTCGAGATCTAGAGAGCAGCATGAGGAGCATTTGAGGGAGGTCCTCGAGTTATTGAGGTCGGAGAAGCTTTATGCAAAGTTCTCCAAATGTGACTTCTGGTTGCGGGAGGTCCAATTTCTAGGACATGTTGTTAATCAGAAAGGGATATTGGTCGATCCGGCCAAGGTTGAGGCGGTGATGAGTTGGGAGGTGCCGAAGTCACCTTCTGAGATCAGGAGCTTCCTTGGGTTGGCAGGGTATTATCGGAGATTCATCAAGGATTTCTCCAAGATCGCAGTGCCACTCACCAGATTGACCCGGAAGGGTGTTGCATTCTCATGGGGGCCCGAGCAGCAGACCTCCTTTGAGACACTTCGCCAGAGGTTGTGCGAAGCCCCGGTATTAGCTCTCCCAGAAGGGATGGAAGATTTTGTGGTATATTGCGACGCATCGATTTCGGGACTGGGTGCAGTGTTGATGCAGAGGGGTCATGTGATAGCGTATGCGTCGAGGCAGCTGAAGCCTCATGAGGCGAGATATCCCACACATGATTTAGAATTGGGGGCAGTAGTGTTCGCTCTCAAGATTTGGCGTCACTACTTGTATGGGGTTCGATGTACGATATACACGGACCATAAGAGTTTGAAGTATTTGATGGATCAGCCCAACCTAAATATGCGTCAGAGGAGGTGGCTGGATGTGGTCAAGGATTATGATTGTGAGATCCTGTACCACCCGGGCAAGGCTAATGTGGTAGCCGATGCATTGAGCCGCAGGGCGGAGAGCACTCCATTGCGAGACGTATGCTTGAGACTGACTGTGATGACTCTAGTATTGGATGCTATCCGTGGGGCACAGGCTGAGGCTGTGCGACCAGAAATGCAGAAGAAAGAGCGGGTTGTGGGGTTAATTTCAGAGTTTGTGAAGGATGGGCGAGGGCTTATGACGTTTCAGGGTCGGATTTGGGTACCGTTCGTGGGCGGTACGCGTATCACTTTGATGGAAGAGGCTCATAGATCGAAATTCTCGATCCATCCCGGTGCTACGAAGATGTATTTGGACTTGAGGAAAGAGTATTGGTGGCCCTGTATGAAGAGGGACGTCGCATGGTTCGTTGAGAGGTGCTTGACCTGCCGTAGGGTCAAGGCCGAGCACCAGAGACCGCATGGCAAGTTACAGCCATTGGAGATCCCCGAGTGGAAGTGGGAACAAATCACTATGGATTTCATCACCAAATTGCCGAGGACTGCCAGGGGAGTTGATGCAATTTGGGTGATTGTGGATAGGTTGACGAAGAGTGCACACTTCCTTGCCATCAGTGAGAGTTCTTCAGCGGAGAAGTTGGCGGAAATATATGTGAGAGAGGTGGTATCTCGACATGGGGTACCGATCTCGATTGTTTCAGACCGTGATGTGCGTTTCACTTCCAGGTTCTGGAAGAAATTTCATGAGGAGCTGGGTACTAAATTGCATTTTAGTACCGCATACCATCCCCAGACAGACGGTCAGAGCGAGCGGACGATTCAGACGCTGGAGGACATGCTCCGGGCGTGTGTGTTAGACTTCGGGGGTAGTTGGGATGCGTATTTACCATTGGCAGAGTTTTCCTACAACAACAGCCACCATTCGAGCATT
Organism: Lactuca sativa; assembly: GCF_002870075.4. Classification (NCBI taxonomy): domain Eukaryota; kingdom Viridiplantae; phylum Streptophyta; class Magnoliopsida; order Asterales; family Asteraceae; genus Lactuca; species Lactuca sativa. The sequence continues at coordinate 199,569,649 of NC_056631.2, read as the reverse complement.
GGTATGCCACCTTTTGAGCTGTTGTATGGTAGGAGATGTCGGACCCCCATTTGCTGGGGAGAGGTGGGACAGAGAGTGATGGGCAGCACGGAGATCGTGCTTCAGACGACAGAGCAGATTCAGCAAGTTAGGCAGAGGTTATTGACTGCCCAGAGCCGACAGAAGAGTTATGCAGACAGGCGCCGATCCGAGCTTGAATTTCAGGTCGGCGACTTCGTTCTCCTGAAGGTCTCCCCTTGGAAAGGAGTGATTCGATTCAGGAAGAGGGGCAAGTTGGGGCCCCGGTATATTGGGCCATTTCGTGTGATTGCAAGGATAGGCCGGGTAGCATATCGGTTGGAGTTGCCAGCGGAGTTGGGACAGATCTGATGGGTTTTGTGCAAAATATATCCTATGTGCTCATACAAACCCTAAAGCTCGGATCTAGGTTTCTCTATTGTACATACTTTGAATCCAAGACTTAGAACCCTAATACTAGCATATGGAAATCAGAATTCACATGTAAATAGGTTTAAGAACATACCTTGATTGTTATGTAGCAATAACAATCCAATTCCTCCTTGAATTGACCTTGGAAAGCAGAGAGTCACAAGTGTCACTCCTCTAATGGCTTACAAACACCATAAGCAAGTGGAGAAGGTATAAGGAGAGAGGAGGGAGGTTAGAATTCGTATCTAGGGCTTCTTGGGAAGGGATACCCGAATTCCTAACCCTAGGGGTGTTTATATAGGTGTAGAGATAGGGTTTCAGTCATTATCCTTATCTAGTTGATTATCCATTAAGCAACCAATAAGATAATCCTTGAATCCTTATCATACTCGAATTCTAAGGCTTTCCAACCTTAAATTCGTTCACCATACTTATAAGCTAATCCTTACCTTATTTTGTAACTATCACATAATTACAATTCAGCCCCTCTAGTTTAATTAATTACACTTGATCACAAAATTAATTCTCAATTAATTATTGACCAATATTAATTAAACAAATATGATTTCTCCTTTAATATATTATTCTTATAACATATTAATAAATCATATTATCCTCTCTCTCTTTATTCATTTCTCCAATCAAGTTGCTTTGGTGAAGGCAACCCAAAAGGACCATGCACCATCGGGTCAAGTACATACCAAAATAGTTATGGACTTAGACACTAATCCAACAGTCTCCCACTTGGATAAGTCTAACAACTATTCTGCGTATGACTTCGGATCTCGATCTGCAATCGTAGCTTTCCAAAGCCGCTGTCAACTCTGATCATATCAAATACGCGTGTCCTTAGATAAGGGATCATGTATTCCTCCATTCTAGATATCATATGAGATATGATTTCAAATCATTCTCTTTGTACTATATCTCGATTCCTGATTTATGACGACTGACTAATTGAACAAATCAAATTAGCCCTAGCCCGACCGAGCATTTACATTTGTCATCACTAAACCATCGAGGGGCCCAAAGATATCGCTTTTATTCTACTTTGAATAAAAGGAACGGATAAACTTTGATACAATGCTTGCTTGTACTCACGCCCCAAATCACACACAACAATATGTTTTATAACACCAAGTTACTGGTGCGTTTACATATTATCAATGTGCAACCGATTCGCAAGATACAACTCACACATCTCGGTTTTAAGAATATAAGATGTTATCGTCTCACCAATCACTCGTGATACAATCCATGGAGTGATCCAAGTGAGCGTGGGTCTAATAAAATGCTCAAATCTCATTTATAAGCACTCATGAACGTTGCAGCAAACATTTGCTTATGTCTAATACTCTTTTAGACAATCCACACACCAATTCACGACAGTCTTCATTCATACCTACTTCCAACATATGAACGACTGTGGCCCGTTTGAATAATTCGATTATTCTTAATAAATTCAATTATTCTGGAAGTCAAAACATGCAAATGTGAAACACAAGAATAATACTAATCCCATATGGCCTCAACCCTTTGAGCATAAATAAAACACCTTTTATTTATCACCATATTGATTACTCATTATTTGTCGTTTCGGGTAATCAACTTCTTACTTGAATTCCAACACTTGTCTCATGCTCCTAGCATGCACACAATGTTTACCTATGGTTCTTACTTTGTGAAATAGATCTCATTGAATACATTTCCAATCCTTCTCATTTCACAACTCCAAATCCGTTTTTCATAAGTGAAAGAATATCAAATTCTTGCTACTTATAGAATATGCTAGATTCTAACATTTTATGCAACTATCCTTTCGTAATGTCACTGCACCAAAGTCACAAAGACTATTGCCAATGATATTACAAAGTCCTCTATCGGAGATTGTTACAAGACAATTCCATAGACGTGATGTCTCTCACTCAAAGTACATTCTTTGAACATCCTTTTGCATAGAAGTTTCTAATCTAGTCATAGATTTCTCAATATTCAATTCCCAATATGGACACACTTCCATATGTTCCATATGACAACTCATTCTTAATAGAATCTTATCTATTCGTAATGATGTCGATACGGTCCATCCAATATGGAAACATTTCCATATTTTCCAATACTATACTTCCAATTACTCACAAGCGACCAATCCTCGTCGAACTTGGATTGTCCTTTGATAGTTGTTTAATTGTTTTAGTCAAAACCAATTCTAGTCCCTTTTCCCTCTAAATGCGCTCGACATTTGGAAAATTTTAGAACGGTCAAACATTAAGCATTTGCAATCGATCCTATACCCGAAGCGTATGGGACACAACGCATAATGTTTTATTTGCTATGTTCTCAAAATTCGAATTGTGAAAAGGGATGCCGTAATCATAATCGAAATTTTAAGAACACACTATGTACCTTTGACTAAATTTATTAACATTTCTCAACCTAATCCTTTAGATTTGAAATGAAGCATAATATTCTCTCCCTTAATTATATCAAAACAACCTTTCAACTCTTACAACTTTGCAAAGTATGACTCTTGTTTTCTATAATTAATATTGCTAACCTCGCAATACTTTTCTTAATAATCATACAATCATAACATTTATGCTCCCACTATCATGATGATTATTATAAAACATAACACTTATGCTCCCACTAGCTTCGACATGTATTCTTAAACATCTTAACTTACAGAAAGACAATACCTATTGAATTTCTTAATTCCATGTTTCTAATACATAGTGCTTTGATAATCTTTTATCAAGGCTTCTTGAACTTATACACCTTTGCCTTCGATAGTTCATGTGTGTGTCTAAACAATTAAGACTAATTGCCAAACCTCTCAATTCAAATTATGGAAAGGGATACCGTAACCATAATTGAATTCGAGAATGCAATTTTACAATCACTATCTTCTTAAAATCTTTCTTAGTGAAAGCATTTCTTCACAATCATTTTCATGAAGGAGGAAATCTTATGACACTTAGATTTGAGCGGTGTATGTATTCCTATCCATGTGAATTTTTCAAAACTAAAGTTTACGACAAATTCAAACTCTTATGGATCGAACTTTCTTGATCTTGATTTCTTGCCTTATGGTAGCACAGCTGCCCACCATGTCTTCCAAGTAGTTAAGCAGCTCACCTTTTCTTATCAATGTACTTTCCATTAATTAAGGTGTTTTGCCCTTTTATGCGTTCAAAATGAGAACTCATAGAACTCTCATGCATAATTAACTCGATTGGATTGGCACAGAAACAAAATAATGTCATCACGAAAGGTTGTAAGCCTTAACTCGTGTGCTAGTGATGATCGATAAGGTTTATTTGATTTGTTCTTGAAACCTTTCAAGACCATTAAGACTCCCACTGACTCCTTGACATATAAGATTCTCTTGTCAATAAACATTTCTTGACAAACAAATATTCAAGAGTTAGTGTAGTTTTTATCAAAACACTTCATAAATTGGTCCTAGTTGGTCTTTGTCTTATCCAAGACATCACAACTTTCCACATTTAATGAAAGTTTTAAACCTTCTTTATACTTTTTACTCAATGTCACAATCTTAACTTTAAGACTTGTTATTGGAACGAAGTATGATTGACTTATTGATTTAACCATTTCTTCAATTCTTGATTCCTCTTCTTAGACATACAATTGTACTAAGACTCACTTAGAGGATCAATTGAGATATGGTTCTTAGTCACTAAGACATATCATAAAGCATAAAAGCTACTCTCCCTTCTTCTTTGAATGGAGAAACTTTTATCTTTCTGCCTACTTGATTCTTCTTATTCATTCTACTATTGATCTAAACCCTTTAATCAATTTAGAATTACACTTAATCTTGTAAGTATAATCATATTTACTAAGCCTTTAGTAAATCATGACGAATATCTTTGTTATTCTTATGGTGAACTTGATCAACACACTACTTTGTGTACTTGATCTCCTAGTCTTTCACTTGACACTTTGTCAACGAATTGGTCTAATTTCCAAGTATGAATTTCTCATTCATCATGCAACCAAGTTGCGTGATTCCAAATTTCTGTCCAATTGAAACTTTGGGCGATGAGAAACTCTCCCTATTTGGTAAATTCTTGACTTTTCCATAAACACCATAAATAAGAATCATATCCATTTGTTGTAGAAATATGCAAACACCAATTTTCATAACGATTTCATTGCAAGGAAATAAATAAATAAATAAGTCAAACAAAAATTTTATTTTATTTATAAAAGCAACGGAAAACATATGTCCTTACAATGCAAAATCCATTGAAAACTATGTATTTCAAAAGAAAATTTTCTAACAACTCTATCATAACTATCTAAGATCAAAATCTAATCTTCAAGTCCATGCGATCAAGATCCATTCCTTGTGATTAGATTCATCTTGTTCCTTCACCAAGCTTCCTTTCTTTTCACCGATCCTGTAAAACATTCAAATGCAATCTCATTACATTATGTATTAAGAATTAATGAATAGGAACTTAATGGAGTTAGATAGTGGATTTTACCTGAAGCGCAGCCATACTCTTTGACTCTCCCAGCTTCTGGACTCTTCAGGCTTTTTGGGCAGACTTGTATCCAACGCCCTTTCTTTTGGCAGCAAACGCATGTCGGTTCTCCTAGAACGTCCTCGGAAGTATGGTCGGTTGACTCTCCCAACAAATACGCTCCATTGCTTCGCCAAATCATTTCTGATTCAGTAGCAATGAGCATGTAAGTTAGGTCAATGAGGTTGTCATCATGATTCATCATATAATACTTTCTTTTGAACTCATTATATGATTCTGGAAGTGACTGCAAAACCCAATTCACAGCCAACTCATTCGGGAATGACACACCCAACATTTTCAACCTATCAATGTGTGATTTCATTCCTAGAACGTGGGCACACACGGGTTTACCATCTTCATGTTTCATTTCCAATAGGGCTTTAGTGATATTGAACCTTTCAATTCTTCGATCTTGTGGGTTGGGGAGAACAATAGGAGGAGGAGGAGGAAGTGAAGTATGATTTCTCGTTCCTCGATTGAATCGTGGAATACCATCTTCATGTGGAATGCTTGTTCCACGGGATTTGGGAAGACCATAGTTGTCGAACTTTGACATCTACAAAACGGGAGAAAACGAATTCAAGTTAGTTGATTGATTGAGTCCTTGGTAAATCACCCAAATGAAATTCCAAGGCTAGAACCCAACACAATATTCTACAACTCGGGAGAGGGATGCCGTAACCCTAATTGCAGAATATTTGAAGGTAAGTGAATGACGATTCACTAATTTCCACCACGAAAAACGAAAAAGAATTTTAGTTTTAAATCTATGAAAACTCCTAGATCCTTTGAGATTCATTGAACTTTCAATGGCATGTTTAAATCTCGATATGCCCCTCTTGTTTGTGACTGGGATGCCGAGGATCACAAAGCGGGTGTGAATAACCATGCAAACTACATGGTGCCCTCATATGTTACAGTCACCTATTCGATGTGCCGGTAAACCACACACGCTCCATCGAACTATGACAAACATTGAGTCACCCTTTGCTACCTTTGCTTAGACCCATTTAGTGTGCCGGTTAACCACACACGCTCCACTAACGTCTTCGCAAGGGCACAAAGTGTAATTTCATGGAATTGCATCAATTCACTTTTGCCTAAGTAACTAAGATTGGGAATTTTATGAAAACATTTAGTTACTTTAATAATTCATTATACTTATAATGGAAGGTTTCGTCCTATCCTACCCGTTCGGCTAACGACCCTCCACTAGTCAAGAGTGCGGTGGGTAAGAGTGGATACCCATTCAATCGCCATTTTATAGGCAATTTCCTTAAACACCCCTTATAGACCAGCTTCGTGAATGAGGCCTACTAACGGTAAGACTGACTTTTAGTTATACATATATATATATATATAATGTTAGACTTTTTAATGTTATATATAGTATAAGGTGTATTTTAAAACTTTTAAAATACTATGTGGTTAACTATAACAATTATACTTTTAATTAAATGGTTAACCTAAACTTTTATGGATTTATTAAATCTCTTTTAATTATACACCTTAATTAATTAATAAAACCATAAGGGTGTATTTGAACTTTTTCAAAACTAGTGTTTTAGAATTTAACATTCCTAATTAACTTTTAATCAACTTTTAAATTCCAAAACTTGAGGGCAAATTTTGAAACATTTTTCAAAACATTAAGGTTTCAACTATTTAAATTTCAAAACAACAAAACTTTTGGGGTTCAAATTTAAATTATAAAACCTAAAGGGCCAAATATGAAACTTTTCACAACAACAAGGATCAAATAACAAATAATTCAAATTAACATTTAATCACATAATTATCCATATTTGATGATTTCTTGCAAAATAATTTATCGATTTACTTAAAATAATTAATCAATTATCTTATAAGGAAACAATTATCCTATTAATTGATAAATATCTTCAATTAGATTAAAAATATAGTCAAATATATCATATAATCGGATTAATATTAATCTAACATGATAAGGTAATTATCCATAAGCAAAAACAGCAAGAAATCCCGAAGTACCCTCCTTCTGACGAGTTGACTCGTCGAGTCAGCCTTGGACTCGTCGAGTCACCTTGGACTCGGCGAGTTCAGCCATGGACTCGGCGAGTCCAGCCTCCAGAATGCAAAAAATCGAATTTTTCAGTTACAACAAGCATCAATACAATAGAAACCAATCAAGGCTCTGATACCACTGATGGGTTTTGTGCAAAATATATCCTATGTGCTCATACAAACCCTAAAGCTCGGATCTAGGTTTCTCTATTGTACATACTTTGAATCCAAGACTTAGAACCCTAATACTAGCATATGGAAATCAGAATTCACATGTAAATAGGTTTAAGAACATACCTTGATTGTTATGTAGCAATAACAATCCAATTCCTCCTTGAATTGACCTTGGAAAGCAGAGAGTCACAAGTGTCACTCCTCTAATGGCTTACAAACACCATAAGCAAGTGGAGAAGGTATAAGGAGAGAGGAGGGAGGTTAGAATTCGTATCTAGGGCTTCTTGGGAAGGGATACCCGAATTCCTAACCCTAGGGGTGTTTATATAGGTGTAGAGATAGGGTTTCAGTCATTATCCTTATCTAGTTGATTATCCATTAAGCAACCAATAAGATAATCCTTGAATCCTTATCATACTCGAATTCTAAGGCTTTCCAACCTTAAATTCGTTCACCATACTTATAAGCTAATCCTTACCTTATTTTGTAACTATCACATAATTACAATTCAGCCCCTCTAGTTTAATTAATTACACTTGATCACAAAATTAATTCTCAATTAATTATTGACCAATATTAATTAAACAAATATGATTTCTCCTTTAATATATTATTCTTATAACATATTAATAAATCATATTATCCTCTCTCTCTTTATTCATTTCTCCAATCAAGTTGCTTTGGTGAAGGCAACCCAAAAGGACCATGCACCATCGGGTCAAGTACATACCAAAATAGTTATGGACTTAGACACTAATCCAACAAGATCCACGACACTTTTCATGTGTCGCAATTGAGGAAGTGCATAGCCGATGAATCGGCAGTGGTTCCATTGGAGGATATTCAGGTGGATGCGAGCCTGAATTATGCCGAGAGACCAGTGGCCATCAGGGATCGGAAGATCAAGGTTCTGAGGAACAAGGAAGTACCTCTGGTGTTGGTCCAGTGGCAACACCGTAAGGGGTCGGAAATGACTTGGGAGCCGGAACGTGAGATGTGGGAGCAGCATCCGGAACTATTTTCAGAGTGAGACTTCGAGGGCGAAGTCTAATCCAAGTGGGGGAGAGTTGTAACAGCCCGGAATCTCAGGTATTGTTAAATTATGTTTTTGGGGTGAGTTAAGAAGGGACTCGGCGAGTTGGAGCCTAGACTCGCCGAGTAGGATCGCAGACTTGGTCGCGGGTTCGCGACTGGACTCGACGAGTCCGATATGGACTCGGCGAGTCTACGCTGTTTAGTGAAAACCCTAACCGTTCAGGTTTGGGTCGTATATAATGCACTTATAGGCCGTCATTGTCCGTCTTTAGTCGACTGAGAAGAAACCTAAACGGCTGTGGGCATCTAGAGCAAGATTGAAGGATATTAGGGCCTTGAAGAAATTGTTGTGCAAGGAGGAGAAGAGCTTTGGCTAAAGGAGCAGCAAGGGATTCGAGTTCTGCGGTTTGGGGACTCAGAGAGTGCGTTGTTCAGGTAATATTTCGGATTCTTTCTGTTATGTTGATGTGTGCATGGATTTAGGGTTTATGGAACCCATTTGGTGATTAGATGAATTAGTACCTTGTTACCCAAACGACTATAACCCTGTATTAGGACCTTTAGAGGTCCAGAAGGTCCCATGCTTGTGTATTTCGGGACAAAACTTATCTCAGGAAGCAGTTTGATCGACTGCATGGCATGGACTCGCCGAGTCCGATGAACAGACTCGGCGAGTAGCTTGGAGATTGACTGGAACTCGTCGAGCTGTTCTTCAGACTCGGCGAGTGGAGTCGGGGTGGCCCCGCGATTCTTCCACAAGGATCTCGTCGAGCCAAGAGGGATACTCGACGAGTAGAAAGGGAACATCAGGGGAAGTTGGGGAGGACGTCTAGACTCGCCGAGTCACCATGGCACTCGCCGAGTCCGGTCGAGTTGACCGTTGACCGTTGACCGTTGACCAGAGTTGACCTAAGTCTGTCTTCTTAGGAATAGTCACACTTATAAGATATAAGTTTTAATGAGAGATATATGATGTTATAGGGAGGTTGTAGCTCGTCGGATTGTGCACGAGTGATTTCAGGATTTGCTAGCTTTCAGCATTTACGAGGTGAGTCTTCTCACTATACTGTACCCGGAAGGGTTTGACTGTGTGACCGGAAGGTCAGATATGATATGTGATATGTATGCTATATGTGGTAAGTTATTTGTTATATGTGCTATGTATGTTATGTGGGCCGGAAGGCAATATGTTATGGGCCGGAAGGCGATTATGTTATGGGCCGGAAGGCATTGTGTTGAGGACCGGAAGGTCAGGGCCTGGAAAGGCGTATGTGCGTAAGTGTATATTGGGGGACTCACTAAGCATTTATGCTTACAGTGATTATGTATGTGTTTCAGGTACTAGCGAGGACCGTGGGAAGGCGCCGGCGTGATCGATACACACTGAAGAATGTTTTTATGATCTTGGGATTTAGGCAGTTTGTATTTGACATGACACTTAAACTATTTATGCCTTGTTTTGAATGAAATTACTCTATTTATAAAATGAAAAATTTGTTTGAAAATTTGTGTTGTTACACCCGGATTAGGTATGCATTATCTTTTTATTTAGAAGTTAAGAGTTTCAGTCTGCTCATGACATGAAGAATGCCTTTTCATATCGCGAGGATTGATCCGGACTCGTGCATCATTTAAAAGTCCACGAGGTGAGCAGTATAGTGCTCACAATGTGAAGGCGGTTGACGACCAAAAACCCTAAGTTTTTGGTATTTAAGGGAATAAGAGGGCTAGGGTTTCTCACCCTCAGCCTCTATCACTCTCTAAGCCTCCAAAAATCCTAATATTGCCTCTCCTTAAGATCCCTTGTCTTTTAGGTGCATTTCTAGCTTATGGGAAGAAGAAAAGAAAAAGAATGAAGTACTCTATTGTTGGTGTGGGAAAATAATCAACATCATTATCATCATTTCTTGCTTTTGGACCCTTGTAAGTATTAAAGGATCCAACTTTATTGCTCATCATGGATAGTGTAACGCCTGTAGATCCGGGCTAGTCAATTTAGAGAGAATAGGGGTCGAAAACCAGTTTTCGACAAAAGATTATTTAGAATAAATAATCTTAACAAAGTTGTAGAATATGTCTCAAGGGTTCCATACATATAAAGAGCGCCGAAATCCGAGTTATAACGAAGAAGTTATGGCCCGTCGAAGTTTTACGACAAAATCGGCACGACACCGGGAGACGTAAATAGTGAATTTACGATGGAGGACTTTTTAGCCTTAGTGATCTAAACCAAAGTTGTAGTATACGTTAAACCGAGAACGTCCATAAAAAGAACGCCCAAATCTGACTTCGTATGGGGAAGTTATGATTTTTCTAAGATTCGACTTAGCAGTGCACGACCCGAAACTCGAATTTTAGTTCGAGCGGTTTTTGGATTATGCAACCTTAATGAGAGTTGAAGATCTCATTAATAGGAACTCAACGGTAAAAACATAGACGAAAACAGAGTCCGTATGTAGAAGTTACGAATTCCTCGCGGTCATTTAACAGTGTAAACTCCTCCTACTGTTAAATTTAAGATCGACCGAGAATTAGCCGACAGAGTCAAAATGAAAACGGAGCTCGTATGCGAAATTTATGAATTCTTGAAAAATCAGCTGATTTTCACCCTGCGTGCGATGCCACGTGTCAGCACCAGGTGAAAACTTGGAGCATACGCAACACCACAACGTGGTGACGCCCCTGGAGGCCTATAAATAGAGGCTCGGGGATGCCTCTTTTTGTCACTCCTTTCCCCACTTCTTTCTCTCTCTAGAACATCTCTCTAAGCCCTAAAACCCCCCAAAAAGCCTAGGGAACCTCCCTAGCACGAGGAGGAAGCCCGGAGCGCCTGACGGCTCCGAGAAGAAGAGCCTTTCGGCTCGGGAACGCTGCTCCAGCGAAACCCAGTTTTCAAGAAAACTCGTTGTAAGTGAGCTATGCCTACCCTATCTTTAGTATAGCTTATGTTTTAATATAGTAATGTTATTAGGATCTTATAAGGAGTATTTGGGCTATTATTATGGGTTATATAAGTATTGTTTAACGCTTATATAATAGTAATAATGGCTAGACTATTAAATTAGTTTTGTTAAATGTTAGACTAAACTCTAGTGGTAATGATACTAGGTTTCGTCAAGGGATAATTGTTTTAAGAGTAACGAAGTGCTGTCCGAGTGCCAACTCACCACCTTACCAGGTGAGTGCATAGTTACTCTCATCTTACACATAGATATGAAGTATTTAATATAAATTACGTGCTATATGTGCATATTGTCTAAATACTTGCTGTCTATGTTGGGTGAGAGATTTTTATACATGTTTTAAATGTTTTAAACTGTATAAGTATTTTTATATCTATAAAATATGTTGGGTAATACATGGGTAGATGAAGGACGAGGGGTGAAAGCTGAAATAGAGGAATATTAGTGGTATAGACCTAATGCCCTATAGTTGAACATTAGCAGCAATGGACCTAGTACCCTATAGATAAGCACTGGCAGCTGCGCCACAACCTGTAGATGTTGTTGATCTACAATAAACATCTTAGCAGTTGCGCTCTAAGGATAATATCAGCAGCTGTGCCTAATAGAGAACATTATAACCTTGACAGTAGCGTCTAAGGGACAATACCGACATAAACGCCTCATATAGAATGTCACAACTATGGCAGCTGCGCCTAAGTGATAGAACTAGCAGCTGTGCTTGACAGCTGTGTCATTGACAACGATGGACTTCGTACCTATTCCTTAGGAAAATCCTTAGGAATGAATGAACGAGAAATAGTTGATTCTTAGGGTAGATCCTTAAGATTAAAGAAGATAATGGGGTTGGGTAATTGGGTTAACTGTTTGATGATTAAACATAATAATTATATTATTGTGGGTTGAAAACCCTATGTACTCACCAGGTTTCCCAACCCGACCCACTCAGTTTATTTATATCACATGTTTCGATATGAAGTCACATTACACTGAGAGATTAAGGAGATATATATCACTAGTGATAACGAATGTAAGTTCTGTTTATGTTTATGTTTCTGTATTGACGATGACATCCCAATGTTTTAAATGAATAAAAATACATTTCTTCGGAAATGCTTTGATAACAAATTTATCATGTTTCACTGGGAACAAATTCCGCACATTTTTATTAAAAAGAGGTACTCTGATTTTTATAAAGCATAAACAAAATCGGTATTTTCTGGCCGTGAAAATAGGGATGTCATAGATAGATCTTGAGCTGTGTCCATTTTATTGATGTTATTGCATGATTGAGTGGAGTAGATCCATAATGTTGGTAACTTTATGGATTCTATGAGTCCCAAGAGCATTATAGTGTTCATATATGGGAGTTAGTGTAGATTTGAGGCATGCATGAAAATTTGAAGCTTATTTCTTCCCTTTTTGACCTAGAAATGGATGATCATGTTTGGTGCATGCATGGCTATAAAGGAAACATTTTTATGGACCTTAGGGGTCCCCTTTAGCTTCTAGAAGAAATGGAATCAAAGAATTAATGGATTAATGACTTAAAATGGTGATTTTTAGCCTCAAACAACGCTCATGACGTGAGATTTGATCCCATGACGTGAGAAGCGGACCAGTCTCGTTTCTGTTAGGACACTTGGAAGTCACGATGTGAGAAATGGAATTGAAGACTTAATATATGTTAGTGTTTATAAGAAGTCCTTGTTGGTTTATATTTAAAAAATTGTTGACATAATGTTTTAAGCACAAATCTAACAATTGCTTCTTGCAAAATAAATAACATCGAAATAGCTTGTTTCGAAAACCACTATCTGAAAGAAAAAAAAAAGTTAAAAGAATAAAACATAGAGTCGAATGAATCAAACAAAAAGATATTGAGTATGTCTTCATTTATTTTGTTTGGTTCATTGGACTTTATGTCATTTTTTTAAAATAATGGTTATTGAAACAAGCTATTTCCATATTTTTTTTTTATTTTGTTTTGTATTTGTTAGAAAGGATGGTTGGTTTTGTACTTAAAACATTATATCAATAATTTTTTTAATCTAAACCAATAAGGACTTATAAAAACTAACAAACAATTTTTTTTTTCAATATAAACCAATAAATATCATCTTAAGTAAAAACCATCAAAATAATTAATATATTAATAAACCGGAACATTGGTGGAAACAATTCTAAAATTAAACTATTTAATTAAAATTGATTTGGTTTATATTAGTTTTAAATACATACATGTCCTAAGAAAAAAATACATAATGTTTTTTTTGGTATATCTAGAGTTTAGATGCAACAAAAAAAAATTCTTTTTTTTCTTCAACCAATAATACAAAACATATTTTTTATAGCAAAAAGTGAAAATGAAAGTAAAACAGTATGCTAAAAAAACAACAAAATGATTAAAAAAATTAAAATTTTATGAAAAATTATAAAATTTAAAACTACACCTATTTTATAAATATTTTTAAAAGGGTTAATGTCATAAAAATCATCAAGTTTGTAGAGTTTTGTCGGTTTTGTCCAAATTTGAATTTTATGTCCGGCTTTACCCTCACATTTTCCAAAAAATGTTCGGTCTTACCATTTTACCGGTTATAACAGGTTTTTCAGGTTACCATTAAATTATCTTCGCAAAAAAAAAAAAAAAACCTTAAATTTACAGTTTTTTTTTTTTTTTTATTTTTTATTTTATTTACGTTTTTACCTTTGAGTTTATAATTTTTTTTATACTTTTATCCTAAGTATATTTTTTTCTTCATATTATATGTATTAATGCAGAAAAAATCGTATTTCTATATGAAAAAAAGTTTAATTAAATATTGTATTTACATTTTTTTTAAATGTTATATATTTATATGTGTGTGTGTGTATATATATATATATATATATATATATATATATATATATATATATATATATATATATATATAGGTCATTTTTCCCTGGATAAACCGTTTAAAATGTAATAAAAAACAAATTAATATGTTTTTAGAACTACAAATACATACTTTTATGTATTTAATAATATACATATCACTAACAAAACTTGTTCAATCATAAATGTGTTTATATATAATATTAAAAAACTATAAATACAACATTTAATTAAACATTTTTTTCGTATATAAACATGATTTTTTTTGTATGAATACGTATATTATGAAAAAAAAAATTTTGGGTAAAAGTGTAAAAAAATTATATACTTAATGGTAAAAACGTAAAAAACTGTAAATTTAAGGGTTTTTTGCGAAGTTAATATAATGGTAATCTAGAAACCTGTTATCACCGATAAAAGGGTAAAACCAAACATTTTTTTGGAAAATATAAGGGTAAAATCAAACATAATATCTAACTTTAAGTAAAACCGACAATACCATGGGAAAATGAGAGTTTTTATAATATTAACCCTTTCTAAAACTATGTCTGTTCAATAAATATTTTTTTAAAAACTCTGTTTTTTTCGATTACTCAGAATGTAGACACTATGTTGTGATCTTATCCACTTGGACTGAAACTCGGGCTTTGAGTCACTGAACTCGCCTCCATCGGAATTATTGTGCGGTCTCGACTATTGACCAACCATTGACCGCCACGTGAAGATCATATGAAGCAAATACCTATCCAACGGTTAGAATCTATCATAACCCGTTACATGGTTCATACACTATTGACTATTTAAACCGCTGTCTCTACCGATAAGCCCTTAATCCTTAATATTAAAACCTTTGCGGTTACCATTCCTCTATAACTAATTTCATTTCCCTGTTCCTTTCACAATCTTTCCAAACGCCATGATCGGTGGTGGCAATGGCGGTAACGGCGGATCCAAGAAACGCCACCGTGTCGGAAGCAACAGCCGTTTATCATCCACCGCGGCGGTGATCGATTCCTCTCGTCTCGACGGAACCCTAACCGAAGGCTCTCACAAACCCTTACCAACATCATCCATCCGCCGATCAAATTCACGTCATTCTTTCCTCCCTATTGCATCCTCCGTCCCCAATGGATTCAATGACCCTAACACCGCTGATGTCATCCTCCGTCTCTACCTCGATCAGTCATCACCTTTTGATTCAGACGATTCAGAAACGGCAGTGGCTGTTGATTCCACATCGGAATTCGAGATCTATCTCCATTCTTCTGTCCTCCGCCGATCGAAGTACTTCTCCGCACTTTTATCTGATCGATGGAAGAAGGACTCAGGGGAAGTTGATTATTACAGGTTTAATTTAGCCGTGACTGCAGGTTCGATCAACAATCATGTCACTGTTCTTCAACTTCTGTATACCAATGAAATATCAAGCACTATTGATACAGCATCTAAAGCGCTAGAGTTACTTCCAATTGCCTTGGAATTACTGTTTGAGGACTGTGTAACGGCCTGCGTCCGATACCTTGAAGCTGTACCGTGGACAGAGGAGGAAGAAATAATCGTGTTAAGTATAATCCCCCTTTTACGAGATGAGGAGTCAGTGGAACTTTTAGCTAGGGTTTCACCTCCAAAGTCGGATTTATCAGAGGAAATGCTTCACGGATTGATATTAACAGCGATTCATAATCATCCAAACATGGCGTTTGCAAAAGCGTTTGTTGCAAAACTCTTAAGGGACTTTTCATCCAGGGAATCCGCAAGAAGAGTTTTGGATAAATCTTTTGAGACCAGTTTGAAGGTGGTAAAAGAGTCCTTGGAGGAGTATTCCAGTCCAGACTTTCGTGGTGATCATAACGAGACTGAAGCAATTCAGAGGTTGAATTTGCACACTGCAATGACAAATGGGAGGCATTTATTGTGGTTGATTGAGCGGATGATTGAGTTAAGAGTAGCTGATACTGCTGTGAAGGAATGGAGTGAACAGGCTTCTTTTACTGCCGATTTGCAGAGGGCATTTAGGGATGATGCATGGAGGAATATTGTTCCTGGTCTTCCTGCTGTGGTTCTTAGGTGTACCTGCAAGCTTGCCAATGCTGTTGCTTCTGGTGTTATTTTGGCCTCTAGACAGGTAAGCTTTTAAATCCCCATTCTTTTCATATTGTTCTAGGATTCAGTGTTTCCTATTCTCTTATGTTTCAGGTTAGGATGAAAATGGTGAAAGATTGGCTTCCTGTATTGATTGTATGCAAAGACAATGTCACACCAATGTTGACAAATCATAAATCACTCTACCTGGAATTGGAAGAAACATTCTTGAAAATCATATCAACATTGCCTATGTCCGAAGCTCAAGAATTGTTGCAGCAATGTCTCAGTTTTTCAACTCGAAATGTTGAGGATTGCCCTCATTTAGTTTCAGCATTCACCACGTGGTTTCGCCGTGCAAATCGACAATTACCAGGTGATCAGCACCCACTTTCTTGAGTGTGTTTGATTGTGTGGAAGGTTTCATCAATTTTAGCATATAAACTTTCTACTTGTATATATTTATGCATATGACTTTTTATTGCGAGTTTAATCGTCTTGAAAAGTTTTGTAAATCTTGGAATAATTGTTATGGATAGTTGTGATTACATTGTAATTCTACATCTAAAGAACATGTTCTCTATTAGGGTTAAGACTTATTTCATTGCATCTAATGATTAAGCTGGATAGGATTCAAGATATTTCCGGATTTAGTGTCACTACATAGGTACGGGTTAACGAGCTTTTGGCTTTTAGCTTTGAGATAAATCTCCAATTGATAAAAAAGTTTCCTGGGAGTATGAGTTTGAAGTTTTTATTTTAAATTTTAAAACAAAAAGATTCAAATCCATAAATCACTTCAATTAGTCTTTGAGAGCTTTAAATTTTATCACTTTATCTTATTTTACACATTTCAAAATCTTAAAACACTTTACGACCACAAGTTTTGTCAAATATATCCTAAATCTTTCTATAAAGTTGGGAACGTATCAACATACTGGTAAACATAAAGTTAATATACATCTCTAGCAATTAATCTACGATGTGAAGCGTCTTTGTTGCATCTTCTTGATAAACCATTCGAAGTGATTTTCTTGCGTTTTCTTTATAGAGATGTATGACGATCTTTTGGGGGAGTAAGAGCTCCTTGTTATTCGAATATAGTGGCTGCTAAAGTCAGACGTCAAAGGTATTAAGAATGAAGAGAAGCATCGGCGAGGAATCTATAACTTTAGATATAACTTCTAATATAGTTTCACATTACAAATGATGCATATTGATATTTTTCCCTTTCTATAATACATTTTTTTTTCTTCTTATAATTTTGTTATCATGTCATATTTTCATTGATGAAAGCAGATCATGATGCATGAAATAACCCTTAATACATACGTTAATCGACGGCTGCAAATAAATTTTTTTAGAAATTAATTTCCAAAAGCAATTAGTTTTTTTACATAAATAATATACATCTAAACAATTATCAATAAAAGATAGCAGAAACAAAATCAATAAACATTAAACATATAAATGTACATTGTTGTCTTGGATTGGAAATAAACATATATCGTTCTTTTGAGTTAAAAATAATGTAACATTTAAAAGATGAGGATTAGAAACAAAACTTTAGGAGCATGAGACTCTTTTTATAAAAGATGTACACTTCTAATTAGATTATAATTTTTATAATTTAAATTGTTTAAAGATATTTCACTTTTAGATCTTTATTGCGCATAAATACTTTAATTTGATAATAGAAATTTAGAAATACAAATTTTCTATCTTTTCGTATATCACAAGTTACTATAAATTTTTTTAAATACTTATTAGATTACATAATAAATCAAATACTGAATTCAATTGTTTTTGAAAAAAAATCAATTTATTTTGGTGAACTTAATCAATTTACTATTTGATATTCACTGATCAATTTTTTATTTGATATTCGGTGAGTTAAAGATAAATGGGTATTTAATGAAGAGTTTAAGGGTTTATGATTTAGGGCATCGGTTTATGCATGTGAGTTTAAAAATACGATCCAAAAAAAAGGATCTAGCAATCTATTATTATAACTCATCCTATGAAAATGACCTACAAACCCAATTTATTGGAGTGTCTATTTTATTTTGTTATTATTTATTGACCATTGAATATACTATTAGAGTAATACATATAATCCCTTGTTTTAATACATACTATCAATGTCAAATTTAATTTCTATAAACTTTAATGTCAAATTTAATTTCTATAAACTTTGTTCAACAAATACGTAAATTGTAAAGGATGATTAGCCTTTTTCATGATCCCCACATGAATTGACCTTCATTTGCTCAACTAATCGACCTTAAAAGAATAATGCTTTGTTGTAGTATCTCCTTTGATTTTTTAGTACACCAAATACCACACAAAAGACCATTTTATCGTTGACAGCAATGCATCATTAGAACCTTTTGAACTTAAAAATCATGCACCAGTGTTAACACTTAAAATGTCATTGTAATTTTTCCATCCACCCAATACCTATCATTGGGTATAAACTCCACTACTCTTAAACCCACAACCAACCAGTATTAGTAGAACACCTTTCAGAAATAAAATACAAACATCAAACACACCTAAAGCCAGCCATTTGGAAGAAAATGCAAAGAGAAATTCAATGTTTTAGAAAAAGAAAGTACCAACCTCCAACAGGAATATGGATCCAAATATAACCATCCTCATATTTGTTGATATTCAAACATTTACTGCCCAATATGATACTCATAGAAAATGACATAGAATATATATATATATATATATATATATATATATATATATATATATATATATATATATATATATATATATATATATATATATATATATAAGTTAATACAAAGTAAAATCACATTCTTATTTGTTTCTTGAGAACATAATGTATACAAAATACCATAGAAATCTTATTTGCCTGAATCATCTTGCTGATAGAAATTGGGATACAAGCAGTAGGTGGTTGAAATCTTATGAATCAGTGGGCACGAAATCTATTAATATCGAAAAATGTTCGATAAGCTCCGACATCACTCCACTAATCTATCATTTTTTTCAAAATGATTAGTAAACAAAACTAAAATGGAGTTGAACCTTACCTGTAATGAGAAGATGACGTGAACTCAACCATATGTGCATCACTCGGTAAAAGATATCAAATATATAGAAAATTCCTTAAATTTCATTTGAATTTCTATTAAAATGAGGAGTGTTTATTGAAAAAATCATTTCTGCTAATAAGTTTTTCTAAAAAAAGAGGGATAAATACAATACCATTATAGTCATCATTAGGAGAGTTTGAAGACCAGCAAGAGTACCAAAATAGCAACATCATAGCAGCACCATTATACAATTCCTGAATCTACATCCACTTCTTTCACTACATAGTTGATAGCCTCTTCTCTTTTCATCTTCTTTCACTAAAAATGAATCTAACCCATTATTTCCTTAATTGACACTATGTGGAGTTCCTAAGATAAAATAGGGGAAAACAGAAAGCATATGACATCTTTTGCTCAAAACAAAACAAAGCAATAGTAACCACCATGCATCGAACTGCAAAACAAAGAGACAAAGATAAGAGCTTTTGCAATTTTCAAACTTGTCAAAGATGAATAAAAATCAAAAGAAAGACACTTCCATTTCTTGATAAGGAATTGAATTTCAGTAGCCTATACAATAATAAAAAAATGCGATTAAAATGGGAAAGAGCTCGGTCATACCCTGCTTGGTTAAAGTTAATCCTATTGCAAGATATAGGTTTTCTTCTTTTCTTTTAACCTTGCAATAGCCATGTACATAATGGAATAAGCCATTCGCCATTCAACATATCCATCAAGCTTCAATCATCCACAAAAAGATTAAAATAAGTAATTAATAGTTTGAACATGTGAAACGAAATTTCTAAATTAGATGCAAAAAACCAACCAGTGAAACCAGTAGTTTCAAGCTTAAGCTAAAAATTAATCGTTCAAACAACAAAAAGGTAAAAAAAACAAATACCGTAAAATCATAGGGCACCTACCTAGGATTCAAATATCAACAATGAAAGTTTACAAAGAGAGATAGAGTATACAAAAAGGGATATACCATATATATGGTCATGGACCTCATGGTTGTGAGTAGCAGAGAAGTTGATGTCGCTGAGGGTTCCAAACCAGAAAAAATAAAACCCTAAATTGAGGTGGTGCGGTGGTGTTCGAGAGAAAGACAAAGAAGATTAAGTGGTAAGGTGGTGGTGGTGCATTGGTCATGGTACGGTGTTACTGTAACACTCCAAATCATGTATTACTCTTTAGACCCTTGAAATGGAAAAGATGGCATAAAAGGTCCCTTAGTACATGGGGCGTACTCCAGGAGTACGCTTAGTGTACTAAGGATGCATGAACACGGATGGTGGCTGCGTACGCAGAGCGTACACGACAGAGAGCCAAAACCCTAATTCTCGGACTTGACACCTATTTAAACACCCTTAAGCCTCTTGGATCAAATCCTAATAAGCCTCAATAGCCCCATTTCTCCCTTTTACACCGGAGATCCCTTGTGAGAGTGTTTTTGAGCTTAAAGAGTGTATTTGTGGCCATTTTAGAGTTCATTCAAGAAGAAGGAATTGCTAAGCAAGCTTGGAATGGCATTGAGCTTCAAGAATCTGCATCTAGTTCACCTCAAAGAGCTTCTGGAGGTATAAAGTCTTGATCTTGCTATCTTATTCATTAGATCAAGTTAGGGTTTCTATATTGTCCCTTTTTGTGTTCATGGATCATCTCTAGAGAGTTGGAGCAACTCCAGAGCTTAGGAAGAGTAGATCTAAGGTCCTTTGACTAATTCATGCCATAAAAATGGTGTCTTGATGGGTGTTTTGACCTCATGTATGGATTAAGACTCTTGGAAAGGTCTTAATGGGTTGTTGGGAACATATGGAACATGCAAAGGCATAAAGTTGCCAAATTTATGGCTTAGGACGTCTTAATGGACTCAGATCTAAATATTGGACGTTAGAACATTGAGTATTAAGCACTTAATGGAAGATGTGCTTAATATGTTTGTACGTTGGGCGTAGATTAGCGTACGCAGCGCGTACAACTTAGGGACTTAGTACGCTACGCGTATAAGGGTGGTACGCAAGACGTATACACCTCAGATGGGCTTGGACTTGTTTTGGGCTTGTAAGCCCTTTGGGTCTGGTCACGTTTTGAGTTAGTGGGGCAACTTATCTGTTTTGGGCCATGGTTACTATGGTTGGGTTGTATTAGGCCATGAGGCCCATTAATGATTTTAGACATGGACTTTGGGCCCATTAGCAAAGGAATACTTTTTGGGCCATTGCGAAAGGACTTGGGGTTTGGGTTCTTCAAGTGGATTATGTTCAGCCCTAACCTAGGGTAATGGTTATTGTTCAGCATGGGTGTTCACAGACTGTTAGGAGAGCAGCTTTCAGATTCAGCAAATAGAGGTGAGTTTCATCACCATACCAATGGGTCGAAGGCACCAAGGCTGACTCATTTTATGATATATGGTACACTAGTTGATCTAGTGTTATGTGGCATGTTAGTTGGTTATGTGTTAGGAGGTATGCTAGTTATATATGTGGTATACTTGTATGGAAGACCATGGGAGAGCCTAGGGGTGTCAAAAAAACCCAAACCCGATTAACCCGACTCGACCCGAACCCAAATAAGGTAATTAGGGTCGGGTTTAATAGGGTCAGAACTCTTAACCGGGTTATTCGGGTTAACCTGACTAAACCGAATTGTTATTAGGGTTGGTTTTTTCAAAACAATTCGGGTTTCGGGTCAACCCGATTAAGAATTTATTACCAAAACTTTTTTTTACTGCGTTGAATGACATAAATTCAAGATCCCATGAGATTTTACAACTAATATATATTTCTTATTTGAACAAACCAGAGAGTAAAATTACTATGTATAGAGATGTATAAAATGGTATAACTTTCCTCTCCTCTTAATGCAGTACGATTGTGTTGTAAAAATTTTACCAATTTTTTTCACTGTTTTCATTACTAATATGGTAAAAGAAACTCCAAAAATTCATATCGTATACCAACTTTATATTTTAAGTCCCTACACATGTAGATTATGTATTAAAATGGCACTACATAAATTCATCTTATAGTTCAACGTCAACCTGACTAACCCGATTAACCCGACCCTACTAACCTGAAACCCGACTAACCCGTACCTTACTAGGGTCGGGTTTCGGGTGAATATTTTTTCTAGAAAAAACCGACTAACCCGACCCGTTTAACCCGAAACCTGATTAACAGCCCTAGGAGAGCCTATGATACTTGGATGTAAGACCATGTGGAGAGCCCATGACTTTCATGTTAAAGACCATGGGAGAGCCCATGACACCTGGATGTAAGACCATGTGGAGAGCCCATGGCTTTCCTATTAAAGACAATGGATTATGTATTAAATTGGCACTACATAAATTCATCTTACATTTGAACGTCAACCCGACTAACCCAATTAACCCGACCCTACTAAGCTGAAACTCGATTAACCTGAACCCGACTAACCCGTACCTTACTAGGGTCGGGTTTCTGGTGAATATTTTTCCTAGAAAAAACCGACTAACCTGACCCGTTTAACCTGAAACCCAATCGGGTTAACCTGATTAATAGCCCTAGGAGAGCCCATGATACTTGGATGTAAGACCGTGTGGAGAGCCCACGATTTTCCTGTTAAAGACCATGGGAGAGCCCATGGCACCTGGATGTAAGACCATGTGGAGAGCCCATGGCTTTCCTATTAAAGACCATGGGGGAGCCCATGACACTTAGGTGTAAGACCATGTGGGGATCCCATGGCATCCTGGAGTAAAACCATTGACATCCTGGAGTAAGACCATTAGGAGAGCCCACGGCATCCCTATATGTTGTATACATGGCTTATATGGTTATGTAGCTTTTATAGCTAATATGGATTATGTAATTATGTGGATTGTGTGGGGTATGCCCTGGGGAAATCACTAAGCATTAGCTTACAGTTTGTTGGTTTGTTTCAGGTACTTCTGAGTCTAAAGGCAAGGACAAGGCTTGATGGCGCGACATACACTCTCTTAGGCATTTTATGGGACACTCTGATATTTGAATTAAAATTGTTGATGTTATGAATTTGACTATTCTTGAGATTTTGTGGTTTATTGGAAATGTTGTGATTATTTAAAAATAAAAAATTTCTTTTGAAAATCGGGTCGTTACAGTTACATTGGTCGTGGTGTGGTGTGATGTTGTGTAATGGTTTACCTAGAAAGAATAAAATCTAAGTTCCCAAATCAGATCTTGGTTTCCATTTGTGAGTCGTCTCCATCATATCTCAGCGAGGGGTTTTCCATCAAGTGCCTAATCTGATTCTTCTATCGTACATCTTTGAACTCTTCAATAAAATCTACATAGTGTGAGTTTGAGCTCCCATGGATGTACATATGAAAAAAACACAATAAAGAGACACAATCATAACAAACTTCTTGCTAGAAAACCCCAATATCGTTCATGTTCGTTGAAAACCATAAAATCGTTTCTCTTCTGTTTCATTAGAGAGAGAGAGAGAGAGAGTTGGTGAGTAAAAATGACAAAATCGCATACACTAAAAATTAAAAATTATAATAAAGATGAAAACTAAGATGTTTACCAAAGGAGTATAGTGAAGCAAGTAGTTGAAAGGGGCATGTCGTTGATGGCAGCCTTTGAGTTTCTGTTAGAAAGAGGCACTTAGATGGAGTAAAGTGATGAAAAAGTGTAGAGATGAAGGAAGGCAATGGAGAACTTCAATAGAAAGACGCCAGAAAGATGACCATCAGTCTATACATCGAAAAGAAATAGAGGTCAGAAAGGGGGGAGCCTTAACCTGAATTGCGAGAGGTAGTTAGAGAAGGCCATTGTGGTTTATTATGATGATTTCCGGCTGTGAAGGTGGCGATGGAAGCTGGGGATGACCAATTCAATTGGCTGAGATGTTATATAACGTTGATCTAACAAATTCAATTAGTTTTGACCAATTCAGTTGGCTGAATTTTAGGGAATGTTTGTTTAATTTTGACTAAATCAATTGTTGGCAGGATAAGATTTCATTTTTCTGAAATGCATACATAGTTGTACGTGATGCATTAAGGGTTATACCTCTTAAAATTCAGCATTTGAGGCTAAATGCTTATTAAGATATATAAATATATATATATATATATATATATATATATATATATATATATATATATAATTTGATACACAATGGCACAATGTTGAGATGGCTTATAAATTAGCGTAACAAAATAACAAATATAAAGGGTAATAGCAAACCTATGAATATCGTCCTTTAATTGTAGAGTTAAATATGAAAATTACTGAAAAGAATTGTTCCACGGGAGAAATGTGACTTAGGGTGTGTGTAGCAACGAACTTTTGAGAGCTTTTAGTTTTTAAGAAAAAAACAAGAAAATCATAACCTAACGGTCAAGAAAAACTTTCAATTACCAACTACTAGTTAGTTTTGCCAAACATACCATCATTTAGGAGGAGAGAGGGGATTCATATCTAGGATGAGAATCTAAAAACAAGAAATTCCTAATCTAACGGTCGAGAACAACTTCAACATCCTCCCTTTTAGTGAATTGTATCGACATCTAGGACACTCACATACACCTAACAAACCTCACATCTTCAAGAACACATCATGGCTTACTAGATTGATTATGATGTATGCAACACATTCTTATGTAGAACAATCAATCAGCTAGTGAATTGTATCGACATCTAGGACACTCACCTACACCTAACAAGCCTCACATCTTCGAGAACACATCATGGCTTACTAGATTGATTATGATGTGCAACCCATTCTTGTGTAGAACATTGAATTAGCTCCGATATTCCATCCTTGGCAAGATCTCAAAAGAAAACGAAACCTTACATCTATGTATTTGTTGCGATCATGCATTACAAGGTTCTTCACGAGTTTGATTGCTGGAATATTATCACGATGCACAATTGTTGGATTGCTTTGTGATTGGCCTATATTCTTCACAATTCTTTCTAACCACATGCACTTGAAGCTGGTGTATAAACTATGCTTTTGTGGTACACGAAAAGACCGATTAATGTTGCTTTGAAGACCAAGAAACAACCCTTAGGCCCTTTAAAAACATAGCATCAAGTGTTTCTTCCATTGTCTTCGCCATCGTATAACTTTTTGTATATTCATTAATCTTACTATTCCCGTACTTCTAGAAAGATAAAATAGCTAGTTAATAACTCTTTTATAATAAAATATATTTTAGTAAATAAAGAAGTCCCAGATAATTTAACATTTGAAGTTAAAGTACGTTGTTAAAAAATATACGACAAAGAATATCTCAAAAGATAACAGACATAGAAATAGAAATAAATTCTAACCATTGCATGTTCAAGCATTTCAAAATGACCAACCTAAATAAATTTCATCGTTTGAATGGACTTAAAGTATTTGAAACCTTGTCATAACACTTCTATAACATAACTAGATTTTTATCTATGGAAACTATGGTTAAGAAAGAAAAACATCATTAATAATTCTAAACCATAATGATTAATAAAAAATTTACAAAAGATAAATATTAATTTACAAAGATAGATATGTTGTCTGTAAGTTTATAATGATTGATTAAATTAATATATACAATGGTAAAATAGTAATTTGAATTTATATGAAAAAAAAACCTTCTTCTTATAAGCGTTAGCCGAAAAATATGAGAAAATCAAAATATTGGTATTTATGCTTTGTTGTTTTTCCAAGGGTAAAATAGTGATTTGAAAAAAAATAAACTTCTTAGTTTCTAGATTTATCTTTTGTAAGGATCAAAATTGTTACGAAACATGAAAATAAGAACCCGGTTTGTTCCTTTGTGCACCAAAATCAAAGCCACACACATTCATGTAACAAGAAAGTATGTTTCTATTTCTTGTATTTTACATACACAACTCAAACAAACTAATTCAACAAGGCATCACAATGGATTTATACTTAAACTTATATTTTAGTTTATTTGCAAGATTTAATAATTTTGATGTGTATTATTGTTAGTAATTTTACTAAAATTATAAAACATGTAATTTTTGACAAAAGATCGACTAATTACATTTTTTTGAAGTATGTTATTTATGTGAGATTGCAAAAGCTTTAAACATAATAGATTTAGACGACAATGATATGGGGAAGAGGCCATTGGAAAAGATTAGATTATGATGTTTGTTAGTTTGATTGGTTTTAAATTTTAAACTATGATTTTTGGTGTTACCGTAATTACTTTTATATGTTTGTATTAAGATTGTTAACTTTTGTTGGTGAACTTGATTTATATGTTAGGTGCTTTTATTTGGAAAATTAATTTTGCAAGTTATAATATTATAGATAAAGTTAGATTCGTTATGCATGAAATATGATAAAGTCTTTAACTTATTTGATTCAAAGTTCAAACAAATGGTATAAACAATCAAAGTTTAACCGGTCTAACGTGTACAAGAAATGGAAACGTATTCAGTTTTACGAGTTGTATCGTATCAAATCAAAAAATGTATTCATTTTAACGAGTTGTAACGTATCAAACCCAATAACATATCCATTTTAACGAGTTGTATCAAACCCAAAAAACGTGTTTTAACAACTTATATTGTATGCATGTAAAGTTGTACCAGTCCAACAGTGTCCAAGACTCGGAAAAATCGGACCTGGACCCGGACCTGATAAGTCTCATCCAGTCCGGACCCGGACCCAAAAAACATGTTTTAACGACTTATACTGTATGCAAAGCAATGTTTTTTAAGCTATAATTCATTCACTTGCCGACATTGAAAACATATCCTTATTCTATATTTAGGAAAACAATATTGTATACATACGATATTTCTCGAGTAATTTGAAAAAAATTCGTAATGTCTTTTATTCACGAAACATAGTTTTCTAAACCTTGTCCCATTATAACATACTATAACGTGAATGTAAGCTTATAGTACTAAAAAAACATGTAGTAATTAAATGACCAAAAACACCAACATCCACTTCACGAGGTTATTCACAAACCACAAAAAATGGCAATCAAACCATCATTGATTTTTATATGTGCTTGACTTAGAAGCATTAAGAATTACTTACGTTGATCCATGTCTATGGACGGCTCAACCAATTTGGGGGACTAAGCGAACAAAAAATATATGGTCATTTGACATTTACTATACTTAACGTTATAAACACTTATTCTTTTCTTGAATCAGCAAGACATTTACAAACGAACAAATAGAATACCAGAGATAATGTATTAATGGAAATACATGCTGCTTGACAGCCTTGACTCGCTCACTGTTTCTTTGAATTCGTTTCAACCCAAATTCGAAATTTCCAAAGGCAAAATCCATACAAAAAGTATTCAAAACTTGACAATTGAAAATGTATATTCTATAATCAATGGATAAATGAAAATAATTAGCCTTAATCGGCTAACCCAAATAGATAATGGAAAACTGAAGAAAAAAAAAAAAGTGAAATCATATTGTTTGGCGTTGAGGAGTTGAACGTTAAGAATTGAGATAGAAGAATAGAAGATAAATACGATGTTTCAAGTTTCAAGATCGCACTGATGTGTTGCATGCATTTCGTCTTCAAGAATCAAGATTGCGCACTGTGATGTCTATCGGACAATTAGTAAAGGACTAATTGAAATTTGAGATATATTAATATTGGGTTAAATTTGAAAAATAGGTGACCTTTTAGAATTGAAAGCCTTAAACCCTAACTTAGAAAAATATAAGGTTAAGTCATCCATGTCAATGTCATTTACTATATCATTTCTAGGTGAGAATGTCAATGTCATTTACTCGTAGGAATAAGAACCAAAGCTTCATGGGGTGCTAAGGCGATAAAGAGTTCGAATGTAATGGAAAATGACATTTTATATCTCGAGACGTGAGGTGTAACTACACATCGTGCGGTCATTTTGTTTTATGAAATAAAAAAAATGGTCTTGACATATACATATCCCATATTTGGTCAATAGCTCAAAAAAATATCATATGATCAAGGTTATTACTTTATTAATCATTACTCCATCAAGATTCAACTCTATTGCTCGACAAATACAAAACATGCTTATTAGTTATTCCTATCAACAACCTTTTGTTGACAAAAATCAAAACAAAGAGAATGACCAAAAACATACACACAAACAACTAGGAACCACATCGGATCATAGTTATTTACATGACAACGACATCATCCCTGTCAGCAACTAAACTAATACCTACAAAATCAACCAACCTCATGAAATGTGCTTCAAGAGTCCTCCACTTTCATACAAAACCTTCTTATTTTGATGTGTTGTTTTGGAATAGATGGTAAACACCCAAATCAAAGAAGTCGTCTTCTGAAGTTTCTAGTTGTACCATGGTAAGTCCTTGCTAGTAATCCGACACCAATTCCGATTCCAAGGCAAACACTCAATCCAATTCCGACACCCACTCTCACACCGGCATTAAACCACGATAGTTCCCCGTCTTCACCTTCCACATATTCCATTCCGGAGTAAAGACTATGGTACTCGTGTTCCTGCTTGTAGTTTGGGTAATCCGCAGCCTACAATGTCACCAAGCAAAATGGCATAAAGAAAACAACAGCCATTGTAGTGTGCGCATCATAGAAGAAGAAGTGCATCATTGTAGTGTGCGCAACATAGAAAAAAGTGCCAACAGCGATGCTATCCTGAGCCCTTCTGAGGATAAGGTTGTTATAATAATATAGTAATATATTAAAGTATAAATGGGGTCAAGTGACTTTTTTATCCAGTTATGGGTAAAATTAAAATATAAAAAATCTGAAAAGAGAACAAAGAGTCACACAATGTGATCATTAACACAAGTCTGTTTTATTCAAAGACATAATTAATAAAAAAACCAAAAGACATACCTTCACAGAAAGACCAGAAGAACCCTCTCCTTGATTCACAATTGCTTCATTTTCAGGTATAGCTTGAAGCACCCCTTTCCTTGTTTGTTTCTTTCTATAAAGAACTTGTAAACTTTTCGTCAAAATTATGGGATTCCCACCAAAACTACCAGCCAAACAAACCTCAATCACAGGTGTCTCCAATTCCACCCCTTTCAGAAACCCGTTTCCCGCCACCATATCCGTCTCACATTCCATTCTCCATTTAGAAACACAACCATCTGAAGCCGACTCCCCATGAATTCCATTCCCATGACACAAATCAAGAACCCCGGAAACCAGAAGAACATCCTTATCAAAAACCTCAAACTTCACACTTCCTGTTGTCCTAAAACTATCCGTACTAACAAATGTAACTTCCTCGGACTTTTTGTCCAATCGATCTCGCCTTAAAAGGGTTGAAACGCAATCGGAGTAGATGCTAGTTCTTACACCATTGACTTCAAGTAAAGTGTCACGGTTAAGTGGGACATGGTTAAGTGTTAGATGTTCGGGGGTTGATTCATTGTTGATATCACATTTGCTGATTCGAATGTAGCAAACTCTTAAATCGAGCCAAGATAGAGAATGTTTTGGGGTCGAATGGTAAGAGTTGTGTCTCGGACTGTAATGTCCGTTTCCGATTCCGATTCCGTTCTCGTAACGAGTCTGAGTCTCCATGGTGTTGTCGAAACGATGAACCTCCATGCTTAAGAGCCGGAATATACGATTGCTTGAGAGGAGTTGGGAAAGCCCATATCACAATCAGTAAGATAGAACCTGCTTTATGTTAGAAAAAGAAATAAATGTCAAATGAAAGATGGCGATTAAAACTAAATAACTGAGAAAATGGCGAAAACTATGACTATTCTTGAAAATTAAAAATTGTTGAATATGAAATGGACAAGCTTTTCTAGGGCAATTTTTTATGAAGAGGGTATTCATGTCTTTTCACATACGAGAGGATCTCACATACGAGAGGATCTAGAGACAGTCAATGACACTCCCTTTTGTGTGATTATTTTGATCCTAAACAATCAGTCATAATCACTTTTACCCAAACACTCAGTGACATTAATAAAGCATAAATGCGCATCCAAACACACCCTAATTCTAACTTTTTAAGGTGGGTGTGTTTGCGATTTCAAGTTCAAGTCTTCACTTATCATGTAATATGAGCATATAAAAAGGAACTAAAAGGATCCCAAAAAGGATCTAAAAAGGAAAAGTTTTAAGTACAAAAAGAACATAATGTCAAGAAAGCTATATGGAAGTTGAAGAAACCTTAATAAAAAAAAATTCATTTTTACAGCAAAGATTTATTACCCTTAGCTAAATCTAAGGGTTAGCTAAAAGAGTGTTCAGAAGTGATTTTTCAAAATCATTTTTATATTTATCCCAATTATTTTGTCATAGTGACTCTACTATCAATCTACTTTTGCAAAATAGTGGCTTTATGCAGCAGCAGAGAGAAAAAAGGTTAATTTCTTGAACAGAAGATTCCTTTTATATGGTAAAGATCCACACCCACTAAGCACTTAAGCAGCACCCAAATAAAATCAAATCTAAGCTAAAAACAGATTAAAAAGTTGAAATTTTACTCGAAATCCCACAAAAAGACAAACTTTTTACTGTGAAGATCCATACACAACAAGCACCAGCAATAAATTAAAAACTCAAAGCTAAAAGCCAGAAGGAAAAATCTTCAATTTCAGCTTAAATCCCCACAAAAGAACATGTTTTTTACAATAAAGATCCATACCCACTAAGCAGAAGCAACAGATAAACAACCCTAAGCTTAAATAAACGAAAATTAGTTCAACCAACTTTCAAGATCCAGCATACTGAAGAAGTATACCCAAAAACAAGCCTAAATTCAGAAGAAGAAAAAAATCAGATTTTTACAGTAAAGATCCATACCCAATAAGCTACAGCAACAGATAAACAACCCTAAGCTAAAAAGAAGAGATCAAAAGGTTTCATTTCTGCTCAAACATAAAAAAGGAACAAACTTTTAGAGTAAAGGCCCATACCCAATTATCAGCAGCAACGGATGACAAACCCTAATGCTAAATGTTGATGTATTTTGTAACTTTAGTCTCGATTTCGAACGGTGTATGTTGACAATTGAACTTTTTTCTGAGAGGTTTTTAAAGCAAGAATTTAAAGGGCAAGAAGAATCCAAAACTAAAAATGGCAGGCACAAGTGTCGAGACTGATGTCAATACAGAAGCAAAGTAAATGACAAATGATCATAAACAGACAAAAACTCTGGAATGCTTCAGTATGTGTATAACTGTATATGTGTGAATCAGCGTAAATCAACATGGGCTTGATTATAACTCCAATAAAACCCCGTTTATTTACTGAAAATGAAAGGAATTTAAAATTGGGGAAGAAAAAAAAACTAACAAGAAATAGTTGATTATAAGAAGGCTAAATTGAAGTTTCCCTTCTTGTAAAGTCTCTTTCTTGATATTGATTTTCTAAAAAGAGAGAGAGTGAAAGAGAGATGTTTTATATGGTGATGATGTTGGTGGTGGTGAAGGTGGTCCCTGTGGGGATTCTAATATCCCTGCCATCTTATCCAAGCCAGGACAATAGAGTACAATGACATATTGATATACATATTTAATCGATACATTTCACTTTATGTTACACGTGTTGCTTTCAAAAACATTAGCTATTATTTAAATATATTTAATTAATTATTTTAGATAAATCGGTTAACTATATAATTTGGTTCCAAAAATAAAATAAAAATAAAGTATAATACATAAATAATCATTATTTTCACACATATCTTTATAAAAGCTAGTATTTTGTCCGAGGGTGAGAGTGAAATTGAGATGTTTTATATGGTGTCGTAAATATGTTTTGTAAATTGATTTAATAATCATTATTTTCACACATATCTTTATAAAAGCTAGTATTTTGTCCGAGGGAGAGAGTGAAATTGAGATGTTTTATATGGTGTCGTAAATATGTTTTGTAAATTGATTTTTAATGATTGTAATGATAAAAATTATGTGTTATTATACTTTTTGATAGATAAATATATAAGGTCGATATCATTAACAAAACTGTTGGTAGATGGATTAAACACGAAAGTTTAGAAAGTCGATGGGATAAAAATGATATTTTACAAAATTCAAAGTCGAGGAAGTCAAAATGACATTTGACAAAGTTTATGATGGTATGGGAAAATCATATTATATAAACTACTAAGGTTAAACATGAAAAATTAGAAAATGAAGGGAAGAAATTGACATTTGAGAAATGTAACAACCCAAAATAATGACAAAATTTTCCTTTTTAAAAACCATATCAAAATCCATAAATCATTCAAAACATAGTTTCTAAAAGTCATAATCATAATAAGAGTATCACAAAATCATAGATCAAATAAATATCGAGAATAATGTGCACAATCAACCCTTCGCATTGCCCCTATCCTTAAATGTACATGAAACCATAAAATCAAACTGTAAGTCAAAGCTTAGTACGTTCTCCCAAAACGCCATGACACAAACATATAATAGCATGCATACTGGGTCCACAACAATCAGATTGGATTATCCCTGAGTTCACAACATAAGTTTGGATCGCCCTCCCGGGCCACAACATATCTCTGGATTATTCCTGAGCCCACAACATAAGTCTAACTTGCCTTCTCGACCCTCAACTTATGTCTGTATTGCTCCTAGTTTTGTTGGCTTTCGCACAGAGCAATATTGCATTAACCCAACCGCACTACGTCGACATATGCAACAGATAAACATATAATTAGCAAAAAGATACTCATGCAAATCTACCAGTCTAACAGAACACTACAGCATGGCAACATCATATATATCAGGATACATCATACAATCTACTGGGACGGCATTGGTGCCTTCGACTGTAACATTCGGGTTCCCATGTATTATATTTTGTTCTTTTATTTTTGGATATTGTGGGGGGACTTGGCGAGTTGGAGTCTAAACTCGCAGAGTATGGTCGCGGATTTGTATGCGAGTTCACAGCTGGACTCGGTAAGTTCTCGAGTGGACTCGATGAGTCCACGCTGTTTAATGAAACCCTAATTTTCAGGGTTTGAGACCTATTTAAAGGGCCTTATGGCCGTCATTTGCGGCCACCAACCCCCAGAGAGAAACCCTAAAGAGATCTAGAGCGTTTGTGAGGAAGGAGAGGCCAATCTTGAACTTTTGTGGGTGTTTTTGCAAGAAGGAAGTGTTCAAGGCAAGAGGAGGCTGGAGGAGGTACGATTTTGGTGATTTTTGAGCTCATAGAGATTGTATTGAGGTGTTATTCTCGGACCTTCTTCAATTTTAATGTTGATCCTTTGTGTTAGGGTTTTCTAACCCTTTTAGAGGTGGATTAAGTAGATGATTTGGTCCCTTCTCGAGTTTGTGTTCTGGATCTGGACCCAAAGAGGTCCAGAGGCCTTAACACTTAGAGCTTTATGAGTCCTTTTGGGAGCCATGGGCTAGGAATGTCATTTTTGGGGCTAAATCACCATTTTGGGCCACTTAGATGTGATATGTGTGTCAAGGTCCAAACTTTATGTGATTATCATGCATGGGGAGGCCAGATCTATGATTGTATGGAACATATCTGACCTCAGAAGTTGTATTGAGTTTGTGCATGGCATGAACTCGCCGAGTCCGAAGAACAGACTCGGCGAGTAGTATGAAGGTTGCCCGTTAATCACTCAGTGAGTGGACTTGTCAAGTTGGAGGAATGACTCGGTGAGTCAGGGGGACTGAGTTCAAGTTGGAACTCGCCGAGTTGTTCTTGAGACTCGGTGAGTTGAGTCGGGGTGGCCCCGCGATTCATGCCAGGTGGAACTCGTCGAGTCAGGGAAGTACTCGACGTGCCAAGAGAGGGTCTAAGAGAGTCAGTGGACACGTGTAGACTCGCCGAGTCGCCCTAGTGCACTCGCCAAGTCGGGTCAAAGTGTGACTGTTGACCTTGTTGACTTTTAGACATAGTCATTCATCCCTAGTCTGAGAGTATGGAGTGGGCGTAGTCATTTGTCATTAATCTGAGAGTATGGATTAGACATAGTCATTCATAACTGATCCGGGAGTATGGATTAGGTAAACTCGTTCATTTAAGATCCGAAAAGTATGGATCGTGTCATTGTGAGGATCGACAGGGCGAGGTAAATTGATTATATGAAATTATATCTTGTGAGTTCTAATATATATATATATATATATATATATATATATATATATATATATATATATATATATATATATATTATAACATTGTGAGATTGAAATCCCTATGTACTCACCATGTTTCCCAACCTGACCCACTCAGTTATTGTATCACAAGTACCAATATTAGATACATTTTGCTGAGAGATTCATGGAGCACTAGGCCACAAGGAGTACTAGGCCACTAGTTTAACTACTATAAGGCTTGTAATGATTTGTTTTGCTTATGTGTAATCCAAGTTTTTGGTAAGTTCCCTTTAAGTCCCTAATCTAAAATCCCTTTCATATTAGTCCCTTGTTATGTACGCGGAGCGTACTCATTGAGTATGTTTAGCTTACTAGGCACGACTTGGTCGCGAATCATTAACCACGTACGCTGGGCATACTTGTTGTACGCATGGCATACTCATGTCTAAACCAAACCCTAGTTTAAGGTTTGCACCCTATTTAAGGACCATAAGTCCTCCAAGTTCCATACCTTTTCAGCCTCCATTTCCCTTGAAGTGAAAATATCGAACCCTAAGCCACCTTAGTGCATTTGTGAGCTTCTTGAGTGATTTTTGGTGTTCTTTAGAGCCTTTGAAGGAGAAGGAAGCTTGAGAAGAAGCAAGGAAGTGTGAAGAGCTTGTAGATCCAGAAGTTTGGCACCATTTCTGACCAATTGAAGGTATAAAGCTCAAACCTTGACCATTGGATGCTTAGATCTATTTTTAGGGTGGAAAATGTCATCTTTTGGTTCCATAGTTTGGATTCTTTGAGTTAAGGAACTTCATACCATATGAGTTGCCCTTTTGAGCTCTTGGAGGTGTTTTGAGTCATAAAAATTGGATCTTGATGGTTAAGCCTCAACCATTCAAGTGTTAGGGACCAACCAAGTGTGCTTATGGACTTGATTCATGTTTTGAGCCCCATCCTTGCATGCAAAAGCAGAAAGTTTGAAACTTTTTGGCTTAGGACGTTTATAGGGGTCTGGATCTAACTTTTGGATGTAAGGTCTTAAGGGATTAAGACATAGGGATAAGTTTGGCTTGGCAAACCAGTACGGCGTGCGTACTCAAGTGTACGCCATACATACTCAAGTGTATGCTACGTGTACTGGGTCAACGCCTCAACCTTGGTCAACACCAGCGTACACTTGGCGTACAAGCCAAGTACGTCGCGCGTACGCGAATCGTGGGCTTGGAAAATTTTAGGCTCATTTGGTGTTGGGCTTTAAACTTAAGAAAGTTGGGCCTCAGGCCCATCTAAGTGTAACAAGTCTTTTTTGGGCCTAAGGCCATGTTTGGAGTCCTTGGGACATAGTGGGCCTTAAAGTCCCTATGGTGAGCTTGGATGCCTTTTTGGGTTTTGGGGTTTTGGGCCTTGGAGAGAAGGAGGCCCAATAAGGGAAAAGTAAAGGAGCCTTCTTGCCTTAAGTCAAGGAATGGGATTTTGGACCTTCGGGTTAGATTGTGACCTAACTTTTAATTAGGGTTTTGTGCTTGTGCAATAGGGTGAGGAGTTCACGAGTAATCCGCTGAGTGCAATTTGATACCTACAGTCTGATGTGAGTCTTCCTTTACTATAGCCGTGGTTCGAAGGCGCCAAGGTCGGCCCACTAGTTATGGTATAGCATGATGATTGTCTTTATGATAATTGTCAGCCATGTCTATATTTGTTTGATGACTCAGTGATTACTACTATCATATTATGTGGTAGTAGTAGGGGTGAAATGGACCTGGTGTCTGGTTGTAATAGACTGAAGGGGTAGGCCAGCACCCAGATATGCTTGGCAGTATCCAGTTGAGATAGACCAAAGGGGTAGGCCAGCACCCAGATATGCTTGGCAATATCCGGTTGAAATAGACGGAAGGGGCAGGCCAACACCCATATATGTTTGGCACTATGTTTGTTTAGTATGTGGGATGTTGGGGGAACTCACTAAGATTTGTGCTTACAGTTTTCAATTTTTATTTTAGGTATTTCCATTTCGAAGGGGAAGGGCCCAGCTTGATTGCACACCACCACTCCATGTTTTTCTGCACTTAGTGATTTTGGGATTTGTACTCTAATATTATGATACAATGTGACTCTTTTGAATATTGTGGTATCAGTTTCTTATGAATGGAATGAATTTAAAAACAAAATTTCGTCTATATTTTTGGGATGTTACAAGTTAGTATCAGAGCCTTGGTTTGAAGGATTCGGGGATACTCTCGGGTGTGCCTGCACTCAAATTGAGGATTTGGTATGTTTTTCACAAAAAGAAACATTTAAATCTAAGGATTTTAATAAAACAAAATGAGTGTGATGTGTGAAATCGGTTGAGCTCAAGTAAGTTTTCCCAAAATACCCATACAAGTTATATGTTTTATGCTATGATATGAGAATCGCATGCTAGATTAGGGGTTAAGGGTCTGCTCATGATTACATGATAGAATGCTAGGAGAGATGCCTTTATGTGCCTATCTGTATGAGCTTTTAGAATTGAATGCTAGTATCAGACCAGTTACTTGTTAGGATGGCCTGTATAGGGTATGTTTTGAGTTGACTTGCCTGATGTTTGAATGTTGCGTGCTACGTGCTTTAGGAGGTTATGTTGCTACTAACTAACTAATGGATGAATGCATCAGGTTACATGTTATTAATTATAACATATCATCAATAATCTTTGTAAAATATTACAAGGAATTCTTTTTACAAAAACGAGGATAATAGTTTTTGAACAAAAAATCAAAGTTATAGTCCATTTTCTAAAAATATTGTAGTTTGAAATCTAAAAAATATACTCCATTATAGGACTATATGGTTAATCAAGAAATAAAACAAACCCAAATCCTCTGTCACCCTTCTCTATTTCTACATATTGATTTAGTATGAAATTCATTCAAAGAAAAATCAGTTTTTTTTAATTACATAAATGAAATTTTCTTGGAGTAAGGCAAATTGATGACTAGAATTTTCTTAAATTTATGGATAATTTTAAAGAGCTTGATGAAGGAAATAGACAAAACTTTCCAACTAACAATCCCTTAAATCATGCAAATAGGCCATTGATTTTTTTGAATTGATATGTATTATTCCATGATTTGATGAATTAAATGGTTACCATAGTTAATTCTAAGTATTTATACAACTGCAATTTAGCATCCTCTACTCACAAAAAAAATCATAGTTCAAACTTTTTACTAATTTAACATTGTATTTTTAGCCTGTTACTATTTATCCATGTTTGTGTGGGTCTTTGTGTTTAAATTTAATAAAACATAATATCATTCTATATTGAAAGTAAAATTTTGCAATACAAACACATGAAGAATATAAAAGTCATATTTCATATATTTTCACTATTGTATATTCATATTTTTTTTTCATATTTTCTATATTTCAATCATATTTTTGTATTGTATTTTTATATTTTTTTTTCCTATTTTAGCAATATAGTTTTATTTTCCATGTTGTCAACCTATGTAATACACAACTCTCTAACCTAGTTGATATAAAATAAGAACTAGATTATGGCTCGTGTTAAACGCATGATACATATAAAAAAAAATACATACATAGTTATATAAAGCCAACGCATAAAAAAATAAGATAAAGTAAGATAAAAAAAAATTGATGTCATAAAACAAAATAAAACATGAGTAGACGATTAAAACTATAAATTCAAAAAATCAAAATATTCAATCATAAACTAATATAAAATAGTAAATATCTTCGTTAGAAAAAAACGGTTTTCAAATGCAATTTAAAATATATACAATCACACATTTCTATTTGACATAGTCACTATCTCAAAATCTGAATGAAATGAAAATACTTCATTAGAATGTGTTAATACGATGAATGGTCCCTTTTTAAGTAAGTTTACCAGAATGGTACATGATACATGATATAGTAAATCTACAGTAAAGCTATAATATTTTTACAAAAATGGTCCCTATTCAAGTAGATTTATACGAAGGGTCCTTTTATGGTAAATATACACTAAATTTACTATGTAAATGTGTTAATAAGTGGTCAATATTTAAAGTAAATATAGGAAATAAGTGGATATTTCCTAAAAAATTATAGAAGTAGTTTTTAAAGTAGGGGCAAAACATGCAAAACATAATATTTCTGAAAGTAGAATGATGTTTATTGCATTGTTTTGAAGTAATTTTCTCTCTGTAAAAGATGTAGAATTCCAGGGGCAAGTTAGTCACACACAACAAAAAATATACTTTCTTATGGAAAAATTGTTAAAAATCAATTTTTTATAAAGTACAATGATATTAGATGTGCTATCATGTCACATATGACATAATCCGATGGTCAGTAATCCATTTGTTTTTTAATTTCTTTCTTGAAAGAATATTGCCACAATTTGAAAGAACATTGCCATAATGGACATGTAAGGTTCCTGTTAGTGTTTTCTAGATTAAAAATTTGAAAAAAAATAAATAAAAAAACGTCATTTTTTAGGACTATAGCTTGAGAATATAAATTGTAATATAGGTTATAATGTATTATAGAATCAGTACTATTTCCAATTCCATGTTAATTTTGTATACACACTTCCATGGTTAATTTCTCGTCAGTTTAAGAATATAACTGGAAAATTTTTGGAGAAGAAGACTGTTGAAGAAGAACACTAGAAATCGCATGCCTCAATCCAAAATCGTGAGAATAACAGCTTCAATGCAATCGTATGTATAAGTGTTTTTGAATAAGGAAACCATTATTTCCAAAAAAAACAAGGATCCTAAGATATCATATAGGAGTTTTTTGGATATTTAGCTGGAAAAAAGAAAGATATCAGTTGTATTGATTCAAAATTTCAAATTAATTAGTAATTTTCTGATTTATAGGATGTTACTATTATGAAAACTTGATATATATGATATATATATATATATATATATATATATATATATATATATGTTGAAACAATTAAAAATGTATGATTTTAATTGTAGAAGAAGAAGAAGTTACTGACTTGGCTCATTTCACATTTTATCTGCATTAGGATCATTTGAGTAATACTCTATTTGTTGATTAAGAACCCTTGAAATTCATCATTCATGCAATAAGCATGGGCTGATAATATTGCTTGAACCTAAGTCCTGACAAACTTTTGATGAATGTCCATATTCTGCAAATCATCAAGTGACTTGTTCAAGCAAAAAGATAACAATTACATTGTTCAAAAATGTTACAATGAGAAGTTTAGATTACTCATGATAATTTAATTCAACTTCCTTTACAATTCCATATATATAAGAAAACGAAGAAATGAATTTGATTTTCAAATTTCAATCTTTGTATTTTGCATGATAATAAAGACTAAAATGGAAGAGCAATTCAGTTAACGCAAAATCCTAAATTTTTACAATTCAACACTCGATATTTTCTAAGATCAAATATCTATGGAAGAAATTCAATTTAAATACGCAATTAACAATTCCTGTATATGGGATTAGATTTAAAAAAGGAATGACATATAATTTTGTTTTAAAATTGGGATGCTTTTATTAGAATTAAATACATTCCATTTCAAAAAGGTAATTGGTTGGAAGATACTAAAGATTATTAGAATTAAATACAATAAAGGGTGATGTTAGCAAAATATCTAAAGGTGGAAAAGATAGGGATGAAATTAAATAAAATTCAATCAAAGATAGGGTGCAGTATGATGAGTGGACTCGCCGAGTCCATGGGGGGACTCGACGAGTCCAAGCGTATCTTCATCCTACTCATCGAGTAGGTTCATGCACTCGACGAGCAGAAGGCCCAGAGTGCAGTTTTCCGAGTTTTTAAGCTGGAATTAGACTAGAATCATTACACTAAACTGTTTTGGACTTACAAAACCCGTTTTTGATGTGGTAATGATTATGCTAATCCAATTTTAAAGGTTATTATCAAATTTTCAATTTTTATGTATGTTTCTATGATTCTTGAAATTGTTGATATGAATGTTCATACACTTATGAGTTTTGGTAGATCATAGGAATTATTTGCATATTGTTTGTTAGTTTAATTCTTGATCTAAATGTTTATAATGGAGTCCATAATTTGTCCTCAAGTTATGGATTACCAAAAGTCATTTCTTTTAAAGATCCATTAAAGAACTATAGGTTACATAAAATGAAGAGTCTTCATTTTAATAAACCATTAAACTCATAAGTTGTGAATATGAAACGTTTTGAATAGTTTCAAAACTTGCCCTCGAGTTTTGGAATTTGTAAAGCCACTTTAGAAAACTTTAATTCCATACCCTAGAGTTTTAAAAATTAAAATTCAACCCTTATACTTTATAATATTATAAGTTATATATATATATATATATATATATATATATATATATATATATATATATATATATATATATATATATATATATATATATAAGAACAAGTCAGTCTTACTGTTAGTAGGCCTCATTCACGAAACTGGTCTATAAGGGGGTATAATGTTGTTGCCTATAAAATGGCAGCTTAATGGGTATCCACTCTCACCCACCGTTTCCTTGATTGGTGGAGGGTCATTAGCCGAACGGGTAGGACAAGGACTATCATTCTCATTAAAAGTATAATGAAAATATAAAGTAACTAAACCTTTTATAAATTCCCAATCTTAGTTACTTTAGGAAAATGTGAAATTGGTGCTAACCCATGAAATTACACTCTGTACCTTGCCAAGTCGTTGGTGGAGTGTGTGTGGGTAACCGGCACACTAACATGTACTAGTAAGAGTGGCAAAGGGTGACTTAATGTTTATCGTCATAGATCGATGGAGCGTGTGTGTAACACCCATAAAATGCAAGCCAATTTTAAACTTTTCAAAAACATTTAAAAGTTAAAACCAATAGTATTACAATTTTTGTTTCCAAATAGTCTATATCAGAGTTTTCCCAAAAATCATGACAAAATATGAGGAGTTGTACGATCACGCACTCGCCTTGTCGCGATCCCCTGATGCACCTGAAACAATAACTGGAACTGTAAGCCCGAAAGCTTAGTGAGCTCCCCCAGAATACCACATACCAAACAAATCACATAACAAATGACATACTCTGGGGCTACTCCCACTACATCGGGATGAATCCCGACATCGGCTTACCCGACATCGGACTCCTGTCCGACATCGAGCTCACCCCGGCATCCGATCGCATCGGGCATCGGGTTCACCCTGACATCGGGCTTGCCTCGGCATCGGGCTTACCCCGACACATAACATAAAACATAACCGCATATACTACATCGGGCTTGACTGACATCGGACCGAAGTCTGGAACTTATAACACATATCACATAAACATGCATGAATCACAATGACATCAGGCATACATAACTACTTCTCGGGACCGCCCCGACATCAGACCGCAGTCCGACAACATATAAACTGCATCGGGCTAACCCCGACATCGGGCTTTACCTGGCTTACTCTACTACTTAAATGGGTTGGCATTGGTGCCTTAGACCCGTCCCTACTGGAGAAAGACCTCACCTCACACTGCTGAAGTCCCGCTGACAAAACCCTAGTTGCTGGATGACTGATTCCCGAATCTGTCAACATCAAAATAACACCCAATTAATAATTGGGTTCCATCACATATACTCATAATTCCATGCTTGGGGTAAAAGACGACTTTACCCCAATCTTATCTTGATCCAATCCCAAGGCCCAATCCAAAGGCCCAACAGTCAACTATGAGTCAAAGCACAACATATGGCCCATTTTTTCCAAATTAGGCCCAAACCTTTACATGGTCTTGATCAAAGGCCCAACCATTTAATCCAGTCCCACATTTGGCATTCTAATGACCCAATATCATATAACCATCAAGGCCCAAACTATGGCCCCATTTTCCAAATTGGGCCCAAACCCTCATATGGGCCTTACCCTAAGTCCATTAAATTATTCTAGTCCGTTTGCCTTCTCTTGGATGGTCCATTATTATCCCAATCACCAAGGCCCAATGGGAAGGCCCAACTCAAAGTCCAAGTGAAATTAGGGTTTCACATAAAATAACAATTAAGGTTAAGTGTTTCTCACTTAACTCATTAAGGACTTAATCCATTAAGTCCTTTACTCTACTAGATAAATGATATGGAATAATTTGGGCTTAATACACAATCCAATGCCAATGGCCCAAAGGTGGGTCCCAATAAGTACAAGACCCAAATACTTAAAGTTAGGGTTTTCTAAACCCTAATTAGGCTTTCCACCCAAACATGGCCCAATAAGCCAAAAATTAATCTTTAAGCCCATTAGGGTTTTGCTAGTGGTGGTCAACGGCGGCTCACGGCGGCGTGGTTATGGTTCTTTTCATTATATCTTCTACTAATTGCAATTACAAGCTTTTAATCCACAAATAAAAACACACACTAACTACTCTAACACACACACAACCACTCTAGTGGTGGCCAACGGCGGTACAAGGCGGCAGCCACCACCCCACGGTGGTGGTGGTGGTGGCTTTTCCCGAGAAATTCGGCTAAACAAAACCCCCCACTACACTGAAATGAACACACACAAGCACTCTTTGTTGGGTTTTGAACATTCTAACACTCCTATGGTGTACATGCAACCTTATAAACCTTGGATCTATGTTTTCTCTATTATACATGCAAATAAGAACTTTCCAAGGCTTTAATCCTAACTAGCATATTATGATGTTCTTAATCTACAAAGTACTAGTTAGATGACATACCTTTTGATGTAGCTTGATGTCTTCAAGCTTTAAGAGCTTGGCCCCAATAGTGTGGAAGCCTCAAATGGAATCACAAATCACCAAAACACCTTGGAAAACTTTAGAGAATATGGATACTTGGTTCTCTCTAGTGAAATTGGCTAGCCCTTCTTAGTGTTCCACACTAGTGCCAATTTCACCAACCAAGGACATCTTTATATAGTGTGGAGGATTAGGGTTAAACCCTAATACCCATGACCTTTCATTTCCTAGGATCCATGGGTTAAACACTCCATGGACTATCCATGAAAGCTTAGCCCAACCTAAATGAATTTGGCCCATTCCATATATATAAGAGTCCATATTTA
Organism: Lactuca sativa; assembly: GCF_002870075.4. Classification (NCBI taxonomy): domain Eukaryota; kingdom Viridiplantae; phylum Streptophyta; class Magnoliopsida; order Asterales; family Asteraceae; genus Lactuca; species Lactuca sativa. Next base: position 199,526,299 of record NC_056631.2, on the reverse strand, counting down.
ATTAGTTCCTTTTGATCACTTAATTAATTATAACTTAATTCTTGATCAATACTAATTAAATAATATGATTCCATATTAATATATTAGAACTTATGATATATTAATATTAATCATAAACATACTATTCTCAAAAGATTATCCATATAAATTTTGTCGGTGAAGTGCAACCCAAATGGACCATGTCGGGTCGGGTCAAGTACATACCAAATATAGTTATGGACTTAGACATTAATCCAACAGTCTCCCACTTGGATAAGTATAAAACTATTAGTGCGTATGACTTCAAACCTATCTGGCAATTGTAGCTCTTAAAGCCGCTGTCGAACTCTGATCTTGTCAACGAACTTGTCCATTAGATAAGGGATCATATATTCCTCCATTCTAGATATCATATGGACTAAGACATGGATTATAATCATTCTCTCTGTCCATTTGTTGTTTCCCAATTTCCGATTTATGACGACTGACTAATTGAACAAATCAAATCAGTCCTGGCCCGACCGAGCACTTCTATTTGTCATCATCAAATCATCGAGGGGCCCACAGATATCGCTTTTATCCTGAAGGTAAAAGGAATGGATAAACTTCGACTCATATGGCTTGTTCTACTACTTGTTGAATCATACACAAAGACACATTTTATAGCACCGAGTTACCAAATGCGTTTTCGTGCAATCAATGTACTATCAACTCATAGTAACAACTCGTATCTCTAGGTTTGAAGAATATAAGATATTATCGTCTCATGATCACTCGTGATAAAATCCATGAAGTGATTCTAATGAGCGCAGGTTGAATCCAATACTCAAAACTTATGAGCACTCATGAGTGTTGTAGCCCTTTGTCCAACACCTTAGACCTCTACAAGCCAACCCATGACAATCTTAATTCATATCTACTTCCAACATATGACCGACTGTGGATGGTTTGAATAACTTCGTCATTCCGGAAGAATAACCCAGTTTATTCGGGAAGTCAAAACATGCAAAGTGAAACACAATAATAATTGAATCCAATATGGTATCAAAACCTATGAACATAAATAAAACACCTTTTATTTATCACCATATGATTACACATTATTCATTGTATATTGTTTCAGCAATCAACTTTATACTTGAATTTAAAACAATAGTTGTCCCATGCTCCAAGCATGTACACTATGTTTTCTAAACACTAGTCATGCCATACACCAAGTATGCATAATATGTTTGTCTATGATGTTTACTTTGTGAACTAGATCCATTGAACATAACTTCAATGATTCTCTTTTCACACTCCCAAATCCTTACTGCAAATACCAGAATTCCAAATTCATGTCATTTACTGAAATCTGTCAGATTCTAAACTTATATGCATTGAACCTCTTGTAATGATTATGCACAAAGTCAGAAGGACTTGACAACAACCATTACAGACCATTCCAAAGGAGATCATCTCCTTAGAAACATCCTTCTTGCATTAAGTTTCCTAATCTCAAACAGATTGAAAAATTCTAACTTTGAAACATTTCCAGATTCCATTTTGACTATCACTTATGAACAAGAGTTGCCTCCTTCCAGATTATGTCAATATGGTCCTTCCAGAATTATCACTATACTTCCAACTGTCCTTGAGAAACCAAACTTTGGTAAACCTTACATTGTCCTCGACAATTGTTTAATCCTTTTAGTCATATCCAGTTCTAAACCTTTTCCCTTCTTAATGCCCTAGGCATTTGGAAAATTTTAGAAAGGATGAATATAGCACATGTAATCGATCCTATATCCGAAGCATATGGGAATCGATTCATGATGTCTCACATAAAGACTAAACCAGTCTTTTGCTATAACATTTCCATTTCAATTTGCCAAGTTCTCATAATTCAGATTATGAAAAGGGATGTCATAATCATAATCGAATTTTAGAATGCAAATAATGGACTCATATACAAAATTTCCTTATGTTGAGCCATTCCAACATGAAATTCATATATATCCTTGACTAAATGATTAAAACCTCACGATCTAAGCTTATAGATTTGAGATGAAGTATAATTTCTTCTCCCTTAATTATAGCAAAACAACTCTTTTCCCAATTGAAACCTTTTGTTTTTCTATAATTAACATTGCTAACTTGCAATACTTATCATAATTATCATGCTCCCACTAACATGATGATTATTAGCATAACACTTATGCTCCCACTAGCTTTGACATGTACTCAGAAATCAGCTGACTTTCTTACCAAAGTTCAGATTTCTGATACTAGATTGTTTTGATAAGACTTTATCAAAATCATACACCTTCCCTTAGATAGCACACTTGTGTGTCTAAACAATTATGAAGAGGGATGCCGTAATCATAATGGTTAGACCTTTTTGCCACTTCTCACAAGTCCAGGTTAGTGTGCCGGTAAACCACACACGCTCCACTAACGACTTTGAGAATGCAAATATCACAATTGCTATCTAGCTAAAATCTACTTAGTGAAAGTGTTTCCTCACCATCATTTTCATGAATTGGAGAGAAACCTTATGACACTTAGATTTAATGGTGTATGTGTTCTTATCCATGTGAATTGTCAAAACCATAGACACAAGACAAGGATAATGACAAATCCACACTCATATGGATTGAACTCAATCTTAATTTCTTGCCACCTGGCAGCTCAAGGGCCTGCCATTGCTTCCAAGTTGTTGTGCAACTAATTGAGAACTCTAAGAACTCATATGCAAAGGCAACTTTAACTGGAATGGGCACAGAATATGTCAACACGATAGGTTATAAACCTCAAGTCGTGTGCTAGTGAAGAACTTCAGGTTTTATTCTTGATTAGTTCTTGAGACTTTCAAGACCTTTAAGACTCCCACTATCCTCTTGACATATAAGACTTTCTTGTCAGTTATTCAAGAGATAGTGTGGATTCTAATCAAGACAAACACTTCACAAAATTGGCCTAAGTTGGTCTTTGTTTTATCCAAAACATCACAACTTACCAATTTCAAATGTACAAGAGTAGAAAACTTTTACTCTTACATTTGACAAGTGTTTTAAACCTTCTTTAAGACATGTCACTCAAGTTACAATCTTGGAGTATGACTCTAAGACTTGTATTGGAACGAAGTATGACTCATCTTCTTGATTTAACCACTTCAACAGTTCAGTTCCTTTTCTTAGTCATAAGAATGCACTAAGATTTCCTTAGAGAACTAATTTTGATATGGTTTCTTAATCATTAAGATGATCACAAAAACTGATACTAAAGTACTCTCCCATCTTTTCAGATTTGAGAAACTTTTATCTTTCTGCCTAAGTTGATTCTTCTTATTCGCTCTGCCTTACATTGGAACCTTTTCCAATGTCTCAGAATTACACTTAAGCTTGTAAGTATAATCATATTTACTGAGCTTTAGTAAACTATGACGAATAGTCTTATCGATCTTTTGTGGTGGACTTAATTAGTGCACAAGAATGTGTACTCGATCCCTTAGTCCATTACTTGACTCACACATCCATGTGAACAAGTAATTAGTCTTAATTTTCCAATACTTGAAAGTTCTCATTCATCATGCTATACAACTTGCATGATTCCAAGTTCCGGTCCAATTGAAACTTGGGTGATGAGAATCTTTCCTTATTTGGTAAATTTAGACATTACCACAAATGAAAGAATCAATTTCATATTTCCACTCTTGCTATTAATGGAATCATATAAGCAACAATTTTTCCTCAAATGCCATTGTAAGGATATTTTAAAATAAATAAAATCTAAAATTTTCTTTTATTTTAAAACTTTGCGGAAAAACTTATTCTTACAATCCATATCAAAACTTGTTGTTATCTATTCCTAAGCAATATCTCATAACTCCTAAGAAGTAGCTCAAGAATCCGATCTCCAAGCTACGCGATAGAAATCCATCTACGCGGTCAGATTCAGCATATTCTTTCTTTAAGTTTCTTTACTTTTCTTTGATTCTTAAAACATCAACATGTGACCCAGTCACATCATGTATCAAGAATCTCATATTAGAAACTTAGCAGAGTTAGATAGTGGACTTTACCTAAAGTAGAGTCAAACTTATTGACTTTAACACCCTTAGGTAAATTTGGCAGCTTCGCAACCAGTGCCCCTTCCTTTGGCAATATAAACATATGGACCCTTTGATAATGGTACACGGGACTATCACAGACTTAGCTTTTCTCTTTACCATTTGGTCAACCGAGTTGACTATGGCTGATCCCTTTCGATTGGGAAGAGAATGCTTTTCTGGATTTCTTGTGTCACTATTGTCAATGTCCATCAAGTTTTAAGGAAGTTGATCTTAACAAATAGATAAGATCATTAAGGGTCTTGTCATAGTCTGTTTCATAGGTGTCTCAAAGGAACTCACTATGTGACTTAGAAAGTGATTGAACCACTAACTTTCTCAAGACTTTGACACCCAACTCTCCCGGCTTGTCACATCTCCAAGATGTGACCACACCTAGACCTTGCCTTGCCAATAGGGCCTGAGTGACCTTAAACTTTTCAAGAACTTGTGGGTTAGGGAGAATAATTTAAAGAGGTGAAGAAGTATGATATCCATGGGACATCATCTTCATTAGGAAATTTTGTTTCAAGAGATTTGGGAAGATCATAAATGTTTAAACCAGACATCTTTTGGGAGATATTCAAGATAGTTAATCTTAAGTCCTTAATATGACACCCAATATGAAATATTAAGGCTAGGACCCAACAAACTATTTTATAAGTTAGAAGAGGTATGTCGTAATCCAAGCTATAAAATATTTGAAGGTAGGTGAATGACGATTCACCAATTTCCACCAAGATAAACGAAATGTATTATTAGGTTTTAATTGGTTTTTGAAACTCCTAGATCTTTGAGATTCATTGAACTGTTCAATGGCATGTTTCAATCTCGAGTGTGCCCTTCAGGTTTTGTGACTGGGATGCCGAGGATGACAAAACAAGGTGTGAAGTAACCATGCAAATTACTTGGTACCCTTAAGTGTTTACCCCTCAATCGATGTGCCGGTTAACCACACATGCTCCATCGATACTATGATAAACATTAATTTACCCTTTGCCTACCTTGTTAAATACGTGTTAGTGTGCCGGTTAACCACACACGCTCCACTAACCGACCTAAACAAAGTGCAAAGTGTAATTTCATGGATTAACACCTTATTCACATTTTCCTAAGTAACTAAGATTAGGTATTATTAAGAGTTTAGTTACTTAGTATTTATCATTAATACTTTTAATGAAGGGAGAATTATAGTCCCATCAAACCCGTTTGGCTAACAACCCTCCACCAGTCAAGCAAGCGGTGGGTGAGAGTGGACACCCATTAAGTTGCCATTTTATAGGCAACAACCTTATACCCACCTTATAGACCGGCTTCGTGAATGAGGCGTACTAGCGGTAAGACTGACTTTACTCTTATACATATATATATTATTAACTTATAATATTATAAAGTATAAGGGTTGAATTTTAACTCTTTAAAATTCTAAGGGCTAACTTGGAATTAAAGTATTCATAAGAGAAAACTTTTCAAATTCCAAAACTTGAGGGCAAGTTTTGTAACTTTCAAAACTTTTCTTATTCCATAACTTATGTGCTTAAAGTAGTTTTAATTAAAAAACTCTTCAAGTTCCATAACTTGAGGACAAGTTATGGAAGACTTTAAACTAATAAAAGAATTAACTTTTCTTTATTTTATAACTTATGGAATTAATTAAGGTTACACCTTTTTTTTATTTTATTAAATGAAGAGACTATTGGTCCTCCATAACTTGATGACAAGTTATGGAGTCATAAAACCATTTAATTAGAACTAGACTCTTTATTTTTGTAACCTTTGCCAACTTGTATGAGTTTTATGATTCTTAAATGTGACTTTTCATATAACTTGATGACAAGTTACAAAAACACATTTTAGAATCAACTCTTAGATTAATTTGGATTGAAAACAACAATTTCACATAACTTCTATTAATCTAAGCAACTCATATAAACAAGATAATTCAAATCAAACTTTTCCATGTAATTAGAGTAACACTTTAAACTAATACAAAACATGAATCTAGTGACAATTATCTTTAAAATTGGATTAGCATGAACATTACCACATAAAAAAAAACAAGTTTATAAGTCCAAAACATCTTTGGGTAATGTTCCTCGTCTAATTCCAGCCAAAAAAGTCGAATTTATGCTGTCTGGGGTTCCAACTCGTCGAGTGCACGAACCAACTCGGCGAATTGGATGCATTTTGCCTTGGACTCGGCGATTCCATTCATGGACTCGGCGAGTCTGCTGGGCAGACAACACCAAAACTCGATTTTCCAGCTTCTTTTGCAAGTATAACAAGAAAACAAGCCTAGGCTCTGATACCACTGTTGGGTTTTGAGCATTCTAACACTCCTATGGTGTACATGCAACCCTATAAACCTTGGATCTATGTTTTCTCTATTATACATGCAAATAAGAACTTTCCAAGGCTTTAATCCTAACTAGCATATTATGATGTTCTTAATCTACAAAGTACTAGTTAGATGACATACCTTTTGATGTAGCTTGATGTCTTCAAGCTTTAAGAGCTTAGCCTTAATAGTGTGGAAGCCTCAAATGGAATCACAAATCACCAAAACACCTTGGAAGACTTTAGAGAATATGGATACTTGGTTCTCTCTAGTGAAATTGGCTAGCCCTTCTTAGTGTTCCACACTAGTGCCAATTTCACCAACCAAGGACATCTTTATATAGTGTGGAGGATTAGGGTTAAACCCTAATACCCATGACCTTTCATTTCCTAGGATCCATGGGTTAAACACTCCATGGACTATCCATGAAAGCTTAGCCCAACCTAAATGAATTTGGCCCATTCCATATATATAATTAGTTCCTTTTGATAACTTAATTAATTATAAATTAATTCTTGATCAAATCTAATTAAATAATATGATTCCATATTAATATATTAGAACTTATAATATATTAATATTAATCATAAACATACTATTCTCAAAAGATTATCCATATAAATTGTGTCGGTGAAGTGCAACCCAAATGGACCATGCCGGGTCGGGTCAAGTACATACCAAATATAGTTATGGAATTAGATATTAATCCAACACTCTTTTCCCTGAACAGTAACACAGCCACCCACCTGGTGGCATACATGGCGACGATGGCGCGAGATGGCGATAGCGGCGGTTGCATTGCTTTGACAGCCACCACCTCGCAGTGGTGGTGGCGTTTCCTCTTACTCCACTACACAGCAACACTTCAACCTCCCTTAACATGTTGCCTGATGCAAGGTGCTTCATCCACACTGGCAACAGAGGCTCGCGGTGGTTTTTTGACTTCACACGACGCCGACAACAAAATCTGGGAGTAGAAGAAGAAATGGAGGCGAAGAAATGAAAGCAGCAACTGATCGCCGTCTCTCCGAGTCTCGGAGACTTCCCCTGCAGCGCTAATCATCGTTGATCGAAGGATGGTTGTGGTCCGACCGGTCTATCTCGTTCACAGCGATGGCTCAAGATTCACATCCCACATATTTGTCGGCAGTGAGACGGCATGACGGCCTCAGCAACAGGGAGGCGGTGGCTGGGATGGGAGGAATAAGGGTGGCGGTGTCGGGGGACCCTCTGACGATGGCGGCTGCAAAATCTTAGGCTAGGGTTCAGGGTTAGACGGTGGATGGCATATATACTCCCGCTCCTCTCTAACTTTTTCTATAATGACACTTCCAGCCCCTCCATCTCCTTCTTCTTTCAAACTAAGTACAATACTTACCAAACATCCCATATCTTTAATAATTTATTACAATACAAGTCCAATAAGTTCCCCTTTAAACCCTCAGCATTTAAAGTCCTTTCAATTTAATCCTAATAATTACCAACCACCCCTCAACCTCCAAAATCCTTTACAAATCAGTCCGAAAATTACATCTTAACTATTATTCTTTTTATAAGTCTTTATCTATTTATTTATCTACTAAACGGGGTGTTACAGCATGTGCGTAACCGACACATCGATTAGGTGATAAAGATTAAGGGTACCAAGTTAATTTGCATGGTTATTCACACATTGTTTGTGATACTCGGCATCCCAGTCACAAACTTGAGAGGGCACAATCGAGATTTAAACATGCCATTGAAAAGTTCAATGAATCTTAAAAGATCTAGGAGTTTCAATCCAATTAAAACCTAATAATTTATTTTGTTTTTCATGGTGGAAATTGGTGAATCGTCATTCGCCTACATTCAAATATTTTATAGCTTGGATTACGACATCCCTCTTCCAAGTTATAAAGTATTGTGTTGGGTCCCAGCCCTAATATTACATTTGGGTGTCTTATTAAGGATTCTATATCTAATCTAAACTTGTCTTTCTTCTTTTCAGATGTCTTCCAACAATGTTGCTTCTGGCTCAAACCCTATCGGCTCCTTCTCTCTCATGAACCTTTGTGGGAGAGTCATCTTTGATGGTTCCAACTTTAATAATTGGATTAGGAGCATCAAGATGGTCACGCGTTATGAGGACAAGGAATATATCTTCGACAAGGAGCTAAAAGATATTGATGAGTCAACGGCTACTCCAGAGGAGATCGCTGACTTCAGGGCACATGAGAGAGATGCTACCAAAGTGGCATGTATCATGTTGGCCACAATGACAGCTGAACTCTAGAAGTCCTATGAGGACTTTTACCCTTTTGAGATGCACATGGACTTGATGGACCGCTATTATCAAAGTGCTCGTCAAGAGAGGTATGAAATCATCTCTTCCATGATAACAACCCAAATGAAGGATGGCGAATCCATCACGGGCCACATGCAGAAAATGCAATGGTTTGTAGACTGTCTGCTGAAGTTGAATGTGATCTTCCCCGAGGAGTTGGCTATTGATATCATACTGCACTCCTTACCTACTTGTTATAATCAATTTCGGATGACCTATCACATGAACAAGAAGGAGGTCACACTCAGCAAACTTCAAGGACTTTTGAAGACCACCGAAACCTATGACATCCCCAATTTCACGGCTAGAAAAGACCGATTTATTTATGCTTTGTTTTTAAAAATCAAAGTAATCTTTCAAAGAAAATGGTTGCGGAATTTGTTCCCAAAACAAAATATGATAAGAATTTATCAAAGCATTTCTTAGAGAAATGTATTTTCATTATATAACAAAATCTCGGGATGTCATGTTCCGATACAGATACATTAGCATAAACAGAACATACATTCATTTACACTAGTGATTTACATCTCCTTTAATCTCTCAGTGAAATATGTCTTCGTATTGATACCTGTGATACAAAGAAAACTGAGTGGGCCAGGCTTGGGAGCCTGGTGAGCATATAGAGTTTTCATCCCACAATGTTATATCGTATATTTATATATATGGAACATTCAAACTTGTACAATTTCACCATATAAAGGCAACTCTTATCCCACCCCATCGATCCTCACAACGACACGATCTAAACTCTCGTATCTAAAATTTTCCTCTTTACCTAATCCCTACTCACGGATCTAAAACTATCTTCTTCACCCGACCCATACTCACGGATCTAAAACTAACCTTTCCACCTGATGCATACTCACGGATCTAAAACTAACCTTTTCCCTAGATCCATACTCACGGATCTAAAACTACCCGATCCATACTCATGAATCTAAAACTAACCTCCTGATCTGATTTATACTCCCAGATCAATATTTATACCCAATCCATACTCCCGGAATAGGGACAATTAACTATAGCTTAATCCTGATTTGATCCATACTCCCGGATCAATAATTGTACCCAATCCATACTCCCAGAATAGGGGCAATTAACTATACCTTAATCCTGATCTGATCCATACTCCCGGATCAATAACTGTGCCCAATCCATACTCCCGGACTAGGGACAATTAACTTAGTCTTAATCCATACTAACGGACTAATAACAAGTTTTATCTCTTTACCTGATCCATAATCCTGGATCAAAAACTAACCTCTTGGTCTAATCCATACTCACGGATCTAAAACTAGCCTCTTGATCTGATCCCTACTCACGGATCTAAAACTAACCTCTTGATCTGATCCATACTCACGGATCTCATCTACCCATGTCCTACCCAAAATATTTTTAGTTACAAAATACATATCCACTTTAACTCATTAAAACCTATATAGTTCATCCATTCCACCAACATCTCAAATAAACAGCAATATATAAACACATAGCACGTATTTCATAGCAAATACTTCATACTTATGTGTTGGAAGAAAGTAACTATACACTCACTCCAAATAAACAACAATATATATACACATAACACGTATTCAAAGCAAATACTTCATATTTTTGTGTTAGAAGAAGGTAACAACACACTCACTTGATCAGAAGATGATCGGACAGCACTACGGTTTGTAGAAGTAGTATTCTTCGGTGAAACCAGGAGATCTTCACAAAAACCGGGCTTCTCGCGGGCAGAGATTCGGCTCGGTAACTTTACTTCTCGGGATCTTCGGGGCTTCGGGTCTTGGGAATGATACCGGGGATTCGGGATATTTCTTGCATGAAAAACGAGGTAAAACGGGAGAGATAGAAGAGAAAATGAGCAAAGAAACTCGGCAGCCTCGACTTCCTTTTATATGGGTTGGAACCTTCGATTACGCTGGGCGTAATCTTAGGTACGTCGGGCGTAACCCGGATAAGTCCGGTGACTCCCCCCCCCCCTTCGGAGAATATCGCACATTTATAATTAAATTTAATATTTTAATTATTTAATAAACTTCAAAAATTCATATCTTCCTTATATGAACTCCGTTTTCGATGTTCTTTATATCCACGCGTAGGTGAGACTACGATCTACAAATTTCGTTTAGACTTTGTCGACTAATTTTGAATTTATTTTTATTATATTATTTTAGTAGGCCGAGACAGGAAAACTCCGTTATAAATTCATAACTTCTTCATCTGACGTCCGTTTTCTTCTGTCTTTTTACCGTCGCACTACTAATAACGAGATCTTAGATTCTCATTTATATTGCTTCGGCTAGAAATCACTTGATCTCATATTCGAGTTTCGGGCTGCATACTACTAAGCGGAAACTTAGAAAAATCACAACTTCCTCATACGAAGTCAGATCTGGACGCTCTTTTTATGCACGCTCTCGATTTAACGTATTCTACAACTGTTATTTAGATCGCTAAGGCCAAATATCGCTCTAACGTAAATTCAGTATTTACGTCGCGTTGTGTCGTGCCGGTTCTATCGTGAAACTTCGACAGGTCATAACTTCTTCGTTATAACTCGAATTTTGGCGTTCTTTATATGTACGGAATCCTTGTAACATATACTACAACTTAGTTAAGATTAATCCTTCTAAATAATATTCCATCAAAAAGTCATTTTGATGCTTATCGACTCTAAATTGACTAGACCGGATCTACGGGCGTTACAAAACCGGTCTCAAAGATAAATCGGTTGTTACTACTCGTAATCCTAACATCGCCCCTGTTTTGGCAATCGGGAAAAGTAGAGGGAAGAAGAGGAAGATCCCTTTGAAGGGTACCAAGGGAAAGGTTCTTGATAGCTCCTTTTCAAGTACAACCAAAGGTGGTTCTGTCACTCCTTCCAACCCAAAAGAAGTTGAATGCTTCTATTGTCATGATAAGGGGCACTGGAAACGAAACTGCCCGAAGTATCTGCAAGATGTTAAGGATGGGAAGGTCAAACCTATCCATGCAGGTATTTACACTATATTGTCTAATAACTCACTACATTCTACTTCTTAGGTTGTTGATACAGGTTGTAGTATTCATATTTGTTTTGATTTGCAGGGCCTAAGAAGAAGTGAGGATGTGGAGCACTGAAAGATAAACTTGATCATGGTTGATAGGAAAGCTTCACATGTCACCAAGATTGGAGTTTATTCTATGTTGCTAAGTAGTGGGTTAGTGTTAGATTTGAATAAGTGTTGTTACTCGTCTGAAGTGGCAAGAAATATTATTTCCTTTCATGGTTTGTACAAACAAGGATTTAATTTTTCATTTGATAATGAAGTTGGTGGTATTAATGTTTTTTATAATAATGTTCTTTATTTTAAAGCATTACCTTGTGATGGTGTATATGAAACTGTGTCGGTTGTAGACAAATTAGGAAATAATGTATTACATATCGATTCTTCCACTGGTTTGGATAAATCATCCTTGTGGCATTGTCGTCTTGGACATGTTAACAAGAAGCGCATAGGCCAACTCTAGAAGGCTGGAGTCTTGGAGTCGTTTGACTTAAGGTCAGATGGTAGTTGTGAGTCTTGTTTGCTTGGAAAAATGACAAAGTCACCCTTCACTAGTACTTGTGCTAGGGGTGAAGGTTTGTTGGACCTCACACACACAGATGTGTGTGGACCCTTCTGAACCGCCATTAGGGATGCTAACCGCTACTATATGAATTTTACTGATGATTACAGTAGATATGGTTATGTCTACTTAATCAAGCATAAGTCAGAAACCTTTGAAAAGTTCAAAGAGTTTAAACAGGAAGCGGAGAATCAGCTGGGCAGGAACATTAAGATGCTCCGATCTGATCGAGGACGAGAGTATCTTAGTACAGAGCTCCTTGACTATCTTAAGGAATGTGGAATTGTTTCACAATTGACACCTCCTAGGACACCACAACTGAATGGTGTGGCTGAGAGGTGCAATCGAACCTTGTTAGACATGGTTCGTTCCATGATGAGTCGAGCTTCGTTACCAATCTCATTATGGGGGTATGCCTTAGAGACTGCCGCCCATATCCTAAATTTAACCCTACCAAGAAGGTTGTCCAAACACCTTACGAGATGTGGACTGGGAAAGTTACCAATTTAGACCACATCAAGATTTGGAGTTGCGAGGCTTTCATGAGACGTGAGACTCAGGACAAGCTCGAACCTCGAAGTGAGCGGTGTATTTTCATCGGCTACCCATAGAAATCCTTTGGTTACCTCTTCTACAGACCCAGTGAGAATGTGGTCTTTGTGACAAGAAGATGGGTCTTTCGAGAGAGAGAATTTATAGGCCGAGGAAACAGTGGGAGGCAATTTGACCTTGAAGAGCTTCAAGAGTCAAGTGGTGAAGGAACCTTAAACCCTAGCAGTCAACCTGAGGAGGAAACTCATGTTGAACCAACTGACGAGTTTGTACATCTAAGGCGTTTCACTAGAGTTAGGAATGCACCTGAGCATTACTATGGTTTTCATATTACTGCGCAAGGTGATACATTTATTAGTGATAGTACACTGGTAAATTTGGATGAACCTACAACTATAGGGAAGCCATGGCAGGCCCCGAGTCTGCCAAATGGAAAGAGGCTATGGACAGCGAGATTCAGTCCATGTATGGCAATCAATTTTGGAACTTGGTTGACAATGTACCGGGTCGTAAGATGTTCAGGTGCAAATGGATTTTCAAGAAGAAGACCGACATGGATGGAAAAGTGCACACTTATAAGGCGCGACTGGTTGCAAAGGGTTTCACTCAAACTCAGGGACTTGACTATGATGAAACCTTCTCAACAGTAGCAAAGATTTAAGTCTATTAGAGTTATGTTGACCATTGTTGCATTTCATGATTATGAAATATGGCAAATAGATGTCAAAACCGCTTTCCTTAATGGAAAATTGGCCGAGGATGTTTACATGAGTCAACCAGAAGGTTTTTTCAATGCAGAGTACCCTGATAGAGTGTGCAAGCTTGAGAAATCCATTTATGGATTGAAACAAGCATCTCGCAGCTGGAATCTTTGTTTTGATGAGAAAGTCAAAGAATTTGGTTTTTCAAGAAGCGAAGATGAGTCCTGTGTATATGTCTGAGCTAGTGGGAGTATAGTTAGCTTTTGGTACTATATGTGGATGACATACTACTTATGGCAAAATGACATCCCAACTTTTTAGGAGGTTAAGTCCCGGCTAGGGAAGTGTTTCGCTATGAAGGACCTTAGAGAAGCTGCCTATATCCTAGGGATAAGGATATTGAGAGAAAGGAGTAAAAGACTAATTGGACTTAGTCAAAGCACCTATGTGGACAAAGTGTTGAAAAGGTTCAACATGCAGAATAGCAAGAAAGGTGACTTACCGATCCAACAAAATGCCAAACTGAGCAAGGCTCAGAGCCCAAGCACAGAGGCTGAGATAGCTGAGATGAGTCAATTACCATATACTTCTGCTGTTGGCTCGATCATGTATGCTATGACTTGTACTCGCCCTGATGTGGCCTTTGCTTTGAGCATGGTCAGCAGATATCAGGGGAACCCTGGCAAGGCTTACTGGACTGCGGTGAAAAACATTCTCAAGTACCAGCAGAGGAGTAAGGACTAGGTCCTTACCCTTGGTGGGAGTGATGACTTGAGAGTAGTGGGGTATACTGACGATAGCTTTCAGACTGATAGGGATAATTTCCGCTCTTAGTCGGGCTGGGTCTTTACCATGAATGGAGGAGTAATTACTTGGAAAAGTTCCAAACAGGACACAGTAGCTGATTCGACATGTGAGTTAAAGTACATAGCAGCGAGTGAAGCGGCGAAGGAGGCGATACGGCTGAGGAACTTCATTAGAGATCTTGGAGTTGTACCAACTATAAAGGAGCCTATGGAGATTTTCTGTGTTAGTAACAGTGTGGTTGCCTTAGCCAAGGAACCGAGATATCATGGCAGATCCAGACACATTGACAGAAAATATCACTTCATAAGACGCAAGATAGAAGGACTCCTCGTGGCAAAGAGGGTCGTCAGAAGAGAACCCAATAGATCCTCTCACGAAGGGACTGAATAGGGTTAAGCATTTGCAGCATGTGAGGCGCATCGGGCTAAAGGACAATATTAGTTTTACAGATTAGATAGCTCTGAAACTTGTAAAATGTAATTGACATTTCATGCTTAAATAAAAGTTGTTGTTTGTTTATAAGTAAGGTGTTGGTATCTTGTGTCAATCGTTTACTATTGTTTCGATTTTACATGTTTTGACTTCCAGAATAATTACTTTATTCATACTCTCCACAGTCAGTCATAGGTTGGAAGTAGGTATGAATCAAGACTGTCATGAATTGGGCTTGTAGATGTCTAAGGTGTTAGACATAGCAAGAGTTGCTACAACATTCATGAGTGCTCATAAGTTCTGAGTATTGTATGAAACCCATGCTCACTTGTATCACTTCATGGAATTTAGCTCGAGTGATCGTGAGACGGTAATCTCATATAAGTCTTCAAACCTAGAGATATGAGTTGTTGCCTACGAGTTGGTTGTGCATTGATTGCACGAAAATGCATCAGTAACTTGATGTTATAAAACGTGCCTTTGTGTATGATTCAACAAGTAGTAGAACAAGCATATGAGTCGAGGTTTATTTGTTCCTTTTAGTCCTTGGAGGATTAAAAGTGATATCCGGCCCCCTTGATGATTTTGTTTTGACCAATGTGTCGGGTCGGGTCAGAACCAAATTGATGTGTTCAGTTTAGTTCTATGTCAAACAAATCGGAAATTGGGAAACAAACTGTTGGACAATAAGTACGACATTGTTCCGTGTATTTGTCTGGCAGATATCTAGAACAGAGGATTATATGATCACTTATCTAAAATGGCGCTTCATAGTTCAACAAAGTTTTAAGAGCTACGATTGTTGGTCGGTTCCTGAAGTCATGCTTGAAACTATAGTTATTAGACTTATCCAAGTGCGAGAGTGTTGGATAAGGTGTCTAACTCCATAAATATATTTGGGATGTACTTGACCCGACCCAACGTGGTCCATTTGGGTTGCACTTCACCATATGATTTTGGATAGTCTTTTGAGAATAGTATAGTTATTATTTGTTAATATATTATAAGTTATAATATATTAATATGAAATCATATTATTTAATTAGTATTGATCTAGAATTAATTTAGAATTAATTTAGTGATCAAAAGGTAACTAATTAAATATGGACTCTTATATTTATATAGAATGGGCTAGGCTTGCATGGAAAGTCCACGGAGCTTTAACCCATGGATCCTATGGAAGTGAAAGGTCATGGGTATTAGGGTTTACATGGATGTAACCCTAATCCACCACACTATATAAAGGGGTCTTTGGGACATGAAATGGCACTAGTGTGTGTGTAAAGAAGAGTGGGCCGATTTCTAAGTGTGAATACTATTCTCTCTAGTTTTTCCAAGTTGTGTGGTGATTTGTGATTCCATTAGAGGCATCCAAATTATTGGTGCTAGGATCTCAAACTCCAAGCAATCAACCACAAGCAAAAGGTATGTCATTCTAGTAGTTTTATGTTACAAGTACCCTATGCCATGCTAGTTAGGGTGAGAACCTTGGAAAATTATTATTTGCATGTATTTTAGAGAAAACATAGATCCAAGGTTTCTAGGGTTGCATGTATTCCATAGGAGTGTTAGAATGCTCAAAACCCATCAGATATCACATACTCAATGTAAGCACATTAGACCCTCCGGTCGCACCATATTACCACTCAGGTAAGTATAGTGAGAAGACTCTCCTCGGAAGTAAGCAAGTAGATCTAGTACCCCACGAACAGTCTAGACTCCGCCTACACAATCTAATTATCTCTAATAAGCAATTTGTAATAACCACTTCGAGATGCTAAGCTAACTCATCTACTAAATCTCAAAAGGATGAAAAGACCATTTTACGCCTCCATGGTCTCCAAGGTCCACAGTTGACCAAACCCTCAAGTCAACAGTCCATGTTGACTAAAATCATCGAGTGCATCTATGGGACTTGTCGTGTTCCTTCGCTTCCTATGAAGTATCGAGAAAATCCAACTCAACTTGTTGAGTTGTCTCATCAACTTGCTGAGTTGTAGCGCGTCCAGTCCATCGGGGAAAACCCTAGCTGACTCGTCGAGTTGGATCATGCACTCGTCGAGTCCCTCTAGACCAATTCTCATTCAGACGATTCTAAGCAGAAATAATGTCCCAAACTCTAGATCTAGCCTTCCAAGGATGAAATACCACGTAAAGATGCAACTTTACGTCCATGCATGGCATATAGGGCTTGAAATGACAAAACAAACTCCATATAGGATTTAATGCATAATAGCTTGCCACCAGCTTAATAAAGCTTGGATTTTTGGTCTCAAGGGACTACATATGGTCCAGATCTGAAGTCTAATCTCCATGGCAAGCTCAAAACACTCTAGAACTCAAAGAATGATGGAAAAGGGCCCTAAACTCCCTAGAAACGAGATCTAATCAAACAATGAGCAAGGTGGTGACTTTTTACCATCAAACAGAAGCTATGAATGAAAGAACACCGAATCCAAGTGCTCCTTCTCGTCCCAAGCCTTTTTCTTCTCAATCTTCCTGGGAGTCAGGATGTTACACTCCTTTGACGCGTCGCTCGCGACTATATTCTTTGACTCACATGTTGAATCAGCCACGGTCTCCTGCTTGGAACTTTTCCAAGTTACTGCTCCTCTACCGAGTGTAAACTCCCAACCAGAGTGAGAACGGGAGTTGTCTCAGTCTGTCTGAAAACTGGCGTCACTATAACCAATAACTCTCAAGTCATCACTACCACCAAGAACAAGCACCCAGTCCTTAGTCCTTTGCAGATACTTAAGAATGTTCTTGACTGCTATCCAATGAGCTTTACCTGGGTTCCCTTGATATCAGCTAACCATGCTCCAATCAAAAGCCACATCATGGTGAGTACAAGTCTTATCATACATGATCCAGCCAACGGCAGAAGCATATGGAACTCGACTCATTTCTTCCATCACGACATCAGTACTTGGACTTTGAGTCTTAGTCAGCTTGGTATTGCTCTGGATAGGTAACTTTCCCTTCTTGGAATTCTCCATGCTAAAATGCTTTAACACTTTATCCAAGTAAGTACTTTGACTAAGTTCAATTAATCTTCTACTCCTATTTTACAAAACCCTTATTCCTAGAATATAGGCAGCCTCTCCTAGATCCTTCATAGCAAAACACTTTCCAAGCCAATATTTAACTTCCTGCAAGGTTGGAACGTCGTTTCCTACTCTATGTCATCAACATACAGTACTTGAAAGCTAACTATACTCCCACTAGATTCAACATATACACAAGACTCATCCTCACTCCTAGAGAAGCCAAACTCTTTGACTTTCTCATCAAAGCAAAAATTCCATCTGCGAGAAGCTTTCTTCAATCCATAGATTGATTTCTCAAGCTTACACACTCTATTGGGGTACTTAGCATCCATAAAAGCCTATGGCGGACACATGTAAACATCTTCAGCCAACTTCCCATTAAGGAAAGCGGTTTTGACATCCATCTGCCAGATTTCATAATCATGAAATGCATCTATGGCTAACATAACCCTAATAGACTTGATCTTGGCCACTAGTAAGAAGGTCTCATCATGGTCAACCCCCGGGGTCTGAGTAAAGCCCTTCGCAACCAATCGTGCCTTGAATGTGTGCACCTTTCCATCCATGTTGGTCTTCTTCTTGAGGATCCATTTGCACCCAACTGTCTTACGACCTGGTACATTGTCAACCAAGTTCCAAACTGGACTGGCATACACGTACTGGATCTTGTTGTCCATTGCCTCTTTCCATTTAGCAGAATTAGGGCCCGCCATGGCTTCCTTGTAGCAAGAAGGCTCATCCAAATTTACCATTGTACTATCACTGATAAACGTATCACCATCTGTAGTAATATGAAAACCATAAACTCTGGTGTCACTCTAACTCGAGTGGAACGTCTAAGAGGTAACGACTTGTCAATTGGTTCAACATGAATTTCTTCTTCAGGTTGAGCGCTAGTGTTAGAGGTTCCTTCATCGCTTCACTCTTGAATTTCCTCAAGATTAATCATACTCCAACTGTCATCTTTGCATATGAGTTCCCTCTCGCAGAAAACTCCGCTTCGTGCTACAAAAACCACGTTCTCACTAGGTCTGTAGAACAAGTATCCAAAGGACTTCTGTGGGTAGCCGATGAAAATACACCACTCACTTCGAGGTTCAATCTTATCGTGAGTCTATCGTATAATGAAATCTTCAAAACCCCAAACCTTGATATGTGCCAACGAGGGAACCTTCCCTGTCAACATCTCGTGAGGTGTTTTGATGACCTTCTTTGTTGGGACTAGATTCAGGATATAGGCGGCAGTCTCTAAGGCATACCCCCATAACGATATCGGAAGCGAAGCTCTACTCATCATTGAACGAATAATGTCCAACAAGGTTCGATTACGCCTCTCAACCACACCGTTAAGCTGTGGTATCCTAGGAGGTGTCATTTGTGAAACAATTCCACATTACTTGAGGTAGTCGTGGAACTCGATACTAAGATATTGTTAAGAATAAATCTGAGGTGATGAATACGGAATATCAAGAACAATCATGAATCAATCACCATCATATGCAAGTAATATTTAAAAGGTTTTGTGTATATTGCTTTTGATATGAATTTAAAAAGAAAAACCTTAATCAGGAAAAAGGTTACATCAAAAGCTAACCTAATGATTATTTATAGGGAATATAAAATATTTACCAAAAATATAAAACCAATGCCTTAAAAGAGCTCGAAGAAGAACTTCTACTGTAAAGGCACCGTCGGGAATCAAAAAATGATTAACCCTAAAAAGGCTTCCCTAAATAACCAAACATGCCAAATCAGTTTCAATATCTCAAATACTCAACAATCTCCCCCTAGATAATGAAACCGATGAAGATCATGATTTTCGACCATCTTGGCATTTCTCCCCCTAAATTGTGAGACTCATCAGCACATGGGGTCTTCAAAGAGAGAGAAACAAATATTATCTTCCAAATACGAACTCTCCCTTGAATAATCATCACTTTCCTTTGAATCTTTAACAAATACCATGGAGAGAATCCGGAAAGTTAAGAAGAATCACCAACAATATTCGCTATCTCATAGAGTAAGTCGTGAAACAAGCTCTGTCAAAAGGAGCGAGTTTGCCAAAATAGATCTTCAAAACCCGTAAGATTTGATGAAATAAATCCTTTTAGAATATTCACAATTCTCAAAAAATAAAACCGAAAAAATAACAAAAATTAATTTTGTATTTTTTCGAGTTTTTAAATATTATACAAAAAGAACAGAATAAGAAGGAATTATATAGAAGAGACTAAAAAGAATAAGACTAAAGAAAAGGATAAGAGTGAAAATATTTTGATAAGGGGTTAAAATGGTAAAAACCCAAAAATTGTAATGAAATTTGGAATATAGGGTAGAAACTATCGATAATGGTTAGAGCAGGGACGCATATGAAAATTGAGGCGTCTCCTACAATTGAATGGGAAAAACTCGTTCTTTGACTAAAAAAGTCAAAATCAATGGCGATCAAAATTAAATTTCCGATTTAATCTGCAATTCCACTTGAAATCCGATTTCATTTGTAACAGATTGCGAGTCGATCAATTCTGATTTTCAATAACGAATTATTTTGTTCGATTTTTGAATGCAGCTTCAAGATCCGATTTTGGTTTCAAAATATTCCGAACCTTCGTTTACAGTTGATGTCGATACACAAAAGTTCCGACACCCATTTGCGAATCGATCACAACTTATGAACTCCGAACGACATAACGAAAGAACTCTGAATGACAGAACTCCGATTCCGATTCGTTCCTAGAACTCCGAATGCATAAATTCTGTGACAACCTGAAATTTCAAGCCAATGTAACGAATTTCAGTCGAACCTGTAACCCATTTTAAGTTAATAAAATATCTTCGAAAATAAAATGTTCAAAAAAGTTTCAATTGGGTTGTCTAAATGATAGATATCGTTTCAAGGGTTTCAGAAATATAAAGAACACTAAAAACCAAGTTATAACTAAGAAGTTATAATCAATCTAAGATCCGCGGCAAAATCCGACAATAATAGTAAACGTAAAATGCAAAGTTTCAATACATAAATTATTAGCCTTAGGTGTCTAAACAAAAGTCGTAGATTACGTTAAACCGTGAGCATGCATACAAAGAACGCCCAAATCTGACTTCGTATGAGGAAGTTATGATTTTTCTAAGTTCCGAAGTGGCGGTAGACAGCTAAAAACTCAAAACATTGATCGAGTGATTTGTGGCCGACACAACCTAAACGAGAATCGAAGATCTCGTCAATGGTAGCACAACGGTAAAAAGTCTGACAGAAACGGACATCGGATGAAGAAGTTATGGATTTTAAATAGACTTTTCGTGTCCCGGCCTATTAAAAATATATAATTAAAAATAAAGTCAAAATTTGCCAATGAAGTCTAAACGAGAGTTGTAGAGTACATTCTCACCTACGCGTGCCTATAAAGAACGTCAAAAACGGAGCTCGTATGCGAAAGTTACGGTTTTCACAAGTTCGAGGCACACACACCAAGACGATTTACGCCCAGCGTACTCGGGTGCTAAGCCTCGGTTCGTCCACGTCGCTCCAATGCTCTGTCCAAGGATGCGGTAAGCCATGACGCATGCGAACACCCAGCGTAACCGAAGTACGCCTAACGTAACGACTATGCCCATCGTACTCCGAAATTACGCCCAGCGTAATCCCTCTTTCAGCACCCTATAAATATCCTGCGAGTCTGCCTAAATTTATTTGCTTCCTTACTCATTTCTTTCACCTTAGAACCCCTATAAATCCCCTCTACACCACCCGAAAGTCCCGGTACACCCCTAAGTACACGACGCGAGGCCCGACACCCCGAAATTCCCGAGAAATAAATCAGCTTTTCTAGTCGAAGTTCTGATCGGTTTTCGTCTCACCTTCTTCAATCTATCAAGTGAGTTCATACCCCTACAAACACTTTAAATACATTTTAAATGCTTTTAAATATTTTTAAGGGGTGAATACAAGTAAACACCCGATTATTATCGTGTGAAAATATCTATCCTTTGCTATGTATTCTATATTGTTATTTAATCAACATTATGTGATTTATAACTAGTATACAAATGGATTTACTACACGTTTAGCTGTTTCACCAAACATATTACTTCAAACGACTTTCTAAAATGTCTTTACATGTTAAAACTCTTTATCAAACTGTCTTACATACTTTATGTTTCCTTTTAAACGTTGTTACAATCATGTTTCAAACTAAGGTTTCTTATACTCAAAACTATTCTTATCAAACAAACTGATTTCAAATCGTCATTTCTTAATTATTAAACTTTTCAAAGGTTTTACCAAAGCTTCTTTTATACTTTTATGTCAAATGCATTCCTATGTATGTATAGTTATATAAGTAATGTTTAAAGGACTTAGGACAGCTAGCTCGCTTTATTTCCTTTTCATCGTTGGGATGTGGCCTTAGGGCATCGGTTATCCATCCGAATGTCGTCTAAATATTAGTTAAATATCATGTATACATATATAGACATAAAAGTTCCATTAGTTGGTTCAGTACCTGTGGGTAGCAAAGGCATACTTCGGCTATACACGTACATTACTAGTAACTATAATAGGTATAGTTAGGAGATACTACTTACTATTCTAAGTACAAGGAATCACACAAGAGTCAATTCATTCATGAGTCTATACTAATACATTACATACTATATGAAGAGATACGATTACATACAATTACAAGAGATGTGATTACATAGATACGTTCGCATAGATACTATTACATAGATTCTATTACATGCGTTTTGGGACTTACCATTCCACACCCAAGGCTGTTAGCTACAGTAGGGAAATTGCACATCGAAGGGTGTCTACGGTTGTACTGTTCGACGAGTTACCATGCCGTAAATATCCTAGTGCAAAAGATATAATTTTAGTTATTATATTATTTTTCCTTTACGATGTGATACATACACATAAACGATGAGGTAGACGATAGTTTTATAATAATAATAGTTATACAAGGGAAAAACCATAACATTTACAGTAATGCATACTTTCAAAACAGTCAGGTCTTGGTAGAAGGCTACTTTTTATACTAGTAGGAAATATGGGATTTTCTAGGGTTTTCAAACGTTTACAATTACTTACAAACATGTGCATTGATACAAATTTTTCTCTAAACATTTACAGGTTTTTCTTTAAAGTTTTACGAATCAAAGTCACATAAATACTTATGAATTCACCAGCTCTATTTCTGATACTCGCTTTCAAAATAACTTGTATTCTCAGGTCACAAATAGACAGGTACGACGACCAGGTTTTGTGAAGAAGGAGCCGTCAAGACTCGTCTTTTATTTTGAATATTCATTATGTCGATTTATACTATGAAAGAAGCCACATGTAATTAAAATTATACTATTAATGCAATGGATGATGTTGTTGCTTGTTTACTACCTTGCATTGTTGTGATACATTACATGACGTCCTCCCCCCCAGAACGTTTCCGCCGTTCTCGGTTTTGGGGTGTGACAAATCCGATCATGAAAGTGTTATAGTTGCGAATCTGATTCCTTCCGAGCCTAGAACTCTGATGAACGGTAAATTCTGAACTTAAATACGAGTGCGATTGTGAATTGTTTCGAATACTCGGAACATTTAGGAGTTTGAATCAATTTCCGATGGCCAACGAATGTTCCGATTCCTACTGTCGACGTCCAATAACGAGTCCTGATAAAATCTGAAATTAACCCTTAATGTTTTAATGAATTCACAGTTTTTTAGCCAAATTCCGAAAGTGACAACTTTTTTGGGAATAATTTTGAATTTGACCCTTTATTTGTAGTCACTGAAAGTTTCAGCCCATTTTTTTCTGTAATGTTAGATAGCATCCCTTCTTTTGCAAAAAATGTCATTTTTCACCGACTTTTTCAACCTGTTCAGTTTTTTGTCATTTCCAACAATTAAAAATCAATAAAAATGGATTCCTTTAACCAAATTTCATCATTTTGACTTAAAATTCGTCAGCTTTCACTAGTTTTTTTGGGTAAAGGACAACTTTTATGAAACTTTTGGTACCCATTTAAGATTCAAGATTGAAATTGGTTTCTTACACACCCATTTATTTGAAGAGAATCGATCATCTTCTGAAAATAATACCCAC
Source organism: Lactuca sativa (assembly GCF_002870075.4). Classification (NCBI taxonomy): domain Eukaryota; kingdom Viridiplantae; phylum Streptophyta; class Magnoliopsida; order Asterales; family Asteraceae; genus Lactuca; species Lactuca sativa. The sequence continues at coordinate 199,502,302 of NC_056631.2, read as the reverse complement.
TTTTTAGTTGGAAAACTATAATTTCCATAAATCTCATTGACCCAACTAAAAACCTTTTTCTCTTTTCTCCAACTTCTAACATCTTCATCTAAACAAAAATTGAAGTTTCTTTAAACAATCTTGACTTCAGCTTTCTGAACCTTTTCACATGCATGAGGGACTTGTACTTTGGGCATCCAAACTTTCTTCATTTTACTCTTATTGTTCTTCTTCTTTTTTTTTTTTTTCTGATTTCTACGCTTCAGAAATGAATTTTGGATCTGAACAACCTCTTCACCTTTCTGAATCTGAACATTTGAAGTATTTTGAACACAATCCTTAGGAGTTTGATAAATCTGAATATCTTGAATAATTGGATTTCAGTAACAAACCATTCATTCAAAAACATCATTAGAACAAGAAAAATCCTCCATTTGAGTTCCAATAGAACAAAATGTCTTTACTTTCATGATTTCAGAATATTTGCTTTGAGATTCATCTTCAGAACAACTAGATGCAGATGGTGATACTTCTGGAAAACTTGAAACTTTAGACTTCCCCTCAACATGAAGATTTGGAGTCACTTTTTCTTCAGAAACATGGATAACATTATGAACTTCACCAAGAACACCAAGAACATCTTCCTTTTTCTTTTCAACTCTTTTCATCTCCAAAATCTGTTGTTTATTTTCCTTATCTAAATGTCTATGGATAATACGAAATGTTTCTACAATTCTCTCATCCTTTTGTAATTCACCATCATTAACACGTGAGTATTCATATATTTTCTTATGAACAAAAAGATTATATAACTCAGTAACATCCCTCAATGTATATTAACCAAGAATATGAAACATAGTCACTTTGTTGACACCATAGATTGATTTAGTAACCTTTAATCCAAGTACTAAAATGGAGTTACAAAATAAAAAATCCATTAGATCTTCAACAAGTGTCAGAACTTAAAGAGAGAGAAAGTAGATCTGATAAGAATTCTAAAGAGAGAAAATGGATATGAGATGGTTTCTAAAGAAAGAAAACAGATCTGAGACGAATTTTAGAGACATAAAGTAGATCTGAACACAAATACTTTGACAAAACACAAAATTCTTCTTCAATTTCTCTTTCAAAAAATGAATCAAGAACAAATCATATGATAGAATGAGTAGAAGATAACAGATATGAACAAGATTTTGCAATAAAACAAGGTATTTCACTTTTTCTTTTCAGAAAACTTACAAAACTTGAAGAACAAGTTGAGATTCATGACAAAATATCGCCATAAACAAGATCGATTCTTGCAATAATCATTGATATCTACAAGAACATGCTCTGATACCACTTGTTAAGAGTAATAATGAGTTGATCGATAGATTCTAAATAGAAAAGTAAATCAAATAATGAATGCTAAGATCAAAGTTGTGTCGAATGATTAAAAACCAATGCCTTAGAAGAGCTCGATGAAGAACTTCTAATGTAAAGGCACCGTAGTGAATCACAAAACGATTAACCCTAAAAGGGCTTCCTTAAATAACCAAACATGCCAAATCAGTTTCAATATCTCAAATACTCAACAAATACTCACCACGTACCCCTATCGGATCTGAGCATCTTGATCTTCCTGCCCAATTGATTCTCGACTTCATATTTGAACTCTTTGAACTTGTCAAAGATTTTTGACTTATTCTTAATTAAGTAGATCTAACCATATCTGCTATAATCATCAGTAAAAGTCACATAAAATCAACTCGCATCCCTTGTGGTGGGTCTGAAGGGCCCACACACATCGGTGTGTATGAGATCCAATAGTCCCACATCTCTTTCACACGAACCAGTGAAAGGTGATTTAGTCATCTTTCCAAGCAAACAAAATTCACAAGTATCATCCGACCTAAGGTCAAATGATTCCAACACCCCATCCTTTTGGAGTTGGGCAATGTGCTTCTTGTTGACATGTCCAAGACGACAATGCCACAAGTATGCTTTGTCTGATCCATTAGACGAATTAATGTGCAACACACTATTTCCTAAATTGTCTACAACCATCACAGTTTCATATACACCATCACAAGGCAATGCTTCAAAATAAAAAACACCATTATAATAAGCATTAATAGATCCATTCTCATTATTAAAAGAATATCTAAATCCTTGTCTGTACAAACCATGAAAAGAAATAATACTCCTCGTCATTTCTAACGAGTAGAAACAATTACTTAAGTCTAAACACAATTCACTACTAAGATTTAAAGAATAAACACTGATCTTGGTAATAAGTGACGATCTCGTATTGCCCTTTATCAGGTTCATCTTCCTCAGCTTCAAATTCCTACTTTCTCTTAGTCCCTGCAAGTCAGAGCAAATGTGAAAACCACATCCTGTATCAATGACCGAAGAATTAGAATGCGATGAATTTTTAGACAAAATAGTGTAAATACCTACCGAGGTAGGCTTGATCTTGCCATCCTTAATGTCCTACAGGTACTTGGGGTAGCTTCTCTTCCGATGCCCCTTGTCTTGGTAGTAGAAGCATGTTGCATCTTTTGGATCTGAGGCAGGGGGAGTAGAATTGGTTTTTCCTTTGGATCCACTACTAGAAGACCCATCATGAGACTTTCACTTCTAATTTTGCTTTGAGGGAGCTTTCCTATTTTTCCCTTTTCCTTGTCCAATAGCTAGGACTTAAGCAGAAACAGTAGGAGTGGATTTAACACCTTTTCCTTTCAATCCACTTTCAGCGGTTCTTAGTAAGCCTTGAAGTTTACTCAATGTAACTTCCTCTTTTCTCAGATGATGAGTCATCTTGAACTGATCATAGCAAGGAGGCGATGAGTGCAAGACTATGCTAATAGCCAGCTCCTCATCAAAGTTCACATTTAGCTTGAGTAAAAAATCCACATATCTTTGCATGTTTTGCAGGTGGCTCGTGACAAATTCTCCATCCTTCATCTTGGTGGTTATGAGTGATCTGACTATTTCATACCTTTCTTGATGTGTACTTTGATGGTACTTCTCCATCAAGTCCTGACACATCTCGTAAGGCCAATAATCCTCATAAAACCATTGTAGATCAGGAGTCATAGTCGCCACCATAATGCATGACACTTTCGTAGGATCCTTGCATTGGGTCCTATACTCAACTATTTCTTTAGGAGTCGCTTTTGTTTCATCTATCTCGTTCAACTGTTTGTTAAGGACATATTCCTTGTCCTCATAATGCAAGTCCATTCCGATGTTTCAAATCCAATCATTGAAATTGGAACCATGAAATGTGACCCTCACACAAATGTTAAAGAGCGAGAAAGAGTTTGAGGAGTTGTTGTCGGAGGAGCCAGAAGCGTTGTTTGAGGTAGACATCTGAAAAAGAAGAAGAAGAAGTTCTAGATTAGATAGGAAATCCTTAACATAACTCCCAAAATGAAATATTAAGGCTAGGACCCAACACAATAATTCACAATTCCGAAAAGGTGTGCGGTAATCCAATTGTAAATTATTTGAAGGTAGGTAAATGACTATTTACCAATTCCACCATGAAAAACGAAATTTTAAATGAATTAGGTTTTGAATGAAATGAATTTCCTAGATCTTTTGAGATTCATTGAACTATTCAATGACATGTTTAATCTCGATTATGCCCTTCAAGTTTGTGACTGAGATACCGATGATCACAAACAAGGTGTGAATAACCATGCAAATTAACTTGGTACTCTCGATGTCATTTACTACCTAATCAATGTGCCGGTTAACCACACATGCTCCATTGATCAATGATAATTTATGAGCTACCCATTGACACTCTTTGTTAGTCCAAGTTAGTGTGTCGGTTAACCACACACGCTCCACTAACGACTTGACAAAGTGCAATGTGCAATTTCATGAATTAGCATCAAATTCACATTTTCTAAAAGTAACTAAGATTGAGAATTTATAAATACATTTACTTACTTTATATTCATCATTATACTTATTAATGAGAGATTAATGTCTTATCCTACCCGTTCGGCTAATGACCCTCCACTAGTCAAGAGTGTGGTGGGTAAAAATGGATACCTAATGACGATCATTTTATAGGCCGCTTCCTTAAACACCCCTTATAGACCAACTTTGTGAATGAGGCCTACTAACGGTAAGACTAACTTTTCTTATACATATATAAAAATTAATATTTTAATTGTATAATAATGTAAGGGTGTATTTTAAACTTTTAAAATGCTAGGGTTCTAGAATTTAAGATTTCAAAATTAAACTTTTAATTAAATTTTAAATTCCGAAACCAAAGGGTTATATTTGAAACTATTCAAAATACACTAGATCAAATTTTAAATAGTTAAATTAATCAAATAATTTTGCCATTATCTTAAAATTTGCCCAAATCTCTTAATTTGATAATGTGACAACCTGACACTTATTCCGTGACTGTAACCCGTTTCTGTCAATAAAACGCGTCCTTATCGAAGTGTTCCGTTAACATTTTGGATTAGGTTATTTAAATTGAGACTTTTATTATGACTTCATGAGTGTCCAGATGCATTAGAAACACGTGAAATACCCTCGATATTCTTTTTAAAAGTTTCTTATTCACGACCACGTCGGGTTATGACAACTTAATCGGGTACGACCATAAGCTCCGTTTAACGTCGGTATCAGGTAGATTTCCACCGGACAACAAACTCAAACCCTATATAAGGGTGAGTGGACTTCATTTGAAGCTTTTTCCCACTCATAACACTCTCTCTCTACAAGCCAATTTTGATCCAAAAACACTCCTTTCAAGCTCCAAATTGGTAAGTGATCTATCCTAGCTTGTAGTTTAGCTTGTTTAGCATGCAAATCCGTGTTTAAATCATCCAAAAGTATCAAAAACTTGTGTTTACGGCCCATGAACAACCCCAAATCGCAAACACCCATAAATGGGGTTTTGAAGCCCCCAAAACCCTTCCAAATCACTTCTAGTGCTTAACTATGACTTATGGACTTGCATGTACGAGTGTAGAACACCAAAAACTTTTCATTTGGGGAGTAAACTTGAGTTTAGGGCCCAAGAACATTCTTGGACCGTAAACACTCAATCATAAGCCGTAAACACCATTTAAGGTGTTAAATTTCCCCTTAAACACCTCCTATGGCTTGGAATAATGTCTAGAATCAACCACCATCGAAGTAGGGACCCTAAACATCAAGGAAACCATGACCTTAGGAGATTACGGCCGTAAACCTCCCAAGGAATGGTCCGTTGGCCATAAACTCCTCTAAGGAGGTCAAATGGTGCCCTAACTTCCTTCCATGGCTTGAATATTGGACTAGAATCATGTGTGCTTAACCTACAACCATCAAAACACAAAAGGAAGGGAAAAGTAAGAGTTTACGGCCTTAAACTCTATGTTTAAAGCCATAAACTCCCATAAATGGTCCATTTGAGGACTTAACCACTTCCTATGCCCTAGAATTGAACCTAGCCTAATTCCACAAGTGTTGTAAGACCTTTAAACATCCAAGAACACACCACCCATGAGTTTACAGCCGCAAACTCATGGGGATATGGTCTATGGGCCATAATTTCCCCTAAGAGTTTACTCTTGAAGAGCAAACTCCATATCTAGGCCTTACACCCCCTTAGATGCATCCTGTATCATTCCTAACACTTGAGATAAAGTGTTTTCGTGCCTCGGAGTGTATTATCTTACTTATCTAGTAGTTCAATGTCTAATTAGATACACTTATGTATCTCCTCATGTTACATAGGATCCTCGCGCATGTTCAAGCCCTAAACTGACACTTAGCATCCTATCCAGCACATTTCCCGACCGGTGAGTTCATACCCCTACACTTTTCCATGTTTTTCATGTCCTCAGGGGGGAATACAAGCAAATCATAAAGGTTTTCGTAACTTGAAACTGATGTAATTATACAATTTTCTGACAAACTTTAGATACTTTATCCCTTTTGTAATATGCGGAGCATCAGGGACGTTTTCTGAATATAATTCCATAATTTTCAAAATAGCATGGGAACTTATCAAACCATTCAAATTATTATGGAAAAAATTTGGGATCTTTATTACTTGTTTTACGGATTCAGATTTCATGTAAAGTCAATGTATAAACTATGTCTGATTTAGTTTATCCATGTTTAATCTAGAGTATCATGCTAAATAATTACTTTGTATTTAATTATTTATACTCTACCTTGTACCAAACGATTTAGAAACTCGAGAATGATCTATTATCCCGTGAATCAGTTAATACTAGCTTGTGAGACTGTCTTCGTTATACCCTTCGGGGTACCAGTAAATCCTCTCCGGAAGTATAACCAAAGTCTCTTGGAGGAAGAACGTGAAATTTGTGGATAGATCTATTCGGTACTGACAATCCCACACCTAAAATGCTAGCTACAGTTAGGCGGGCACGCCTGGGGTGACAAATTTTGGAATCGAACGACGCTAAAGAACATCAAGGAGGTCACAGGTCAAATCAGTATGGTTATATGACTCACAATACGTATTAAACTAACTAACTTTATTCATGGATTCCCTTCTTTCTTCTATAGTTTTATGTATTAAAACTACCTACTTATTAGTCTTATATACGTGTTAAAACTAATGTACTTTTCAAGGATAACCAGGCTCCAGGAAACTTCACTTAAACGCTACAAGTATGGTAGATACTTGTATACTGCATTCCGAATCGATAACCAACCACCAACTTTTAAGGAAAATAAGGGTTTTTCCTGGGATAACTTAACTTCTCTTAAGTAGGCTACTTAACAAATGGATAACTAAACTTCTCTGATAAGAAAATATGGGATTTTCTTCGATAAATACTTTTTTAGAGAACCAAAGGAAACTTTTTCTTTTACCAGAAATAAACCGCTTATGAACTCACCAGCTTTATGCTGATATTTTTAAAACTGCTTGTATTCTCAGGTTCCCGTTAGACAGGTATCCCGCGTTCTTTTGGAGAAGACGGAGCGTTTAGAAGTCTCGTCTTTACTTTTTTTCGTACTGATGTATATATTAAACATGTATTTCTTTGCTTTCAAACAAATGTAAATATTCCTATGTAATGTAATGGTTGTGTTTACTATGCTTGCTATGTACATTGGTTGTGATACTTTACATGACGTCCTCCGCTCCGGAACGTTTCCGCCATCGGTTTCGGGGTGTGACAGATTGGTATCATATCCCTTGTTTATAATGAACTAAGTATACCGAACCTTACATGGTATATAACTATAAACACTAAGGGGCCGAAGTGATCTGAACTAAAAGTATACTTTAAAAATATAGGTATTTTTACTCCAAGTATACAAGAATACCTAAACGCCAGAAACCGTAACCCTGAGTAGAACAAAACATAAGTAATTGGGTGTTGTGCACTGTGGTTAAACCTGGGCAGTTATGTAGTTGTTGTGTCTAGGGTCAATATAGCCTGATCAACTATATTCATTTGAGACACGTCCAACATGTGCTTGGGAGTGACTGTGGTGTGCAGCAGGCCTAAAACTTACCAAATATCCAAACAATGAGTCATCATCGTAGCGAAACATAAAATACTATGGGAGTATTTTCTAGAATCAACTTCTTCATAGAAATCTTCGTTCAAGTGTTACTACTCATTTCCTTTAGCGATAAATTCCCTTGATTTGGTAGCGTTCCTATATATTATCGCATAGTAGAACACTTTACCTGCCATAATGAGATATCTCTTGTTCCATATCTCTTGATTCAATTCATAGGACTTACCATTCTCTCTTTCCTGATCATTTTACATCAATATGCCTCTAAAGAAAGGACCCAGCTCAAGAAACAACAATCCTCCGCCACCACATCCTTCTCAATTTAACCCTGTCATATTTCAGGCAGCTGTTACTACCGCAGTGACGGCTGCAATGTCACACTTGAACCTCGGCGGGTCTGGCGGACCAGGAAGTAACACCCATCCCCAAGATCATGAAGGTGATCAAGGGCACCGGAATGAGTGTAGTCAAAGTAAGAAGATATTCTGGAAAAAGCGAAAGGGTCAGAGTTCGCAAGGGCCCTCCAAGAAGCACAAAAATGTGGCAGTCCAAGCTGCTACTACTCTTATCGCTGCTCCTATAGCTCAAGCACCTACCAGTAGGTATGCTGGTACCCTCCCTAGGTGCAACAAGTGAAATTATCATCATCTCACTTCCAGCCCATGCCGTGAGGTGCTTTGCAACAACTGTGGCAAGAAAGGTCACCTTGCACGAAACTGCAAAACACCAACCCAATCAACTAATCAAGCTTTCGGAGCAGGTGTCGGTTAGGCCTGCTACGGTTGCGGTGAAGTCGGGCATTTCAAGCGAAACTGCCCGAAGGCAGCAACAACTGGCAACACCGGGATAGTTCTAACTATGGGACGAGATGAGGCAGTCGCCGATCCCACCGTTGTCTCGGGTACGTTCCTACTCGACAACTCTTATGCTTGCAATCCTTTTCGATTCTGGTGCTGAAAGAAAATTTGTTAGCCATTCATTCAAACATCTTCTTAATCATAGTCCTAAACTAATAACCGAAACATTTACCATCGAGATGGATAACGGTGAGAAAGAGAACGCTAACGATATATTCATAGGTTGTACCCTTACCCTGAATGATCATTCCTTTCCCATTAACCTAATACCAGTTTCCATAAAGAGCTTTGATGTTATCATTGGCATGGATTGGTTGAGTCCCAATCATGCTGATATCCTTTGTTACGAAAAAGCCATTTGTCTCAATCTTTCCCCTGGCCAGACCCTCATGATCTACGGCGATAAACTTAGCTCTAATCTTCGCATCATTTCATGCATCAAAGCTCAAAAGCTTCTGCAAAAGGAGTGTTACGCATTCCTAGCTCATGTAATCAACGAGAAACATGAAGTTAAAGACCTCGAGAGCATCCCCGAAGTCTGCAACTTTCCTGATGTCTTTCCCGAAGAGCTCCCGGGAATTCCTCCCGAACGTCAAGTTGAGTTTCGCATCGACCTAATCCTTGGAGCTACCCCCGTAGCCAAGTCTCTGTATCGATTAGTGCCTGCAGAAATGCAGGAGTTATCCAGTCAACTTAACGAGCTACTTAGCAAAGGGTTCATCAGACCGAGTTCCTCACCCTGGGGAGCCCCGGTATTGTTTGTAAAGAAGAAAGATGGATCCTTTCGGATGTGTATAGACTACCGTGAGCTGAATAAGTTGACTGTCAAAAACCGATATCCTCTTCCTCGAATTGATGACCTCTTCGATCAACTTCAGGGAGCCAGCTATTTCTCGAAGATAGACCTTAGATCAGGGTACCATCAGCTTCGAGTTCATGAGAGTGATGTTTCCAAGACAACATTTAGGACTCGTTATGGTCACTACGAGTTCGTAGTGATGCCCTTCGGTCTAACCAACGCACCGACAGTGTTCATGGACCTGATGAATCGGGTGTGTTGCCCCTTTCTGGGCAAGTTCGTTATCGTATTCATTGACGACATACTTTTCTATTCTAGAAGTGAAGAAGATCACAAACAACACTTGAGGTTAGTGTTGGAAACTCTTAAATCGAAAAAGTTGTACGCGAAATTCTTTAAGTGCAAATTTTGGATTCAGAAGGTAACTTTCCTTGGTCACGTGATAAGCGAGGAGGGTATACACGTGCACCCGTCCAAAATCAAGGCGATAGAGAATTTGTCGGCACCGAAGACACCTACAGAAATCCATCAATTCTTGGGTCTCGCCGGCTATTATCGCAGATTCATTCAGAATTTTTCCAGAATCGCCAAACCCCTAACCACTCTGACACAGAAAGGTGTACCCTTTTGTTGGAGTGAAAAGAAGGACACTGCATTTCAAACGTTAAAGCGAGCCTTGTGCAGCGCACCTATCCTGTCCCTGCCCGAAGGGACAGAGGATTTCACTGTATATTGCGATGCATCCAATCGGGGCTTAGGCTATGTGCTTATGCAGAGAGGAAAAGTTATTGCTTATGCCTCGAGACAGATGAAAGCACACGAAGCCAACTATACAACTCACGACCTGGAGTTAGGAGCAGTGGTCTTCGCACTAAAGATTTGGAGACATTATCTTTACGGAACCAAGTGCACGATCTTCACTGATCATAAAAGCCTGCAACACATCTTCGACCATTAAGACTTAAACATGAGGCAACGAAGATGGGTAGAGTTGCTTAGTGACTATGAGTGCGAAATTCGCTACCATCCCGGCAAGGCCAATGTGGTAGCAGATGCCCTTAGCCGAAAGGGAAGCTCGGGCAACAAGATGAAGACTCTGACAATGACCATCCATTCCCACTTATCCGCACAGATCCAAGAAGCCAAACAGGAAGCCCTACAACCAGAGAACGTGTTGAATGAAGTCTTGAGGGGAATGGATAAGAAATTTGAGATCAGAGGTGACGGAGTCTACTGTTTCATGGATCGAATCTGGACCCCAAAGTTCGGAGGTTTCAGGGAAGTTGTCATGAACGAAGCTCACGAGACCATATACTTTGTGCACCCGGGTTCGGATAAGATGTACCTGGATCTCAAGAAACAATACTGGTGGCCAAACATGAAGGTCGAAATCGCTACCTTCGTGGGCAAGTGTCTAACTTGCGCCAAGGTAAAGGTCGAGTATTAGAAGCCAAGCCCGAGATACCTGAGTGGAAATGGGAGATGATTACTATGGATTTCATCACCAAATTACCCAAATCTCCGAGTGGGTACGATACCATTTGGGTAATTGTCGACCGATTGACAAAATCCGCTCACTTCCTTCCGATTAAAGAATTGCTCAAGATGGAAAGACTCACGCGAATCTACATTCAAGAGATAGTCCGACTGCATGGTGTGCCTGTGTCCATTATCTCCGATCGAGATAGCAGGTTTACCTCAAGATTTTGGCAGTCCCTTCAAAAAGCTCTCGGAACTAAGCTGGATATGAGTACAACTTACCATCCTCAGACAGACGGGTAGAGTAAGAGAACAATCCAAACCCTGGAAGACATGTTGAGAGCATGTGTCATTGATTTTGGAAATTCATGGGACACTCATTTACCCTTGATCGAGTTCTTGTATAACAACAGCTACCACACCAGCATCAAGGCTGCCCCGTTCGAAGCCCTCTACGGTCGCAAGTGCAGATCCCCTCTATGCTGGGCCGAGGTAGGGGACACGCAGCTAGCCAAGAGTCGAGTCCTCGACATTGCTCTCACTATTCCTGAAATCATCTATGAAACCACCGAGAAGATCATCCAAATCCGAGAACGACTGAAAGTTTCACGAGACAGACAAAAGAGTTACGCCGATAAACGACGGAAACCTCTGGAATTCCATGTTGGAGATCGTGTCCTATTGAAGGTCTCACCCTGGAAAGGCATGATACACTTTGGAAAACGCGGGAAACTTAACCCGAGGTACGTAGAACCTTTCGAGATCCTCGCTAGGATCGGTCCCGTACCCTACAAACTCCGACTACCTCAAGAGCTTAGCAACATCCATCCTGTCTTCCACGTCTCTAATCTTAAAAAGTGTTTATCCGATGAAACCCTCGTAATCCCTCTTGATGAGATTGAGATCAACGAAAACCTGAACTTTGTGGAAGGACCAATCGAAATCATGGATCGAGAGATCAAACGTACGACACAAAGTCGTATCCCGATAGTGAAGGTTCGTTGGAATGCCAAGCCGGGACCCGAATTCACTTGGGAGCGCGAAGACTCGATGAAACAGAAATATCCGCATCTCTTTCCAAATCCATGATTTGTATCTTAATTCTAAATTTCGGGATGAAATTCCCTCTAACGTGGGATAATGTGACAACCTGAAACTTATTCTGTCACTGTAACCCGTTTCTGTCAATAAAACGCGTCCTTATCGAATTGTTCCGTTAACATTTTGGATTAGGTTATTTAAATTGAGACTTTTATTACGACTTCAGGAGTGTCCAAACGCATTAGAAACACGTGAAATACCCTCGATATTCTTTTTAAAAGTTTCTAATTCACAACCACGTCGGGTTACGACAACTTAATCGGGTACGACCATAAGCTCCGTTTAACGTCGGTATCGGGTAGATTTCCACCTATATAAGGGTGAGTGGACTTCATTTGAAGCTTTTTCCCACTCATAACACTCTCTCTCTCTCTCTCTACAAGCCAATTTTGATCCAAAAACACCCATTTCATGCTCCAAATTGGTAAGTGATCTATCCTAGCTTGTAGTTTAGCTTGTTTAGCATGAAAATCCGTGTTTAAATCATAACAAAAGTATCAAAAACTTGTGTTTACGGCCCAGGAACAACCCCAAACCGCAAACACCCATAAATGGGGTTTTGAAGCCCCAAAACCCTTCCAAATTACTTCTAGTGCTTAGCTATGACTTATGGACTTGCATGTACGAGTGTAGAACACCAAAAACTTTTCATTTGGGGAGTAAACTTGAGTTTATGGCCCAAGAACATTATTGGACCGTAAACACTCAATTATAAGTTGTAAACATCATTTAAGGTGTTAAATTGCCCCTTAAACACATCCTATGGCTTGGAATAATGTCTAGAATCAACCACCATCGAAATAGGGACCCTAAACATCAAGGAAACCATGACCTTAGGAGATTACGACCATAAACCTCCCAAGGAATGGTCCTTTGGCCGTAAACTCCTCTAAGGAGGTCAAATGGTGCCCTAACTTCCTTCCATGGCTTGAATATTGGACTAGAATCATGTGTGCTTAACCTACAACCATCAAAACACAAAAGGAAGGGAAAAGTAAGAGTTTACGGCCTTAAACTCTATGTTTAAAGCCATAAACTCCCATAAATGGTCCATTTGAGGACTTAACCACTTCCTATGCCCTAGAATTGAACCTAGCCTAATTCCACAAGTGTTGTAAGACCTTTAAACATCCAAGAACACACCACCCATGAGTTTACAGCCGCAAACTCATGGGGATATGGTCTATGGGCCATAATTTCCCCTAAGAGTTTACTCTTGAAGAGCAAACTCCATATCTAGGCCTTACACCCCCTTAGATGCATCCTGTATCATTCCTAACACTTGAGATAAAGTGTTTTCGTGCCTCGGAGTGTATTATCTTACTTATCTAGTAGTTCAATGTCTAATTAGATACACTTATGTATCTCCTCATGTTACATAGGATCCTCGCGCATGTTCAAGCCCTAAACTGACACTTAGCATCCTATCCAGCACATTTCCCGACCGGTGAGTTCATACCCCTACACTTTTCCATGTTTTTCATGTCTTCAGGGGGGAATACAAGCAAATCATAAAGGTTTTCGTAACTTGAAACTGATCTAATTATACAATTTTCTGACAAACTTTAGATACTTTATCCCTTTTGTAATATGCGGAGCATCAGGGACGTTTTCTGAATATAATTCCATAATTTTCAAAATAGCATGGGAACTTATCAAACCATTCAAATTATTATGGAAAAAATTTGGGATCTTTATTACTTGTTTTACGGATTCAGATTTCATGCAAAGTCAATATATAAACTATGTCTGATTTAGTTTATCCATGTTTAATCTAGAGTATCATGCTAAATAATTACTTTGTATTTAATTATTTATACTCTACCTTGTACCAAACGATTTCGAAACTCGAGAATGATCTATTATCCCGTGAATCAGTTAATACTAGCTTGTGAGACTGTCTTCGTTATACCCTTCAGGGTACCAGTAAATCCTCTCCGGAAGTATAACCAGAGTCTCCTGGAAAGAGAACGTGAAATTTGTTGATAGATCTATTCGGTACTGACAATCCCACACCTAAACTGCTAGCTACAGTTAGGCGGGCACGCCTGGGGTGACAAATTTTGTAATCGAACGATGCCTGAAGAACGTCAAGGAGATCACAGGTCAAATCAGTATGGTTATACGACTCACAATACGTATTAAACTAACCAACTTTATTTACGAATTCCCTTCTTTCTTCTATAGTTTTATGTATTAAAACTACCTACTTATTAGTCTTATATACGTGTTAAAACTAATGTACTTTTCAAGGATAACCAGGCTTCAGGAAACTTCACTTAAACGCTACAAGTATGGTAGATACTTGTACACTGCATTCCGAATCGATAACCAACCACCAACTTTTAAGGAAAATAAGGGTTTTTCCTGGGATAACTTAACTTCTCTTAAGTAGGCTACTTAAAAAATGGATAACTAAACTTCTCTTATAAGAAAATATGGGATTTTCTTGGATAAATACTTTTTCAGAGAACCAAAGGAAACTTTTTCTTTTACCAGAAATAAACCGCTTATGAACTCACCAGCTTTATGCTGATATCTCGATCCATGATTTCGTACACACACACGGAGTTTTATATGTTCTTTTGATCTTGGGATATGTTTTATGAATTGAGATGTGATACACTGAGATTTTACTATAAATATGAATGGGAATGTGTTTTTGAAAATGCAAAAAAAAATTGTTACATTTTTTTACGGTGTTACAAGTTGGTATCAGAGCCTTGGTTTGAGGGACTCGGATGCACTTTCGGGCGTATCTGAACTCAAACTAAGGACTTGAGGAAAATTTTTGATAATTAAATAATTTTCAAAGAGTAAAATAGTTTTGAAACAAACGGAGCAGAGCCGTGTGTACGATCAGCCAGCGCCCGAACGGTGATTTCCCAAAATACCCTTACAATAAGTGTCGTTAGATATGTTATGCTATGATATATGATGAGTTATGTTATGAATTCTAGAGTAGCCTAGGTATTTTTATTAGGACTAGAGTGGCCTGATTTGTGATGCCTTAGTCTAGGAGTCTTCCTGCTAGGGAAGCTTGAGAGTGATCAGATAGCAGCGAGGAGTTTCTAGGAGATCTGATAGAGAACAACCTATGATTATTTAGAATAGAGTACTTGGGATTTGGGACCCGGGGAGGAGGATTTGGGGTGAATGCTGATGTGGTGTGGACATTAGTATTGGGCCCGTATTACTGAAGGCACCGGATCAGTGCGTCGTCCAAGTAAAGAATCTTCAGGGTACCAGAGGTCAAGTAGGGTTGAGTCATCGAGTGTGGGTATACTCGAGCGAGTCCCTGATGTTTCGTATGTTGTATTTCAGGGATATCATGGTTGGGACACGCCACACACCAGAGAGCAATGGTGCTAGTGATGAGGAGGTCCGTAGGATCATTCACGAGGAAGTGGCTGCGGCCATCATGTGTGACAACTCGAAATTTTCATTCGGTCAAACCCTAAAAGTCAATCACTTCAATTTATAGGTCAATTACATTATTACTTATTTTTAGCAAATTTAAATTTCGTTTGATTATTTTAATATTATTCTTTAAACAAATGGTTGAAAGAAAGTGTCGTCTTGGGTTTTGAAATTTAAAAACCGCAAACACCTCGTGTCTTAGAAGTTCATGACCAAACTTTTATGTTTGGGCCGAAAAATCTTCCAAAAACCGTAAACTCATGCATTAAGCATGAGTTTACTCCCCAAACTAGTCATTTTATGTTTACTCCCCAATTTCCAAAAGAGTAAACTAAAAAACACTCTCAAGTATCATCCAAGATTTAATTCAAGATCTTCAAACTTGTAAGTGTTCTAGCCATTTCAAGTTGGTATATCACTTAATCTAGTGATTGTACATCCTTTAATCCATCCATTTTTGTGTTTTGATTAGTTTTCCAAAAACACCAAGAACACACACTAAGTGTTCTTGGACTTTAAGTTCATTTCAAGCCTCCACAAAGTAAGTACTTCTATCCTAGAGTCACTTAAAGCTCGCTATACATGTTTATACCAAGGAAAAGTCCCAAGAACACCAAGATCAAGGTGTTCACGGTTTTGGGAGGCTCCCAAAACCGTAAACACCAAATATGGTGCAAAGTGGTGCCTTAGGGTGCCTAGATGCTTCATCATGCCTTAGGGACTTGTCTAGATTCATCCTTGATGAGTTTATCACACAAAAAGTACCAAAACCTTACATTTTTATGTGTTTACAGTTTGGGGATCTCCCAAAACCGTAAACACCCCAAAAGGTGTGTAAAAGTCCCATGGTTGTTCCTTATGTCTAAATCTAACCTAGACTATTGCCATGATTGAGCTAAGGACGTGAAAACCCTCAAATACCAAACTTATGGGTTTAAGGTAGTAAACTCATGAGTTTAAGGTAGTAAACTCATGGAGAAATGGCCCTTAAACTGTAAACTCCATTTAGGAGTGTTTTGATGCCACACAACACTTCCTAAGGCTAAATCATGAAGTAGGAATGCTTGGAATAGCTTAGAAGAATTCAAAACAACAAATGGTCAAAAGGTTAGGAGTTTACGACCGTAAACTCAAGAGTTTACGACCGTAAACTCAAGCGGTGTTGGTCCTTAGGGAGTAAACTCATTTTAAGAGTGTTCCTTGAACCCCAATCATACTAGCCTTTCCCTACAACACTTAGATGCACTCCTTAACACTTATAACACTTATAAAAAGTGTTTGTCATGCCCTAGAGTGTCTCGACTTGTTTATTAGTTGTTTAAAGACTAATTGTTTATATACATATGTCCTTATATGTTATTAGGATCTTTGTGCGTGTCTAAGTCTTCACTTGACACCAAGCACTTATCCGACACTTCCTTCCAATCCACTCGCAACAGGTGAGTTCATACCCCTTAATCAATGTTTTAAATGTTTTTAAATTCTTTATGGGGGTACAAGTAGAATCATGCTACTTATTATATCAATCACATATGATTAATAAGCAGCATTCAAATGATTTACTATTCATTAGCCGTTTTACCAAACAGTTTCCTTCAAATGATTTTCATAAACACTTTATATGTTTAAAAATCCTTATTAAGCTGTACATTTTACTCTGTATGTTTCATTTCAAACTCATTTACAATTGTGTTTCAAACAAATGTTTCTTTATACTTAAACTGTTTTATCAAACCCATGCTTTCAAACCGTTTTGATAGATTGACATCAAATCGATCTTTTCTTAGACAATAATTATGTTCAAAGGTTTTACAAAACTTATTTTATGCTTTTATATTATCAATTGCATGCCTATATATGTATAGTTATATAAGAAATGTTTAAAAGACTAAGGAAGGCTATCCACCCTATTTCCTTTTCGCGCTTGAGATGTGGTCTGGTGGGATATTGGGTACCCGTCCGAAGGTCATTTAAATATTAGTTATATATCATGTGTACATATATAGTCATAAAGGTTCTTCCAGTCCATTCAGTACCCTTGAGTAGCAAGGGTATACTTCCATGTTCATACGTACCGGTTACATTACTAGTAAGTTACCATATGGGTAGTTTAGGAAGATACTAGAACGCGATATCATACAATGAGTCAATTCATTCATGAGTCAATACTTGCTAGATAGAGAGAGAACACACATTATAGGTAGTGCACACAGTACATTACTATACTATTACATAGATACATCTACATGAGTACATTTACATGAATACGTTTACATATATACACTTACATGAGTACATCTACATAGATACATCTACATGAGTACATTTACATGAATACGTTTACATATATACACTTACATGAATACATCTACATAGATACATCTACATGAGTACGTCTACATGAGTACATTTACATGATTACATTTACATGATTACACTTACATGAGTATGTTTACATATACGATAATAGGACAGACATCACTAGGTGCTATAGCATGGAACGAGTTCAGGATCTAACCATACCAATGAATCGCAATGTATTGTGATAGTTATATTGGGTATGCATGATCATAGCAATGTGGATGTTCACGGCTTGCATACATGCAGGGGTCGTGTAAAGGTCCCAAAATCCCTTTGACAGGGGAGCGTCTAGCCTGGGATCTAGCCATCACATTATGCCTTATCACTCAAATAAGGCAATAGGAGTACAAAAGTAGTCACTTATTACAAATACTACAGTACTCACAAAATTACCCTAGACTTAAGGTAATTAGTACGGTTGTAGTTCGACACTACACCATAATACTATTTCATTTTCCCATTATATTCACTTCGTGAATTTTCACATGACGCACGGTAATGTAAAAACTATATTTTTGGTTAATGATAGTCAGATTTGGGAAAATACACACTCTTACAAGAGACACACACACAGACACTAGATGCCTTGGTAGAAGGATACGATTAGTAGGAAACATAGGGCTTCTTAGGATCATTCAAAACATTTTCATACTTACAGTTCATATACATTTTTAATACTTACGGTTCATATACATACAAATTAAGACACTAAAATACTTATGATCTCACCAGCTTTAAAACTGATACTCTCTTTCCAAATAACTTGTATCCTCAGGTCAACAGTAGACAGGTACAGATGCAGGGTTTAGAGAAGATGGAGCTCGTTCAAGACTCATCTTTCATTGTGTTTATACTTTAGTGTCCATTATAATTTGACAGAACACTTGTATTAAAATTATATTATTAATGCAATGGATGATGCTGTTGCTTGTTTACTACTTTTCATTGTTGTGATACTGTACATGACGTCCTCCGCCCCAGAACGTTTTCGTCGTTCTTGGTTTTGGGGTGTGACATCAGGGCAGAGATATTGGAGATGTTTGGGTCTATCAAGACCACTTTGATCAAGAATTTAGACGAGCGTTATGCTGCTCTTTCTGATGCTGCTATTGTTGCGGCCACCGTAGCCGTCGCTGCTGCTAGGCCGCAAGGGGGGTGACTCGTTGCTGTTCCGGGAGTTCAGCAACACGAAGCCACTAGAGTTTCATGGGACGCAGGATCCAATTGCTGCGATGAGATGGGTTTCTGATATTGAAGGGTGTTTTTACACGTGTTCGTGTCCATATCAATTGAGGGTCAGGTTCACGCTGAACCAACTTTGCTTGGGAGCGAAGAATTGGTGGAAGTTTGTGACGACACATTTTTTGTCTGCTGAGCTTGCTGTGGTTACCTGGGAGAGGTTCACCGCTATGTTCCATGAGGAGTACATTCCCCCGGTGGAGATTGAGCGTTTAGCACATGAGTTTCTGACCCTCAAGCAGGGTACTGAGTCCGTTACATTGATTACTAGGATGTTCCACGAGAAGGCAATGTTCTACCCTGAGCACGTGTCTACCGAGCAGACACGTATGAGCCGATATCTGAGTATTCTGAGGAGGGACATACTGTTGGATAAGGTGTCTAAGTCCATAACTATTTCAGGTGTGTACTTGACCCGACCCGGCATGGTCCATTTGGGTTGCATGGCACCATGCAATTGGATAGACTAAATAAGAGAAATAACACTTGGAGATTTTTAATATATTATAAGTTCTAATATATTAATAATATTATTTGATTAGTTGATCAAAGAATTAATTTGGAATTAATTAAGTGATCAAAGGATAACTAATTAAATATATGGGTTGATTATGTAAATCATCCATATCTTGTATAGTGGGCTAAGAGGCTCCATGGATTATCAAGTTGGGTTCTACCCATAGGATGCTCCATGGATGCTCCATGGGAGTTACAAACCCATGGGTCATGGAAATGAAGAGTCATGACACATTAGGGTTTACATGGTGTAACCCTAGATGTGTCAACACTATATAAGAAGCATATTCTCCACCAAAATCGACTACTACTAAGAAACTAGAGGGCTTGGCCGATTTTGAGAAGTGTGTATTATCTCAAGAGTCTTTCCAAGAGCATTTGGTGTTGTGTGAAGCATTTGAGGCATCACACTTGGGGTGCTAGGCTCACAAGGTTTCAAGGAACACAAGCAACAACAAGGTAAGTTATTCTATCTATGATTCAAGTTAAAATTGTTCCCCATGTTTGCTAGATAGGAATATAACCTTGGAATTCAACTTTGCATGATAATTAGACAAACATAGATCCAAGGTTATTAGGGTTGCATGTACACTTAGGAAGTGTTAGAATGCTCAAAACCCTTCAGTGGTATCAGAGCCTAGGCTTGTTTGTTTGTTATTTGTGCTTAAAAGTTGAAGAAAGTCGAAAATTCTGCTGTCTGACTGATGGACTCGGTGAGTCCATGGGGAGGACTCGTCGAGTTCATGTGTATCTTCAACCTACTCGGCGAGTAGGTTTATGCACTCGGCGAGTAGGGTCGACAGAGTGCAGAATTTCGACTTGAGTTGCCGGAAATGGATTAGAATCATTACCCTAAAATGTTTTGGTACTTGAAAACTTGTTTTAGAAGGTGTAATGTCTTTTCTAACTCATTTACAACAACTAGTTATCAAAATTACAAAGATTAAATGTGATTTTGATTCTTGAAAGTGTTCATATTCATATTCTTGTTCTTATGATGTTTAGATGATCATAGGAATTATTTGTAACCTATGTGTTAGATTAATTCATGATCATAATGTGTTTTAATGGAGTCCATAACTTGTCCTCAAGTTATGGAAAACCAAAAGTCTCTTGGATTAAAAACCATTAAAAGAACACAAGAGTTAGGGAAAATGAAAAGTCCTCATTTTATTACTCTATTAAACTCATAAGTTACAAGAAATGAAAAGTTTTGAAAGTTTACAGAACTTGCCCTCAAGTTTTGGAACAAGTAAAGTTAAGTTAAAACTTTAGTTCCAACCCCTAGAATTTTAAAAGTTAAAATTCAACCCTTATACTTATATTATTATGATTTAATAATTATATATATATATATATATATATATATATATATATATATATATATATATATATATATATATATATATATATATATATATATATAAGAACAAAGTCGTCTTACCGCTAGTACGCCTCATTCACGAAGCCGGTCTATAAGGTGGGTATAAGGTTGTTGCCTATAAAATGGTGACTTAATGGGTGTCCACTCTCACCCACCGCTTGCTTGATCGGTGGAGGGTCGTTAGCCGAACGGGTAAGACAAGGACTTATTAATTCTCATTCAAAGTATGATGAATATTATAAAGTAATTAAATGTTTTATTAAATTCCCAATCTTAGTTACTTTAGGAAAAATGTGAATAAGGTGCTATTCCATGAAATTACACTTTACACTTTGATTAAGTCGTTGGTGGAGCGTGTGTGGTTAACCGGCACACTAACTTGGACTTAACAAGGTAGGTAAAGGGTGACTTAGGGTTTATTATAGTATCGATGGAGCGTGTGTGGTTAACCGACACATTGATTGAGTGATAAACTTTAAGGGTACCAAGTGATTTGCATGGTTACTTCACACCTCGTTTTGTGATCCTCGGTATCCCAGTCACAAAACTTGGAGGGCACACTCGAGATTGAAACATGCCTTTGAAAAGTTCATTGAATCTCAAAGAATCTAGGAATTTCTAAGAACCATTCAAAAACCTAATACTAAAATATTGCGGTTTTCGTGGTGGAAATTGGTGAATCGTCATTCACCTACCTTTCAAATATGATATAGCTTAGATTACGGCATACCTCTTCTAAGTTATATTATATTGTGATTGGATCCTAGCCTTAATATTACATTTGGGTGTTTTATTAAGGACTCTCTTATATCTAAACTAATCTTGTCCTCTTTTCTTCAGATGTCTTTCAACAATGCTTCTGGCTCTAATCCTAATGGCTCCTTTACCCTTATGAACTTGTGTGGGAAAGTCACCTTTGATGGATCCAACTTCAATGAGTGGATCAGAAACATTAGGATGATTACCCGCTACGAGGACAAAGAATATGTCCTTGACAAGGAGCTTAAGGAGATTGATGAGACCACTGCAAGTCCTCAGGAGATCGCTGAATTTCGGGCACATGAAAGGGATGCTACGAAAGTGGCTTGCATCATGATGGCCACGATGACAGCGGAACTCCAAAAGTCTTATGAGGATTTCTACCCTTATGAAATGCACCAAGATTTGATGGAAAGATACCATCAAAGTGCACGACAAGAGAGGTATGAAATCATCTGCTCCATGATAACAACCATGATGAAGGACGGGGAATCCGTCACGAGCCACATGCAGAAAATGCAAAGGTATGTGGATCGTTTGTTGAAGCTTAATGTGAACTTCCCAGAGGATCTTGCAATAGATATTATTTTGCATTCCTTACCATCGTGCTATGATCAATTCCGCATGACATATCACATGAACAAGGAAGAAGTCACCCTCAGCAAACTTCAGGGACTTCTCAAGACCGCAGAATCAGGTCTTAAGGGGAAGTCGGTTGCTATCACTCCTACTCAAAACTCTACTCCGGTTTTGGCAATCGGGAAAAGTCGAGGGAGGAAGAGAAAGAGCTCTTCTAAGGGTACCAAGGTTCGGACCCTTGATGGCTCTTCTTCAAGTGGAACCAAGAAAGGTTTCATTACTCCTTCTTCTGACCCAAAAGAGGTTGAATGCTTCTATTGCCATGAAAAATCTCATTGGAAGCGGAACTGCCCAAAATACCAGCAAGATGTAAAGGATGGGAAAGTTAAACCCAACCATGCAGGTATTTACACTATCATTTCTAATAACTCGCCCCATTCTAATTCTTGGGTCCTTGATACCGGGTGTGGTATTCATATTTGTTGTGACTTGCAGGGACTAAGAAGAAGTAAGGATGTGGAGCAAGGAAGGATGAACTTGATCATGGGGAATAGGAAAGCTATACCTGTTACCAAGATTGGAGTTTATACTTTATCGCTAAGTAGTGGGTTTAGTTTAGATTTGAATAAGTGTTGTTATTCGCCAGGAATGGCAAGAAATATTATTTCCTTTCATGCTTTGTACAAACAAGGGTTTACCTTTTCATTTAATAATGAAGTTGGTTCTATTGATGCTTTCTTTAATAATGTTCTTTATTTTAAAGCATTACCTTGTGATGGTGTGTATGAAGCTGTATCTGTTGTAGATAACTTAGGAAATAATGTTTTGTGTATTGATTCTACTAATAATAACTTGGATAAAGCATCTTTATGGCATTGTCGTCTTGGACATATAAGCAAGAAACGCATAGGCCAACTCCAAAAGGATGGAGTCTTGGAGTCGTTTGACCTAAAGTCAGATGATAGTTGCGAACCATGCTTACTTGGAAAAATGACAAAGTCACCCTTCACAGGTTCGTGTGAGAGGGGTGAAGGTTTTTTGGACCTTATACACACGGATGTGTGTGGACCATTCAAACATGCCACAAGGGATGCTAATCGTTATTATTTGACTTTTACTGATGATTATAGTAGATATGGATATGTCTACTTGATCAAGCATAAGTCAGAGACTTTTGAGAGGTTTAAGGAATTTAAACAGGAAGTCGAGAATCAATTGGGCAGGAACATTAAGATGCTTCGATCCGATCGTGGTGGTGAGTATCTTAGTTCAGAGTTCCTCGACTATCTAAGGGAATGTGGGATAGTCTCACAATTGACACCTCCCAGGACACCACAGTTGAATGGTGTGGCTGAGAGGCATAATCGAACCTTGTTAGATATGGTTCGTTCCATGATGAGTCGAGCTACGCTACCAATCTCATTCTGGGGGTATGCCTTAGAGATTGCCGCCCATATTCTTAATCTAGTCCCTACAAAGAAAGTTGCCAAAACTCCTCACGAGATGTGGACTGGTAAAGTACCTAAACTAGACCACATCAAGATTTGGGGTTGCGAGGCTTTCGTGAGACGCGAGACTCATGATAAGCTCGAACCTCGAAGCGAGACGTGTATTTTCATCGGTTACCCACAGCGATCCTTTGGTTACCTCTTCTACAGACCTAGTGATAATGTGGTCTTTGTAGCAAGAAGAGGAGTCTTTCGAGAAAGAGAGTTTATAAGCCAAGGAAACAGTGGGAGGCAAATTGATCTTGAAGAAATTCAAGAATCAAGCGGTGAAGGAACTTCAAACTCTAGCCCTCAACTTGAGGAGGAAACTCCTGTTGAGCCAATTGACAAATCTGTACCTCTGAGACGTTCCACGAGAGTTAGGAGTGCACCTGAGCATTACTATGGATTCCATATTACTACAGAAGGTGAGACACTTATTAGTGATGGGTCACTAGTAAGTCAAGATGACCCTAACAGCTACGAGGAAGCCATGGCAGGCCCCGAGTCTGCTAAATGGAAAGAGGCTATGGATAGCGAGATACAATCCATGTATGACAATCATGTTTGGAACTTGGTTGAGAATGTACCAGGTCGTAAGACAGTAGGGTGCCAATGGGTCTTCAAGAAGAAGACCGACATGGATGGTAAAGTACACACTTATAAGGCTAGACTGGTTGCAAAGGGCTTCTCTCAAATTCCTGGAGTGGATTATGATGAGACCTTTTCTCCGGTAGCCAAGATTAAGTCTATTCGGGTTCTGTTGGCCATAGCTGCATTTCATGATTATGAAATATGGCAGATGGATGTCAAAACTGCTTTCCTTAATGGAAAGTTGGCTGAAGATGTTTACATGAGTCAGCCAGAGGGTTTTTTCAGCAACGAGTACCCTAATAGAGTGTGTAAGCTTGAGAAATCCATTTATGGATTGAAGCAAGCACCTCGCAGATGGAATCTTTGCTTTGATGAAAAGGTCAAGGAATTTGGCTTTTCTAGGAGTGAAGATGAATCTTGTGTGTATGTCAAGGCTAGTGGGAGTATAGTTAGCTTTTTGGTATTGTATGTGGATGACATACTACTCATAGGAAACGACATTCCAACCCTGCAGGAAGTTAAGTCCTGGCTTGGGAAGTGTTTCGCTATGAAGGACCTTGGTGAAGCTGCCTATATTCTAGGGATAAGAATCTTGAGAGATCGGAGTAAAAGACTAATTGGACTTAGTCAGAGTACCTACTTGGATAAGGTGCTGAAGAGATTCAGCATGCAGGATTCCAAGAAAGGAGAGTTACCCATCCAGAGTAACACCAGATTGAGTAAGACACAAAGCCCTAGCACTGAGGCTGAGATAGCAGAAATGAGTCGAACACCTTACGCTTCGGCTGTAGGATCGATCATGTATGCTATGACGTGTACTCGACCCGATGTAGCTTTTGCCTTGAGCATGGTTAGCAGGTATCAGGAAAACCCTGGCAAGGCACACTGGACTGCGGTAAAGAATATCCTCAAGTACCTACGGAGGACTAAGGACTGGGTTCTTACCCTCGGTGGGAGTGATGACTTGAGAGTAGTAGGGTATAGTGATGCTAGCTTCCAGACTGATAGGGATAATTTCCGCTCTCAGTCGGGCTGGGTCTTTACCCTAAATGGAGGAGCAATTTCTTGGAAGAGTTCCAAGCAAGAGACAGTGACAGATTCTACTTGTGAATCAGAGTATATTGCAGCTAGCGAGGCAGCAAAGGAGGCGATATGGCTGAAGAACTTCATTGGAGACCTTGGAGTTGTACCAGCTATTAAAGAGCCAATGGAAATTTTCTGTGATAGTGAAAGTGCTGTTGCCTTAGCCAAGGAACCAAGGGATCATGGGAGATCCAGACACATCGACAGAAAATACCATTTCATTAGACATCGGATCGAAGAAGGACACCTCGTGGCAAAGAGGGTATCATCAGATGAGAATCCGGCAGATCCCCTCACAAAGGGACTGACTCGGGTTAAGCATCTTCAGCATGCTCGGAGCATAGGGCTGAAGGATGATATTAGATTTAGTAGTTAGATAATCTCGAAATTTGTAAAGTGTAATTGACATTTGATGATGAATAAAAGTGTTTTATTTATGAGTAAAGTGTTACTATCTCTTGTTGATCGTTTACTATATTTCTTTTGCATGTTTTGACTTCCAGAATAATCTTGTTTGGTATAACATATTATTCAAACCTCCACAGTCGGTCATATGTTGGAAGTAGATATGAATCAAGACTGTCATGTTTGGTTGTAGAGGTCTTGGACAAGGCTACAACAATCATGAGTGCTCATAAGTTCTGAGCATTGGACTCAACCCACGCTCACTGGAATCACTTCATGGAATTCTATCTCGAGTGATCGTGAGACGGTAATATCATATAAGTCTTCAAACCTAGAGATATGATTTGTTACTTACAAGTTGGCTATGCATTGACTGTACGAAACCGCATTGGTAACTCGATGTTTTAAAATGTACTTTTGTGTGTAATTCAATGAGTGGTAGAACAAACATATGAGTCGAAGTTTATCTATTCCTTCTTGGATTAGAAGCTGATATCTGGGCCCCTCGATGATATTGTTTTGACCCATGTACCGGGCCCGGTCAGAACTAAGTTGATGTGTTCAATTAAGTTCTATGTCAAACAAATCGGAAATCGGGAAACAAATGCTGGACAATAAGCAAGACAATGTTCCATGTATTTGTCCGGCTGATATCTAGAACGGAGGATTATATGATCACTTATCTTAAATGGTGTATCATCATCTTCTCAGTTCCGAGAGACCTTGAAAGAGCTACGATTGCCGGTCGGTTCCTGAAGTACTAGAGATATAGTTATTAGACTTATCCAAGTGGGAGACTGTTGGATAAGGTGTCTAAGTCCATAACTATTTCAGGTGTGTACTTGACCCGACCCGGCATGGTCCATTTGGGTTGCATGGCACCATGCAATTGGATAGACTAAATGAGAGAAATAACACTTGGAGATTTTTAATATATTATAAGTTCTAATATATTAATAATATTATTTGATTAGTTGATCAAAGAATTAATTTGGAATTAATTAAGTGATCAAAGGATAACTAATTAAATATATGGGTTGATTATGTAAATCATCCATATCTTGTATAGTGGGCTAAGAGGCTCCATGGATTATCAAGTTGGGTTCTACCCATAGGATGCTCCATGGATGCTCCATGGGAGTTACAAACCCATGGGTCATGGAAATGAAGAGTCATGACACATTAGGGTTTACATGGTGTAACCCTAGATGTGTCAACACTATATAAGAAGCATATTCTCCACCAAAATCGACTACTACTAAGAAACTAGAGGGCTTGGCCAATTTTGAGAAGTGTGTATTATCTCAAGAGTCTTTCCAAGAGCATTTGGTGTTGTGTGAAGCATTTGAGGCATCACACTTGGGGTGCTAGGCTCACAAGGTTTCAAGGAACACAAGCAACAACAAGGTAAGTTATTCTATCTATGATTCAAGTTAAAATTGTTCCCCATGTTTGCTAGATAGGAATATAACCTTGGAATTCAACTTTGCATGATAATTAGACAAACATAGATCCAAGGTTATTAGGGTTGCATGTACACTTAGGAAGTGTTAGCATGCTCAAAACCCTTCACATACGGGAGTTCGTGGCGAACTCATCATACCGGACATTTGCCGAGCTTCAGGTAAATGCTCGGAAGAGAGAGATAGAGCTAGAGAATCAGGCCAGGGAGGAGGCGGAGTCTCAAGGGAGGGATCAGCAACCGGCACAGTCCCAGCCGGCAGCCAAGCGGGCCAAGCCTGCCGATCTGAAAGCGGGGAACCAGAAGGTCCGCACTTGTGGCAAGTGCGGCAAGGGTCATGATGGGGTTTGTAGGGCAGGGTCTTGCTACAAATGTGGCAAGGAGGGGCATATGGCTAAGGACTGCCCCAAGGGGTTTGCAGTATGTTTTCACTGCAACCAGACCGGACATCGGAAGGCCGAGTGTCTGCAGCTGTGAGGGTCAGCACAGGGAGCTTCTCAGGGATCTGCCCCTGCTGCTGTTAGAGTTTCAGAGAGTCGGCCGGTGAAGACCGGGGCACCAAAGGCACGAGGGAGAGCCTTCCAGTTGACCATGGAGGAGGTCTGCGCTGCGCCCGATGTTGTGGCTGCTATGTATTCTTTCTCATGTTTATTTTGAATTTGTGGTGATATGCTTATATTATGATATGTGTAGGTACATTTCTTGTATGTTCTGTGCCTGCTTTGGTTTTATTTGACTCGGGAGCGAGTCGGTCTTTTGTGTCGTTAGCCTTTAGTCAACACATCAGTATTTGTCGTGAGGCGTTGAGTCGACCTTTGCGAGTCTCCATAGCTAACAAGAGAGCGGTGTATGCCACTGATGTGATTTGGGGATGTGTACTCGAGATTTTCGGCGTAGGGTTCCCGATTGATTTGGTCCCGATTGCTATGGGGGATGTCTGTGTCATCGTGGGCATGAACTGGTTGAGCAGATTTGGAGCGGTTATCGACTACGAGCGGCAGCTGGTGACCATACGAAACCCTAGTGGGGGAGTTCTTACGGTATACGGCGAGGGTACGCGTTCTGGGTCGACATTTTGTTCGGCCGCTAGAGCGAGGTAGAGTCTACAGAGGGGCTGCAGTGGGTTTGTGGCGTATGTGATGGATACGAGGGTTGATTCAGAGAGACCGAGGTCAGTTGATGAGGTTCCGAGAGTGCGAGAGTTCCCGGATGTTTTCCCCGAGGAGTTGTCGGGTGTGCCTCCTAAGAGGCAGGTAGAGTTCCGTATCGATTTGGTTCCGGGGGCAGCGCCCATCGCCAAGGCGCCCTATCGCCTGGTACCGCTAGAGATGCAGGAGTTATCCTCGCAGCTTCAGGAGCTGCTGGGGAAGGGGTTTATTCGGCCGAATAGCTCGCCATGGGGAGCACCGATCCTTTTTGTCAAGAAAAAGGATGGTTCACACCGGATGTGCATTGATTACCGGGAGTTGAAAAAACTAACGGTCAAGAACCGTTACCCTTTGCCGAGGATCGACGATTTGTTCGATCAGTTAAAGGGAGCGTCTTGGTCCTCCAAGATAGACTTGAGGTCGGGTTACAATCAAATGAGGGTTCGGGATGAAGATATCCAAAAGATGGCGTTCAGAACTCGTTATGGGCATTACGAGTTCGTGGTGATGCCTTTTGGGCTCACCAATGCACCCGCAACGTTCATGGATCTCATGAATAGGGTGTGCAGGCTGATGCTGGATCGGTCGGTGATCATGTTCATTGAGTTTGGTGTATTCGAGATCTAGAGAACAACATGAGGAGCATTTGAGGGAGATCCTTGGAGTTCTGAGATCGGAGAGGCTTTATGCCAAATTCTCCAAGTGTGAGTTCTGGTTACGAGAGGTCCGGTTCTTGGGGGATCTCGTCAACCAGAATGGGATTTTGGTCGATCCGGCCAAGATTTAGGCGGTCATGAGGTGGGAGGTGCTGAGATCGCCCACCGAGATCAGGAGCTTTCTAGGATTGGCCGACTATTATCGGAGATTTATCAGCGAATTCTCCAAGATCGCTATGCCACTCACCAGGTTGAACCGGAAGGGTGTTGCTTTTTCATGGGGTTCGGAGCACCAGACCTCATTTGAGACTCTTCGCTAGAGATTGTGCGAAGCCCCGGTGCTAGCACTCCCGGAGAGGATGGAGGATTTTGTGGTGTATTGTAACGCATCGATATTGGGGATGGGCATGGTATTGATGCAGAGGGGGCATGTGATCGCATATGCATCAAGGCAGTTGAAGCCTCATGAGACGAGGTATCCCACCCAGGATCTGGAGTTGGGGGCAGTGGTGTTCGCCCTCAAGATCTGGCGTCACTATCTGTATGGGGTTTGGTGTACCATATACACGGACCACAAGAGCTTGAAGTACTTAATGGATCAGCTCAACCTGAATATGCGCCAGAGGAGATGGTTGGATGTGGTAAAGGATTATGAGTGCGAGATCTTGTACCACCTGGGCAAGGCTAATGTTGTAGCCGATGCCCTGAGCCGTATGTCGGAGACCGCCCCGCTACGAGATGTTTGCATGAGATTGACAGTGATGACTCCGGTGTTGAAAACCATTCGAGGGGCCCAAGGGGAGGCCATGAGACCGGAGAACCACAAAAGGGAGCGGGTGATCAGGTAGGTGTCGGAGTTCGTTGCCGATAGTCGATGACTTATGACCTTTCAGGGTCGGGTTTGGGTACCATTTGTGGGCGGAACGCGTACCATATTGATGGAGGAGGCGCATAGATCGAGGTTCTCGATCCATCCCGGGTCCACTAAGATGTATTTGGACCTAAAGAGAGAGTATTGGTGGCCCTGTATGAAGAGGGATGTTGCATGGTTCATAGAGAGGTGCTTGACATGTCGCAAGGTTAAGGCCGAGCACCAGCGTCCGCATGGTAAGTTGCAGCCATTGGAGATTCTCGAGTGGAAGTGGGAACAGATTACCATGGATTTTATCACCAAAGTGTCGAGAACTGCTAGGGGTGTCGATGCAATTCGGGTGATAGTGGACAGGTTGACGAAGAGTGCTCACTTTCTTGCTATCAGTGGGAGCTCTTCTGCTGAGAGGTTGGCAGAGTTGTATGCGAGGGACGTGGTATCGAGGCATGGAGTACCGATCTCGATCGTCTCAGATCGAGATGTGCGTTTCACTTTCAGATTTTGGAAGAAGTTTCATGAGGAATTGGGTACGAGACTGCATTTTAGTACCGCATACCACCCACAGACTGACGGGCAGAGCGAGCGGACTATCCAGACTCTCGAGGACATGCTTCGGTCATGTGTATTGGATTTTGGAGGGAGTTGGGACACGTATTTACCCCTGGCTGAGTTTTCCTATAACAACAGCCATCATTCGAGCATTGGTATGCCACCCTTTGAGCTGTTATATGGGAGGAAGTGTCAGACCCCCATTTACTGGGGTGAGGTAGGGCAACGTGTGATGGGTAGTACTGAGATAGCGCTTCAGACGACAGAGCAGATACAGCAGGTCAGACAGAGGTTGTTGACCGCTCAGAGTTGCCAGAAGAGTTATGCGGATAGGTGACGATCCGAGCTCGAGTTTCAGGTCGGAGATTTTGTGCTCCTGAAGGTATCCCCTTGGAAAGGAGTGATCCGATTCAGGAAAAGGGTCAAGTTGGGTCCCCGGTATATTGGTCCGTTCAGGGTAGTCGCGAGGGTAGGCAAGGTAGCATATCGGTTGGAGCTGCCCGCGGTGTTGGGGCAGATTCATGATACCTTCCATGTGTCGTAGTTGAGGAAGTGTATAGCCAACGAGTCGGCAGTGGTACCGCTGGAGGATATTCAGGTAGATGCGAGCTTGAACTACGTGGAGAGGCCCGTTGCGATTATAGATCGAAAGACCAAGGTTCTGAGGAACAAGGAAAAACCCCTGGTGCAGGTCCAGTGGCAACATCGGAGAGGATCCGAGCTGACCTGGGAGCCGGATTCGGAGACGCGGGAGCAGCATCCGGAGTTGTTTGCAGCATGAGACTTTGTGGGCGAAGTCTGGTTCTAGTGGAGGAGAGTTGTAACATCCCGAAACTCAGGTAAGCGTTATAATCATTCTATTTTTGCAAGTTGTCAAATAAGTCCCTTAAGTTGAATATTGGACTTATGAGTACGCTGGGCGTAATGAGGCGTACGTCGCACGTACTCGCACGCTTATTTTGGACGTGGACTCGCCTGGGTATGCTGGGCGTAATGTGCACAGATGCAAACCCTAAATATTGGCTTGTGCACTATAAAAGGAACGTTAAGTCCTTTACCCCAACCACCATACCTCAGTGAGTGAACCCTAAGAGAGAAGGAAAAAACCCGTTTTGATCTTGTGTGTGTGTTCTTAAGCTTGAAGGTGCCTTTTTAAGGTGAAGAAGGAGAAGAGGAAGCCATTGTTGGAGCTAGAAGTTGGAGAGCAAGAGTAGATCCGACTTCTATAGAGGTTGGAGCTCCTTTTTGAGGTAAAAAGCTCAAAGCTTTCCTTGCATTTCATGAGTTTTGCTTTATGGACCCATTTTTTAGGGTTCTTGGTTCAAAGGTGGAGGCTTTTTGTGTAAAGGGTCTCCATAAGCTTAGATCTGGCCTTTCCCAGTGTATTATGTGATGAGGGTTCATAAAAATCCAATCTTAGTCGTGAATATTGAGTCATGTATGAGTTATGGACTTAACATAGGAAGAGGAAAGGTGTTTTGAGTGATGGGTGACCTTTACAGCCATGCAAAGGCTTAAAGGTTTCAACTTTATGGAGTAAGTAACCCTAGAGAAGTCAGATCTGGAATATGAGTTCATGTATTAACCGTTTAAGACAAATATCCATAAATTAGCTGAACTGGGACTTACGCTGGGAGTAATCCCAGGTTACGCACCCGGATTCTGTGAAGTCACCGGGTACGCCCAGCGTAACCCGGAGGGTTGACTTTTGTTGACTTTTAGGGTTTGGTCAACTTTAGGGTATTTGAGCCATGAGAGGGGTAAAATGGTCTTTTACCCTTCTGAGAATGATAGGAAAGGAAAGATTCTAGCCTTGGGGAAAAGTATTAATGAGAAGTGTTTGTTATGATTAAGCTGAGGCTAGACCCTATCTCACAGAGTCCAAGATTTCCGAGTTACCAAGTTACCCGAGGTGAGTCTTCTCACTATACTTTACCTTGAGTAGGTAACCAGAGTTATGAGTTAGAGTATCTTGTATGCTATCTATGTGATGTGTTGCACTGTATTATTTCTATGTGACTTATGCCGTGTGTATTTCAGAGTTAGGACTGGAAGGTCCACAGAGCTAGGACCAAAGAGTCCACAGAGTTAGGGCCCAAGGGCCCACAGAGCTATAGCCTCGAGTGGCTAATATGTGTTATATGTGGTATTTTGGGGAACTCACTAAGCATTTATGCTTATAGTGGTTTGCGTTACGTGTTTCAGGTACTAGTGACGATCGCTGGAAGGCGCCGGCATGATTCGTACACACACAAAGTTTTATATGTTCTTTTGATCTTGGTATATGTTTTATGAATTGAGATGTGATACATTGAGAATTTACTATAAATATGAATGGAAATGTGTTTTGAAAATGCAAAAAAATTTGTTTATTTTTTTACGGTGTTACATGAGCTTTGTTTTGTTCTCTAAACTAAGACCATAAATCTTAGTGAAATCCCTCTACTGTATAACCATTAATCCGTAAGGAATGCGAAACGTCAGGTATAGATCGACGACACTGATCTATACGGGTAGACATCCCGCCCGCATGTTGTTAGCTACAACCATCGTCTGATGAGTCGAGTTTTGTGTTGATGTTTCTATTTTATTTACTCCACGACATTGATAAAGCGTTGGTGCGAAACTTTTAGCACGCCCTTCTTTTGTGCTAGTGTAGAGGTCTCGTGTCGTAGTTTAAGTTACGATCTCATTATAAACCCAGAGGATTATTTTGTTACTGTATATAATCGATATTTGGTTTATACGAGGTTTTTGGTCACTTATACTAGTTAAAAGAGACTGTATGTACTGGAATGGTTTATGACTCAAAATGATAACTTTCAATACCAAAAATTAAGTTATAAAACACTTACTTAACATCATGACACAACTGATCAAGGTGTAATAACTTACAGTTAATAAGTTATTTATATAAACCCTTTGTTATTATACGAAAACACTACATTTGTGTAGGAGGAGTTTGACCCACTGTTTAAGTGCCATTTTCCCAAATTAAGTAAGATAACATTTAATAACTACTATACACAACCTTACAAGTTTTATAAACTCAAAAATTGCTTGTACAAAAATTCAAGAGTAAAGTTGGTAATTTTATGTTTTCACAAAAGGTAACATGCCTTATTTCTATATAATTTGGTATTCAAAATCTTTATATAAAAATTTGGTCATGAGAACCGTAAAAATTTGATATAAATTTGATTTACTTATATATTCACTAAATTTTGTACTTTCAGATTTGATCAAACTATATTTATAAATAAGCCCAAATACAATTTTAAAACTCATTTATTTTTATACTTTGATAGAAAAGTATGCATTTACAAAATTTGGTTCACCAAATAATTTTATAAAACACTTTTGGTTATAAAAGTACTTTGTGTCAGAACCTATAGAACTGAAAAACAATTTTGTTGGCGTATCTTAATGCATGTATTCTCAGGTTTATTAACAGGTCGGAAGAGTTTGCATAGAAGACTCTCTGTTATTGTAGCATACCTTTGTAAACGCCAAATTGTTAGGCATGAGTCGAGATTTACTAATAGCCATCGAGAATGTAGATTTTCTATTTCGGTAACAATAAAGATTATATTTGTACTGTTCAATATATGTTCAATAACTGTGATCACTAATTTACGTCGCACCTCAACGTTTTTGCCAGCGGTTGGGGCCCGGGGGTGTGACATGTGATAATGGTATTTTATATAATGTTAGAGCTTCAGATCAAATATCTTTTTACGAACGATTCAAATCATATCGTACACTACACTTACTATCCGTGAAACCCTAATAGGAACAAGGCAACAAATCTTAGTAACATCAGTTTGTTATGATTATACACATAAATTAGCACTATGTTTGACAAATATTTCCTTTTTATATCCAAACAACCCTTATGCATAATGTATACAAAATTGATAGTTTGTATTAGCCCAACATGCTCATTGAATTTTAGTAAGTGAACTTGTTAAAAACTCATACCCATGGAGCAACCATTTTACATTTGTTAGGGTATAAATGTTGTAATAAGTCGAAGTGTTAGTTTTGTTGTTACGAAGGATCTCTAGTCTTCGTAAGTAGAGTCTTCAGATGTAATGTTATATTTACTAAGGCATTTTATTGAATAGTCTTAATGTCTAGTCCTTAGTATTTTGTTATGCTTTTGTACGCCTATAAATAGGAGACGGTACTGAGTGAGTACTTAACTTTCACATATTCTTTACAGAGAATTTCTTTGTACTCTGTAAAATCAAAAGCATAATATGAGCTGATCAAAGATTATATTTACTCTCGTGTTCATCGTATTTCTTCTTTCTTAATTCTTACGTGAATTGATCGTTAAACTCGATTTCAAATCTCATCAATTGGTATCAGAGCAGGAATCCTTTCTGTGATCTGATTTTCATTCGATCAAAAAGGTTTTTGAATCTACTATTTGATTCAAAAAAAATTTCCGTCCTTTTTGAATTTGAAATTTTCATCTAGATCTCAATCTAGGATTTGATTCTATAAACACATTTGTTAATCGAGTGTTCGGTGTGTAATTCTAAATTGAATTATACAATTTTATTTTCAAAATTCTCAAAAGTTTAGTATCATCTTGAAGTTTTTGTCCGTACAACAATGGCGTCATTCAATCTGAATTCGATGACATCATTTTCTCATTTGCTTGGATCATCCACAAAAATTCCAATGCTTATTCCAGAATATTATGATCAGTGGGCAGATCGTATGGAAGATTACTTGAATGGATTGGATGAAGAATTATGGAAATGCATCTCAGGAGAAATCAATCAACCTGTACAAGTTCAGCCAATCGGCATATCTTCAAGCAGTTTAGAAGTTGATAATCAAACCGAGCGTTTAAAATGTCTGGAGAAGAAATACATGAGGGAATTAAGAGGTGCGTTGCCTCCTGTTGTGTACAATTATGTCAGAACATGCAAAACAGCTAAAGAAATCTGGAACAATCTCAAAGACAAATTTCGAGGGAGTGAAAAGACGAAGATCACATCTGTGAAACAATGCCTTGTAGAACTCAAAGATTTCAGACAGAAAGAAAATGAGTCTATTGAAGCATACTATGATAGGTTCAACGAGTTAATCTATCGTTGTAATCGTTATAGTATAATAAGGTCACCAATGGAGTACAATTTGATATTTGTTATGGGACTTCGAAAGGAGTGGAGAAGTGTGAGCATGATGGTGAAAAATCAACAAAGTTTTGAAACTTCGACTTTGAATGACTTGTACAATCAATTAAAATCTCATGAAAATGAAGTGAATGAAATAGCTGAAGAAGCTATAGCAAGTCTTGGTGGTCCTTTGGCTCTAGTTTCAAAGGTTTCAGAAAAAGAAAGTGAAAAATTGAAGTCTGATGAAGAAGAAGGTTTTTTGATGAATTCTGATGATGAGGTTGTTGCTTTTTACTCAAACAATAGAGTAAAGAAATTTTTTAAGAAACCTTTTAATCCAAAGAAGTCATCAGATTCGAAGGGTAGTTTTGAGAACAAAAACAAACTGGATGAAAAGAAAACAGAAATGAAGACAAATTCAAAGAATGAGATGGAGCAAATGAAGATGCTATTGAAAGGTGATACAGGGATCAATTGTCATTATTGCTATGGAGCAAATTTGTAACGCCCGCAGATCCGGGCTAGTCAATTTAGAGGCAATAGGGGTCGAAAACGACTTTTTGACAAAAAGATTATTTAGAATAAATAATCTTAACCAAGTTGTAGAAAATGTCACAGGGTTTCCGTACATATAAAGAACGCCGAAATCCGAGTTATAACGAAGAAGTTATGACCCGTCGAAGTTTCGCGTCGGAACCGGCACGGCGCCGGGAAGCGTAAATAGTAAATTTATGATAGAGCGAGATTTAGATTTAGTGCTCTAAACGAAAGTCGTAGAATATGTTAAACTAAGAACTTCGATAAAAAGAACGCCCAAATCTGACTTCGTATGAAGAAGTTACGATTTTTCGAAGTTTCGGATTAGCAGTGTACAGTCCGAAATTCGAATATTAGATCGAGCGATTTTTAGCCAACACAACCTAAACGAGAATTGAAGATCTCATTATTAGTAGCGTAACAATAAAAAGACAGGCGAAAATGGACATCGGATGAAGAAGTTATGAGATTATAACGGACCAATCCTGTTCCGGCCTGTTAAAAATATAACTTTAAAAATAAATTCAAAATTAGCCGAAGGAGTCTAAACGAAAGTTGTAGAGTGCGTCTCCACCTACGCATGGATATAAAGAACGTCAAAAACGGAGTTCGTATGAACGAGTTACAAATTATAATAGCATATTTACGTATTAAAATAAAGTATAAATCATATATACGTACACATATATATACATATGTATATATCATTAGAAAGGTATCGACGATGCGGTCATTATAAGACTAATGTTGAGTTCTTTCGACATTAGTTTAGTACAAATATCTTTAAATCTATTTAAAATAGTATTATAAAGGGGTGTTTAGTTGTTTATATAACTATAAGGTCATTAAGTAATTATGGGGGGTAGTTTTTGTAAATTCAATTACTATAAATAAGAGGCTTGGGCTCTCATATTTCTTGCACCATTCTCTTGATTCAAGAGTCTTTCTCTCCTTATCCCCCGAGCATTTCGGTCCCTCGTGATTCGACTTCTCTTTCTGTAGTTTTAGTATAGTAAGGTGAGCGCTGAAGCGCTGCACGAATGTTTCTTAGAAAGATTCAGCGACGAAGTTCTGCCCCTACAGCGCCCGACTCCTAGCTAAAATCCCCTTGTAAGTAAGTTATGCTTACCCTATTTTAAATATAGTTTATATTTAAAATTAGTATTGTTATTATAAATTTATAATAAATATTTGAGCTATTATTATGACTTATATAAGTGTCGTTATAATATCTTTTTAACTACTCACGGTACGGGAAATCTGGTTTAAAGGGCCGCATAGGGTTGTTGGATTTCAGAAGTGCTATATGCCAAAATGGTCCTGCCCTCCGGTGTTTTATGTCTGGCCCCTGTCTGTACATAGTGGTTGGAAAGTATTGTTTAAACGCTTATATAATAATAATAATAAGACTAATAATTAGTCACGGTAAATATTAGACTAAAATCTAGTGGTAATAATACTAGGTTTCGTCGAAGGAAATTATTTTAAAGTAAACGAAGCGTTGTCCGAGTACCGAGTCACCACCTTCTCAAGTGAGTGCATAGTTACTTTCATCTTACACATAGATATGAAGTATTTTATATAAACTACGTGCTATGTGTGCACATTATCTGAATACTTGCTGTCTATGCTGGTTGAACGTTTTATACATGTTTTAAAGGACTTAAACTGTATACGTATTTTATATATACGAAAATGTTGGGTATGAGATGGGTAGATGAATGATGAGAGATAGAAGATGATGTGAGTATACATTGGCAGCTACAGACTTAGTGCCTATGGGACAAACACCGGTAGCTATGGACTTAGTACCTTTTAGACGTTGGTAGCTATGGATTTAGTACCTGTAGGAATTGGTAGCTATGGACTTAGTACCTGTTGAACATTGGTAGCTATGGACTTAGTACCTATTAGATAAAGACTGGTAGCTATGGATTTAGTACCCGATGAATAGACTATAGCAGCTATGGAATTAGTGCTTTATGAACGAACATTGGCAGCTATGGATTTAGTGCCAGTCCCATAACTCTGGAAGTAAGGGACTTCGGAATAAACGAATGCAGGATAGATGACTCTTAGGTTAAATCCTTAAAGAGTAAAGAAGATAATGGGGATGGGTAATTGGGTTGATTGTTTGATTGAACATAATAATTATATTATTGTGGGTTGAAAACCCTATGTACTCACCAGGTTTCCCAACCTGACCCACTCAGTTTATGTATATCACAGGTGACGAAGTGAAGTGACATTACACTGAGAGATTTAAAAGAGATGTAGATCACTAGTGTAAATCATTGTAAGTCTGTTTATGCTTATGTTTCGGTATTAACGATGACATCCCAAACATTTTAAAATGAAATAAATACGTTTCTTCGAAAATGTTTTAATAACGTATTTACCATGTTTTTCTGGGAACAAATTCCGCAACCTTTTATAAAATGAAGTACTCTGATTTTTATAAAGCATAAACAAAATCGGTCTTTTCTGGCCGTGATTTTGGGGATGTCTCAAAATCATTTGGCAGTAGATTGTCTGTTGAGGAAGAAGGAAGAAAAGAAGAGTAAAACAAAGGATGAAGCTTACTACACTGAGAAACTGGAGGAAGTAAAGAAGAAAGCGAAGAATTTGTCATTGGTGGCTCATGGAGAAACTGAATCGGATGGCACATATCAAATATGGTCTTCGGGTTCAAATGATGAAGAGATGAAAAATCCAACTCATGGAGCTATGTATGCAAAAATGGAAGAGGATTCAGATGATGAACAGACTGACGAAGTGTGTGGGCGATGCTTCGTTTCGAAGTCTACTGACAAGTCGCCTATGACTACCAAGGTACGTAACATTCTTGAATCTTTTAACATTCCAGTTTCTGCATATAATTCTGAGTTAGTATCTTTTGATGAAACTGTTACTTACTTTGATTCAATCATTGTTTCTGCTAGCAATGAAGCAAAAAAGTTAAGTGATCAATTACTAGAGACTAGAAAAATGTTGGATTCAAAAGTCACTAGGATTGATTACTTAGAATTGCAAGTTTCAAATATCATGGAGGATAGAGAAAAATTAGGAAAAGAAGTAAACTTGTTGTTAGCTCAGAGAAATGTTTTTTGTAATTCAGCAAAACGATTGTATGGAAAATTAACTGAGTTACATCATTCGTGTGAAATAAGTAAGGAACAACATAGAAAATTACTACCATTTTTAGCTTATGATAGAGCTAAGGTTGATAGTATTTCATATGATTGTGAAAAAGAAATTTCTGATTTCAACAAAGTTCCAGATGATAGGTTTAGATATGGAATTGCAAAAGTCGAAGATTATCTTGATGCTAATGATTTAGTAAAAAATGTAAATGAAACCTTAACTAAATCAGAACAACTTCGAATTTTGAAAAAGACTGAGAATTCTACATCTAATAGTGAAACTAATAATGCTAATATTGAAGAAAATTCTGATAATATTAGTGAAATTAGTGATTTAGAAGATGTAGATTGTTCATAGTTGTCTGTCATAAATGTTGCAAATTCATTTAAAGGGAAAGAAAAATGTGATCATTTATTAATGAAAATTGAAACTAATAAACCATCAACTTCGAAAGTTTATGATATGGAATATGTGGAAATACATGAGAGTCAAACGGATGATAGTGACAATGAAGAAGAAAATACAAATTCAAAGAAAAGTCAAAGGTTGGAAGAAATTGAAATTCCTCGAGTGGTTGTTGATCAAGTCTATTTGGATACACAAGAATTTGAGAAAATTCTTAGTAAAAAAGGTGCTCATTATCTTGAATCAAATACTGTTGTTTATCCAATCTTCAAATGCACTGATGATATTGTGTTCCCAAATCAAGTCTTCGTAACAACAAGTAATGTTGAAAATATAAAACCTGAATTCAAAAAGATGGTAGTGGAAGACAATATGAAAACATCAAATGAAGGATTCTTTTCAAATCAAAGTACAGTTGAAAATACTCTTACAAAGAATTCATATAAATTTCAACATCATAAACCAAAAAGAGTATGGATTGAAAAGTCAAAAGTTGAAAAGAAGGAAGTTGTCCCAACTGCAAATATGTTTTCAAAGCACGAAGATGTTAAAACTGATGTTAAAACAATTAACAAAGTGATAAAAGTAAATTCAAAAGAATTTAAAGCTCAAGTTGAAAATTTTTCAAAGGAAAATAATATTTCGAAACGTCAAGCAAGGAAAACAATTTTTTGGCAAACTGTTGAATCATCAAAAATGAGATCAACAAATTTTTCAAAAAGAAGAGAAGTTTTTAAAGAAAAATCAAAATCTCTAATTTTTGAAGAGAAAAGTGCTTTATTTTCAAATAAAAATTCAAAAGTTTCAAATGAAATAAAATCTACAATACCAAGAATTTTTTTTCAGAAAAAGGTTGGAAATCAAACTTCAAAGTTTCAAAACAAGACATCTTATCATGAATCATATCTTTCAAAACCAAAAGTTGATTATGTTCCAAATACAGCAAAATGTTATAATCCTTTGAAGAAACAAGCTGACAAAGTCTCATATGCAAAGGGAATAACAACAAAGAGAAATATTCATCATTGGTTGGAAGGAAAAGGAAAGATATACCAATCAAGTAAGTTTTCGAAAGAATAGATACATGAGGCGTATGACAAATATGCTAATCCTTCAACGAATGGTAGTTTATCATCGAAAGAGTCAAATATATCAGTTAAAGTTTGGCAGCCGGTCACAAGAGCAAAAAGGGAAAAATCCCAAACTCAAGATGAGAAGGGTGAAATTAGTGAAAATTTGAATAAAATAAAAACTCATATATCTGATCCTTCGAATGAAAATGTTAGATTTATAGACAGTCTTAAAACCAAAGTATATGATTGGGTTAATGGTTGTACTTTACAATTGAATCACAAACCTAATTTGAATGGACCCAACAAAGCTTGGGTACCTAAATTTTTTCAATGATTGCAGGTACTTTGTGACGAGCAATATGATAACAAGTGGTATATGGATAGCGGTTGCTCACGTCACATGACTGGGAAGAAGGAAAACTTGCGTGATTTTCGAAGCCTAGAAAATGGAGGAGTGGTTAAGTTTGGTAATAATCACAAATGCAAAGTCAAGGGTTATGGGAAGATAACGAATGGAAATTTTACTATCAACAGAGTTGCATTTGTTGAAGGTTTGCAACACAACTTGATAAGTGTTTCACAACTTGTTGTGGGCACTGGCAATCAAGTTCTTTTTAATGAAGAAGGAAGTGTCATTTCGAATGTCAAGACTAAGGAAGTTTTACTTAAGTCAAAAAGAAAAGGTGATATGTTTACATTGGATATTGTTCCTATTGTAGGCAAACCTGCTGTGTGTCTACTTTCAAAGGCTGCTGCTGATGTTAGCTGGTTATGGCACAAGAGATTATCACATCTCAATTTTCGAAACATCAACAAACTTGTCATACAAGATCTGGTAAGAGGTTTACTCATTCTTAAATATGATAATGACAGTTTGTGTGCAGCTTGCGAAGTAGGGAAACAACATAAACAAGGTCATCCAATTACAATAGATTTGAAGATTGTTGAACCTCTTGAACTCCTGCATATAGATTTATGTGGTCCTTCAACAGTTGCTACTCTTAACAAGAAAATGTACATTTTGGTAATAGTAGATGATTTTTCAAGATTCACGTGGGTTTATTTTCTCAGGTTAAAATCCGAAGTTCCACAAATGATGATTGATTTTATCAAAAAGATGGAAGTTTCATCGAAGAAGACAATTCGAAAAATTAAAAGTGATCATGGAACTGAATTCAAAAATCATGTCTTCGATACATTTCTGGTGGAAAAAGGAATTTCGCATAATTTTTCATCTCCTTATACACCACAACAAAATGGTGTAGTTGAGAGAAGAAATCGATCATTATGTGAAGCTGCAAGAACAATGTTGGCAATTTCGAATTTACCTCAATATCTTTGGGCTGAAGCTGTTTCAACTGCGTGTTTTACTCAAGATCAATCATTTATTCATAGACGGTTTAATGTTACTACTTATGAAATCATCAATAATCGAAAACCTAATGTCAAATTTTTCCATGTTTTTGGATGCAGGTGTTTCATAATGAATCTCAAGGATAATCTTTCGAAGTTTCAAAGAAAAGCAGATGAAGGAATTTTCTTGGGATATTCACACAATTCAGTTGCTTATAGAGTGTTAAATAAGCGAACTCGCAAAGTGGAAGAAACTTTTAATTTGACATTTGATGATCATTACATTAAAAAGTCTAATCATAAATTTGTGAATTATCCTATTTTGCAAAATTCTTCAAATATAGATGATTCAATTGAAATGAATGATGTTGATTATGATTCGATTTTCGGTATTTCAGATCAAGCAATTGATGCAGAAAGAAATGCAACTGATAATCAAACATCAGAAAATTCGAAGTATAACAATGATTCAACTTCGAATTTGAATTTAAATCCAAATAAACAAGCTGATGATCCAGTGGAGGGGGAGCACTTGGATTCAAATATTTTTGTTGAGGGGGAGCGTTATAGTGAACGAGATAACATGTCAACAAATGTTAGTGTCGAAGAGGAGCAAATTCTTGAAGAAGAACCGATCAATGAACCAGAGAAAAATATCGAAACGGAGTCAATCATCGAGGGGGAGCTCATACTAGAGAATGATCCAATTCTTGAAGAAGAACATTTTGTTAATGCTGATGATTCTATTTCTATAAATGGATCAGAAACAGATGTAATGTTCGAAGATGCACTTTTGGATCTTGATCCTAATTATCCACCATTGGATAAATGGACAAGAAATCATCCAAAAGATCAAATTCTTGGTGATCCACAAGCAGGAATCATGACAAGAGCACAACTTCATGCACGAAATGAGGTACTGAACAATCATCAAGAGTTCTGCATGTTTCATGTTTTTATTTCCAAAATTGAACCAAAGACAGTTAAGATTGCAATGGAACACTCTGATTGGGTTGTTGTTATGCAAGCTGAATTGTCTGAATTCGAAAGAAACAAGGTTTGGAGATTAATTCCAAAACATGATGATGTGTCAGTTGTTGGACTTAAATGGGTTTATAAAAACAAAACTGACAAAGATGGAAACATTATTCGAAATAAGGCCAGACTTGTTGTTAAAGGATATTCTCAACAAGAAGGAATTGATTATGAAGAAACATTCGCCCCTGTCGCAAGACTCGAGGCTGTTCGTATTTTTCTGGCTTTTGCAGCTCATAAAGATTTTGATGTCTATCAAATGGATGTCAAATGTGCATTCTTAAATGGAGAACTCGAAGAAACGGTATATGTTGAACAACCTCGAGGTTTTATAAACTCAGAGCATCCTGATCATGTTTATATTTTAGATAAAGCTGTATATGGGTTAAAACAAGCACCAAGAGCATGGTATGCAACTCTAACATCATTTTTAAAACAATCTAAATTTAAACAAGGTTCAGTTGATCCCACTTTATTTCGAAAGAAAATTGGAAATCATCTGATGCTTGTTCAAATTTATGTTGATGATATAATTTTTGGCTCAACTGACCCTGCTTTATCTAAAGAATTCGAAGATTTGATGAAAAGCAAATTTGAAATGAGTATGATGGGCAAAATTAATAACTATTTGGGTTTGAATATTAGACAAAACAGGGAAGGCATATTCATTAATCAAGAGAAATATACGAAGAATTTGTTGGAAAAGTTTGGAATGACAAATAGCACAAGGTTACGAATACCAATGGCAACGGGCATAAAGCTGACTCCTTCGTTAGATAAATCTGCTGTTGATATTACTTTATATCGAAGCATGATTGGGTCTTTATTGTATTTAACTACAAGTAGACCTGATATTATGTATTCTGTTTGTAATTGTGCAAGGTATCAATCAAATCCACGTGAACCACATCTCACAGCAGTAAAGAATATTTTCCGATATTTGAAAGGTACTACTTCGTTAGGATTGTGGTATCCTTCGAAAACAGGGTTCTTTGTACAAGCTTATTCGGATGCGGATCTTGGAGGATGCAGTCTTGATCGTAAAAGCACAACTGGTGGGTGTCAATTGCTAGATGGAAAGCTGGTCAGCTGGCAATCGAAGAAGCAAACATGTGTTTCAATATCAACCGCTGAAGCTGAATATGTTGTTGCAGCTGCGTGTACATCACAAATAATTTGGATTCAAAGTCAATTAAGAGATTATGCAATTAATATGAAAAAGATTCCTTTATATTGTGACTCACAAAGTGCAATAAGAATTTGTCATAATCCTGTGCAGCATTCGAAGACCAAGCACATTGCTCTTCGATATCATTTCATCAAAGATCATGTTGAAGAAGCAAATATTGAAGTTCATTTTGTAAAAACAACGGAACAATTGGCAGATATTTTTACAAAGGCTTTGGATGAAAAATCGTTTCTTCGGATCTTAGATGGATTGGGAATGATTGATGGAAATTCTCTTCAAACTGATAAAAGCGAAGAGTGATGGGTCTGAATCATTTGGTGAATGGACGGAAAGAATGATTCAGTGTTCAGAGGTTACTGTTCATGGTCAACGCTTCGAACGCTTCGCATTCGGAAGTTTTTTTTAATAATCAGAGGTTACTGTTCATGGTAAACGCTTCGAACGCTTCGCATTTGGAAGATTTACTTCTTATTGAAGTAACAAAATCAGAGATTACTGTTCAAGTCAACGGTTCGAATGCTTCGTATTTGTACACATTTCAACTAAGGTTAGATTTTTAGTTTGTTTAATTTTTTATGAAAAACCTGAAAAATCAAAAATATTTTCTTTTATTGAAAAATCAAAAATCCAAAAAGATTTTGTTTCAGTTTGTCTTTAATTTTTCTGAAAAATTTCAAAAATACCAAAAATATTTTTTAATTTTTTTTTTCGGTTTTAACATGTGTGTTGTGAGTTTTGTCAAGTTT
Organism: Lactuca sativa; assembly: GCF_002870075.4. NCBI lineage: Eukaryota > Viridiplantae > Streptophyta > Magnoliopsida > Asterales > Asteraceae > Lactuca > Lactuca sativa. Next base: position 199,457,442 of record NC_056631.2, on the reverse strand, counting down.
CAAATACGAAGGATTCATGCGTTTGGATTTGAAGGAAAGGTATGATCTCTATACATTTTGGATTAGTTAGGATGTCCCTAGAAGCATGCTGCTGCATGTTGTCTCAAGCCTCGTATGATTCTATGTATGGGAAATGAAAGCCTTGATGAAATTATCTCATGAAAATTTCTTCCCAACAAGGCTTGTATTTGCATAAATCAATAAGAGCTACCTTACTCTTCTCAAATGAGTTAAGAGTTTTCTGTTTTGTCCATTATAACAGAGGTACCCTTCGATTCTTATCCAATCTTTTTAAACCAAACAATTCTTACATTCCAAATATTCGAAGCAATTTGTCCTTGAGGTTTTTGATCAAACCAATCAAAATCTAGACAAATTACAAATCTGTGTTTATGATCTAATATCATGAGTCTGTGATAGAAGTGAAACTCAAAATCTTATAAACCTTAAGGAATTGACGGGGAATCATGTTCCAGATCTTACGAAGCTTTTGCTTCAGTACCTTTTATACTCCAAATCATATTCATTTCTTTTGAGTGATCTTAATCAAACATTCAAAAACTACGATGTTTGTTCCCAAAAAGATTCAGCATAAATGTTTTTTTTATGAATATGATTTCCGTGTGAGTATATTTTCAAAATACTAGTTACTTTGAATATCATTCGCAACCAAGTTGTCATTGACTACACTGGTCATACAACTAATTTTGTTTACAATTCCTCACCTTATTTTAAGGTTGATATGTAACAAAATTTTCGAAGCCACCCTATGTGTCCTATAAAAGAAACCCTTCGAAACTTCTCTACAAGTTATCGATTGTAATTCACGGGAAACCACACAAGCTGTTAATTATCTCTCTTGATAATTTTTGAAGATATCTTTACCTGGGATAATATTGTTTTTGTGTCAAACGAAATTGTTGACATCACAAGTTTTCCAAAATTTTATCCTTGTTTCTCATCTAATTTTTTATGGAACACAGCACACACGAAATCCTTGAGGTTTGAGTAACACCAACTTAAACTGATGATTTCGAAATTCTGGCAAATGACTTCACTTTTTAAACCCCAAAGTGAAAGAGCCTGACCTCAATTCCGAAGGCATATGACGGTTCCAATTCTTTTGGGGAATATCAAACAGTCCTACCTCTTGATGACGCATGGTGTATGATAAGCGTGTAAGGCGTGTTGACAGTTACGATTGTTACTTTTTGATGAGTACATTCCAGTTTTCAAGGTGCCATGTCAGCAAGCATTTATTGTATCCCGCTTCAAATTCAAAATTCTAGGGTTACATATAAAAGGGCAAATCAGAACTCCATAACACTTTACGCGATCAAACTTTCTGAAACACAAAAACTCTCTGTGCAATTCATCTTCTTCATCAGTTCTTTACTCAAAATCATCTGCAATGGCGACTACTTCATCACCAACAACATACGAGATCATCAGTGTTCCGATTCTGAAGATCCAGGGTTCCAACTACCAAGTCGAATCAGATTTATCAAAATATCCGGAAGAACTACACATGCTGGTGGTTTCTTTACAGAATTCTGTTCTGTCTAAAGCAATGTTTGACTCATTTGCTGCTCCAATGTCCTGGTTATCAAAGGCAGGTTCCACGGCATCATACAACAAAGAGACTGGGTGTGTTGAATTCACAATGGTCATAGATACAAGAATTAGGGTCTCAAAGCGGTTGTTTTGCAAGATTTTGGGAATTCTGAATTCTGGTCCGTTTGATGAACTTACTTCTTCGCAAGTGGTGTATATGTTCAATGAGATGGGTCACCAACCTCCATTGACACATATTAGTGACTTCAAGAAGTCGGGGTTACCAACAATTTGGAACTTTTTGTTTGGCATCTTTCTTAGATGTCTTATTGGAAGAACTGTGGGGTTGGATAAAGGAAGGATGGAGGTCTATGCAATGGTAGCTGGGCTATACTACGATTTGCAGGTGGATTATTCTGAGCAATTATGGACAAAGTTTATCACAAGTATTTAGAAGACTAGTGCCAAGCAGGGAATTTCTTGTGCAAGATATTGGAGTCTGATAGTTCAATATGTCTATCAGAAGGAGAAGATTGAAGTTCCTGATTACGAAGAGAAAGCTGTTTTCCACATGTACGGGAGTCCGAAGGAGGTACATGATGATCCGGCTATCTTTAACACAGTTGCTTGCATTTCGGATGCAATGCTAAAGAAGGTGGATCCCACTAATAACGTGTTGGTGTCATACTTACAATCCATTGACACAACCGTTGTGACCGGAATATTACAAAAAGAAGAGAAGAAGAAGTCGAAGAAGTCAAAGAAGACAGAGGGTGACTCTTTGGAAAAAGGGGTGAAAGAAGAACAAAAGAATCAGGTGCTAATCGTTACATCTCAAAATGTCGAAGAGGTGTCTCCGGTTTTAACCTCAGTGGCTGATACACCGGTTATCGAAGCCTCTCCATCTAAAGAAACGATTCCTTCGAAGACGGGGTTTTTTTGAAGAATAAAGATCAAAAGAAAATCTCAGTTGGTGAAGAAAACTCAGGTTACTCATCAAGGGGTTACTGTTCGAGAAATTCCAGCTCCGGTGTCTCCATCTTCTAAGAAGTGAAGGGATGAAGATATGGCCAAATTTTTAAAGAAAACACAACGTGTCGAAGAAGTGGATCAAGTGCCTGAGACTCCAGAAGATGAAATTCCAAAAGAAGAAGAAATCCTTCAGTCTACAGAAATCTCGAAGCCTGCTGATATAAAGATCCTTGAACCAACGTCTTTACCACAGGTTACTTCAACAACTGATTCTCCAACATTCCAATCCATTATGGATCAAACTTTCACTACAATCTTCTCAACACAATCAACCGATCCACCAAATCCATCATCACCTGTTGCTGAAACAATGGCGATTGATGAGGAAACTGACAACGAAGGGTTTGGAGGAACATTCGAAGTTCTTTCCTTTGATAAAGCTGAAGAAGAGTTCCCTGACCATATGTTGATGACGATGAAGCAGTTCAAGATATTGAATTCAAAATTGAATTCTATCTTGCAATCTCAAGCGGATGCGGGAAGTGCTGGAGTCAATATCATGGAAGTTGATTCCTTAATGAAGGAAATGGAAAGTAGAGTGATTTCGAAGGCGTCAGGATTAATAAGTGATTCTGAAAGCCGCATTCTTGAGAAGACTGATCAGACGGTAACGAAGGAGGTGAAAGATTTAAAGACGGTTACGAAGGAGCGTCATGTGCTCTTCGTACAGGAAGTGAAGAAGGTTCGAGAAGATGTTAATATGCAGATTCGTGAACTTCGTGAAGAAATGACGAAGGAAGTTCAGCATATTCAACAGGGGTATGAATCAGCACATCAGACGATCGATATCATTTGTGATGCGGTTTTTCAATGTGTTAAAATGTTCGAACCAGTGAATCCTCAGATGATCTCTCTTTCAGCCACAGAAGAACAACATTTCGGAGAGTTGGTGAAGCTACTGAAAGAACTCAAAGAAATTTCTTCGAAATCCTCTTCTCTGATTATCTCTCAAGAATTTCTTTCCCAGAAATTCGTTCATTTCGAAGCCATTCTTCAAAAACACCTTACTCCATTACTTCGAATTTCAAGCCTTTTGCCGAACGTATCAGATGCCCCACCTGCTGTCACAGGGGTGCAAGGGGGAGAAAAGGTTGTTCAAGCAAAGGCTGGGGAACATGAGAAGAAAACTGAAGATTCGAAGGTGGTAGGAAAGGTTTATCCTTCGAAAGTTGTGGTTAAACCAACAATAGTTTCAGCTGCTCCAGTCATTTCGACTGTGACTACAACTGTTCCAATTTCAAGACCTATTACAAAAGGTATTGTAATTGGGAATGTAGTTCCTTCGAATGTTTCTTCGTCAAAGAATGTATCTCCTTCGAATGTTAAAGATAAAGGAAAAGGAGTCTTGGTTGAGAAGACTAGCAAAGAGATAAAAGCTGAGGTAGTAGCGGAAGTTGAAAGAATGAGACATGTTGAAAGTATTATGCGCCAGAGAGCTCTTGAAGGTTCGAATGTTGATAAGGGAGACCCTTCGAAATTGTTCAACTACGAAACTATTGAATCAAGAGTGATGTTCGACCATATGTACTCGTTTGAAAAGATTCCAAAGAAGAGTTTTGTGGTAACAAATACGGATTATGGCCAACTTGATTTTCCGATCAACGAGATGATGTTTGTCATGCCACAGTTCAAAGCAGAAACAAAGTCTATGGATGTCGAAGAGGGAAAGAAGATGAAAATTCGATTTCATGCAGTGTTGGCAAAGGCTCAAGAAGAAGTTTGGTACTTGGAGAAGATAAAGAAGGTGATATCCATAAAAAGGGATGTTATTTTCGAAGGAAAGTTTCAGAACTTAAAGTATGTTGTGACAAGAGCAAGTGGAAAGATACAAGAGTTCACTGTGGCGGACTTTCCATTGATGAACACTTACGATCTCATCAATGTTGCTTTGATACTTAAAGACAAATCCTTTTCTTTCCTCCAAGAAATAGAACCAGATGTCTTCAGTCTTGGGTGTAGGCATATAAAAATTTTCTTGGAGAATTATTTCGAATGTCTAGCTCAAACTGATGTCGAGCTTGCTATTGTTAAATGCATCGACATTACAGCACCAATGGCTCCTACGAAGAAGCAGGTTGAGTTGAGAAAGTACAAAGACGGAGAAATATGTTTAAAGCCATTGGGGATAGTCTTCGCAGGAAAAGATAAAGCTGGAAGAGCCAAGAGATTCTTGTTTCAAACCTCTGAAGTGGAAAGATATACAAATTCGCAATATACAAACTTAATTGTTCGTATGAATCATTGCAAGAAGAATTCAGAAGGAGACAAGAAGGAGATAAAGAAAGTTATCTCTTGGTACATGGAAATCCGAAGAGTATTGATGTATGTTGTTCAACTACTAACTTCATGAAGACTTCGACCTTTATTCCAAAGGGGGAGATTGTTAGGGTATAAATGTTGTAATAAGTCGAAGTGTTAGTTTTGTTGTTACGAAGGATCTCTAGTCTTCGTAAGTAGAGTCTTCGGATGTAATGTTATATTTACTAAGGCATTTTATTGAATAGTCTTAATGTCTAGTCCTTAGTATTTTGTTATGCTTTTGTACGCCTATAAATAGGAGACGGTACTGAGTGAGTACTTAACTTTCACATATTCTTTACAGAGAATTTCTTTGAACTCTGTAAAATCAAAAGCATAATATGAGCTGATCAAAGATTATATTTACTCTCGTGTTCATCATATTTCTTCTTTCTTAATTCTTACGTGAATTGATCGTTAAACTCGATTTCAAATCTCATCAACATTTCTAGTAACATGTTTAAGTAGCTTCTGACATGCATTTCAACGTATCAACAATAAAAATTGACATCCCATTCTAAACCATCACCAAATTCCTTTTAATTTCTTTTTGTTTTCTTTTGGATGTACTTTATCTAAAAAATTCTATTGTCACTTCCTTACAACTCCCATCCAGGCTACATACGCTTTCATAAAACCCACCTCCTTCTACGATGAAAACATTGTCTCCTCAACCTCATCATGTACATGATATCAAGATAAATTCCTTTTTAGTTCACCATTTTTTTTCATTTACAAACCCTCAAACAAAATACCATCTCATTTCATTTTTTTCATATTATGTAATTTTGCTAGCCAAAGCCTTGGTTAATTTTTTCAAATTCCTTTCCAACTTATTGACCATTAAGATTCACACAAATACATGCATAATAATCTTGTCTATCCATTTCATAGCGGTTACAGTAACACTCTTTATATTTTCCATTTCATCCTTGTTAGTAGCATGTTTGAACCCTTTACACATAGAGGCACGGGGCCTCCGATCAAGTGTTTTCCATAGTAAGATAACATATTTGGATCTAACTTAATTTACAGATTCGATATACTTTTATTATCTCCATATAGTCACCTCATTCCACATATTTAACTCAGTCTTATTCTATCTATATTGAAAAACTGTTAAAAGAAGCTTATGGTTGTTGTTACTTTTGATGAGTAAAAGGTGGAGACTAGAGAACATGATGCCATAATTTTCATCACTATTGATTATCATAGCCTTGAGGTTCTCCAAGGACAACCAATCTAATATGATTCATGTTTTTGAAGTGATTATATTGATGATTTTAGTGTTATCACATATTTTAGGTGATTAAGATTTACATGAGATCGAAGGGGATTTAAGCCAAATATAATACAAGTTAGGATTTATGGTGTGTACAATAAACAATTTCTTAACCACCCACTACAACTCTCGATATTGTGAGGTTTGGGGGGGTAGTAGAGAGCTTGCCTTTGGTGATGATAGTAAGCATCCCCTTTCAAAATTGTATCACATACTCTTGGTCATTCTTTGATTGAAACCCCCTAATGTTTGAACTTGAGACCTCCTATATGGGGTGCTTTACCCAACAAGCCACCAAGGTCTGTACAATCATAAGATTTAATTTTATCCAAAACACAACGAATAATGAAGTTCCCTTACAATAATCCCACTTGTCGGTTGGTGACTTGGAGCGTGGGGCAACTAACACAAATTCTCAAACATATTAGCAAATGTTATTAGCACATCATCTAAAGCCTCCCAATGATACCATTCTATTACCAAGACATTGTTATTCACTTATTCTCTTGCCTATTGCTAGTCATTCCTATAACCACACATCCCGAAAATTCTCATATGCTCAATAACCAATTTAAAAATAATAAAAAACACTTTGATTAACTTAAAAATCCACATGATTTGCCAATTTTGGAGTTTGGATATTAAAACACATTCTCTTTAGATTTGAAGAGTTTTGAAGGACAAACAAGTATTTCTCATTTGAGGTACAATAGCAGTTTGAGTCAAATTTGCCAAATCTAGTAACAGTGAGGATGCAAAGTGAAATTCTACTTAAACACACCGCCTTTGCCGAGAACGACCCGACTCACATGTGTAAGGAAAACGCCGGTTCATAAGGAACTCAAGCGAGAACCTCCATTAACGTTGGGAAGAGCCAAAGAAGCAGTGGCACCACCAATATTCATATCAATTGAGCTTCGAAGAAATGGCCGCAATCTTAGCTCGCAAGTCTATCTCTGCTTTTCGCTATCGCCAGCTCGTAAGACCCGTCTTCTTCTCTCACGCACGCACACACTAAATTTCTGTTAAGATCCTGCGGATTGAATTTGTTACTTGTTAGGGTTTTGGATTTTTTATAAATGCCCGATCGAAGTTCGTTTTGGATTTTGTGGTCGTTTTGTATAGGTGAGTTCATATTTTTTAGGGTTTTGATTTGTCGGATTGTTTATAAGATTCAGATGAAATTAGTTAAGGTAGAATGCCAAATTTCGGAAACGTTCCACATTGTCTCATTGAGTTCGTTATTTTGAATCATTTCTATCTGCAGCATAATACCTGTTCTTTTTCTTGCCCGAATTGCGTGTAATTCTACTGTCCTTACTGTTTAAGGTAGCACCTGTGCTTTATTTACCTAAAGAATGTGCCATTTTATACAAAGGGAAGAAGCATTAGTTAATTTGTAATTCATCATGCCAACACAAGGTGTGAATTTGAATGACCACTTGAAGAATAGAGAAAACTTTGGCTCTAAAGCTATGTCCAATCACCAATGTCCTCATTTATTTCATGAAGTAAATCCTTTTAGATCAGTTTCATGATGTTCAATTTCTTGATTTTATGCCAGACTGTAGCAGGACAAGTATTGCAGGGCCCTAACATCTGTGAGACAGTTTCTGGTGCACGCTCGTTTGCAACTAAACACTCCTTTTCCACTGATAAAGGTATGTGATATGGGGCTAAGTTTCTATCATACAAGATCATGTTTACATTAGGTATATTGATATGTATAAACATGTATTTGTTTTTATCAAAATAAAAGGAATAATGCTAGTTCTTATTGCTTTTAGATGATGAAGAAAGAGAGAAGCTTGCAAGGGAGATCTCAAAAGACTGGAGTTCTGGTACTCCCAACAATTTTTTTTTGTCAATTCTTCAAAGTTTTATCTTTTTTCTTTTCTTCCAGTTTTACATTCAACTTATGGTTCTTATGTGAATTATTTTCAGTTTTTGAACGGAGCATTAATACGTTATTTCTAACTGAACTGGTTCGAGGTTTGTCTCTGACACTCAAATACTTCTTTGAGCCAAAAGTTACTGTAAGTGTTTGACATTGATTCCTTTAGTTTCATCTATTTGTTGTTTTCCAAAAGACAAACTAAAATTAATTTGGTTTATTTAACTGATTCATATTTAGATCAATTATCCATTTGAGAAAGGTCCTTTAAGCCCAAGGTTTCGAGGAGAACACGCCCTCAGACGTTATCCAACTGGAGAAGAACGTTGTATTGCTTGCAAACTTTGTGAAGCTGTAAGCTTTCTTTTAATTTTGCATTTGAGAGGTTTGGCAAAGATAAGTTTTTGCTAAAATAAATTCAGTACAACGCTGACGTGGCGATAAAAATAAGTCATTATAACGTTCATACATGGGAGATGCTCTAAGGTTCATGTATCATATTCTTTAAAGTGATAAGTGTTCCACCTACTCTACATATAAAGGACACAAATAATGTACTTTATGTCTCCCCACTTCACCATTGTTAATTTTGTCCTAATTGTTTTAATTATTGGTGTTTTAGATATGTCCAGCTCAAGCTATTACTATTGAAGCTGAGGAGAGAGAAGATGGGAGCCGTAGAACAACAAGGTGAAACCACACTCTCTCTCTCTCTCTCTCTCTCTCTCTCTCTCTCTCTTATTGAGTGAATTATATTGTAGGTATGATATTGACATGACAAAGTGTATCTACTGTGGATTTTGCCAAGAAGCATGCCCTGTTGATGCCATTGTTGAAGGGCCCAATTTTGAGTTTGCCACTGAGACTCATGAGGTTTGTGTAAATTAATCCAAAAATAATATATATATATATATATATATATATATATATATATATATATATATATTTTAAATCGAAGATAAAAGTAATTCTGATAAGTATACCTAATTGTATATGTGAAAATTGGTTTGTATTTTGATGAGATTGATATAATTGGGTTTGACTTTTCAAAGTGCAATGCTGTAGTAGGTAGAAATGAAAGTAGGATGGTATAGTAAACAAATAAATAAAATTATGATGCTGTATAATATCTTTTTCGTTCTTTATGGATTTGTAATTATTACAGGAGCTGCTATATGATAAGGAGAAATTGCTTGAAAATGGGGATAGATGGGAAACAGAGATTGCTGAGAATCTTAGATCCGAGAGCTTATATCGATAAACAGTGTTTTTCCGATATAATCTTTTGAGAATCACTATCAATAATTTGTTTTGGTCAAAAATACCCTTGAAAATTGTAGAATGTTCAACAAAATAGATGATGACATTCACAAATAAAGACTTTTGTGGCAACCCCATGTATTTTTATTTGAGTATAAGTTTATGACCTACTTAACATTTAGCAAGTAATCGAAGAAGACATGAAATTGAGCAGTATATATAATATGTATTTTCAACGAAATTAAATATGCTTATATGCAATTTATTTAACGAGTTATCTTTATTTAATTAGAATTTATTTTTTAATTAACATTCTTTTCTTTATTTATTAATTTTACTTTATTTAGTTTACTATTTGTTAATTACAAACAATATGTTTGAATGATTCATTCCATTTCTTTGAGCTAACCAAACATGAAAAAATATTATAATGGTTTGTTCTAGGGATGAAAGTGGGTCCACGGATGGACCTGGACCCGGAAAACCTGGAACCGATTAACGAGATTTTTTAGAACTGGAAACCGGACCGGTATATAGGAACCGGTTCCGGTTCGGTTTCGGGTACGGATTCGGGTAAAGTGGGTCTAGAACTGGAAAACCCGGAAACATCAAAGTGGGTAGGTTGGAACCGGATAAAGTAGGTTTAGAATCTGAAAACCAGGAAAAACCGAATTTTTTTGGTAATTAATTACTACTTAGTGGGTTGAACTTTGAAAATTTTCATATTTATATCCCGAATTTGGGTGACTGTAACGCAATGAATATGAAACCAAAATTAACAAATATATAGTCTAAAATAATGTACAAACTCTAAAATACACTCTGAAAATAACCGCATGTCAATCCGACATTAAACGAATGAAATTTTTATGTGTTAACATTTTTACATAATACAAAGTAGAAAAAACAAATATTTGAAAAATTGAAAATTTTCAGTTTTGATATCCTGACTTCGGAAAGCTGTAAATCATTGAATGTTAAACCAAAAATGACAAAATTATAGTCTAAACTCATGTACAAACTGTAAACTACAAGTTGGAAAAAACCACATGTCAATCCGACTTCAAACGAATTAGATATGTATGTTTAAAAACTTTCACCGAATACAAAAAAACTGAAAAACTAAAAACTTACAGCTTTGATATCTCGACTTTGGAAGACTGTAAGTCAATGAATATAATACTAAAAATGACAAATTTATAGTCTAAAATCATGTACAAACTCTGAACTACATGTTGGAAAAAACCGGATGTCAATCGGAGTTGAAACAGATGAGATATGCATCTTTTAAACGTTTCACAAAAACCGGTTCTGACCCTAAAAGTGGTTCCGGTTCCAAACATCGGGTCCGGGAAACTAAAAACCGGACCCGATGGACCCAAACCCAGATTACCCTTGGATAAAACCAATTTTTAAACCCGAAACCGGAATCGGTTCTATATATTCCGGTTCTAATGGTTCTGGTTCCAGTCTGATTCCGGTTCCGGTCCAATTTTCCGGTTCTAAATCTCATCCCTAGTTTATTCCCTTGTCTTGTTCATTTGATTTTTAGTGATTTTAATTACTCTATTTTTTTTTATTAGTGTTTGTATTAACATAATTAAGAAGAATATCAAATCATAATGTGATTATGAGATTTAGAAGGTGTATGTTTGTTGTTTGAGTAAAGTTTTGATTGAATCAATGTTTGATTAAGTGAGAATATAGACCTTATTATGAGACCTAATAAGAGGCATATCAAAAACTATAGGACCAATCTTATTATAAGACCTGAAAAGAGACATATCAAAAGCTATAGTACCGAAATAGTCTATTATCAAGCCCAATAATAGGTATACAATCGTCACAAAGCCTTACAAGGATAAATGTAAGAATGAAATATAAAGGGTTATGAAATTTAAGGATAATGTAAGAATAAAAGATAAAGGGTTATGAAATTTAAGGATAGTGGAAAAGTTTTATACTCATCTCATAATGCATCCATAACATTTAGCAATTCTTTACTTGGTTTTTGTCAACATTGAAATATACGACACTAAAATGGACATTCGAACAACTCTTATTTGAAATGCCAGGATACATAAAGTGTTGTGTGATTGATTTTAAGAGGTGGGAAGATACAAAGAACTATATATATATATATATATATATATATATATATATATATATATATATATATATATATATATATATATATATATATATATATATATATATATATATATATATATATATAGTTAGATTATTTTGTTTTTTTTACATTTATTGTGTGTTAGAATGCATCAATAGAAATTTAGTAAATTAAATAATTATATGTATATTAAATGATATCCATAATTATAATTTTTCTTTTTATGGAAACTAATTAAATCCGTCGTTAATGCCAGCAATAACATTCTTTCAGAATGAATTTGCATCTAGGTTTTTATATATGAGTTCGTACTTTGTTTCAAGACTCAATCACTTAAAATACAATAAAGTTGTATGGAATATGAAGAACGAGAGTGTATTCTACTAGAATACACTATCATTCTGCTGCAATACACTCTCATTTTTATAGATATGAATTTATTTTGAAAAAATATTATTGTTGACATTAATGACGAATTTAATTAGTTTCCATAAAAATATGGATAACATTTAATATACATACAATTAATACTAAATTCCTATTGGTGCATTCTAACACACAATAGATGTGAAAAACATTTGAACCTATATATATATATATATATATATATATATATATATATATATATATATATATATATATATATATATATATATATATATATACTCCCTCCGTCCCAATATTATTGTCCACAGACAAAAAAACATACAAATTAAGAAAAACATTAATTACCACTAATTTTATATAATAAAATAACAGTTTTGTCCTTACTTTGTATTTAATGTTCCATTAAATACTTAGTTGGTTAAGTAATAATGAGATGATATTTTGGTAAAAATATTATTTATTTTTAGAAGTGGATATTATTTTGGGACAAACCAAAAAGAAAAGATGGACTATAATTTTGGAACGGAGGGAGTATATATATATATATATATATATATATATATATATATATATATATATGTCAAAGTTGTAAATTACGCTCGACGTTAGCTAGTCGGTGGACTAGGGTTAAGGGATTAATTGGTTAGGCGGTGATTAATCGGGGACCATTAATTGCTAAGTCGTTAAATTTTCAAAAATTAAATACGATTAATATCATAACAAAGTTCGTAAATACTACTAATATCTTAATAAAATAAGTTAATATGATTAATTCAACATTAATCATTCTTCAAATGGTTTCTATTGAGCTAAAACTTGTTCAAAGTGTTTAAATTTCATCGTTTTCTACTCTTTCAGTCATTTTGTAGGCAGTGATTAATCGCTAGGTGCCCTCTAATCAGTCAGGTAGTGCCTAAGGATTAATAGGAGATTAATCGGGACCTAATAGAGATTTTTACAACACTGATATATATATATATATATATATATATATATATATATATATATATATATATATATATATATATATATCAGCAACGAACTCTTAAAACAAGAGCAAACCAACGAACTGTATATCTTTTTTTCTCCATTGAGCGATACACACACCAACCTCTTCTCTCTTGAAGATCGATCACATGTTCTCTCCCTCTTTTGTCAGCCTCTCCAATCGATCTCAACCCTTCCCTTCTCCATCCAATCGATGACATGTCCCTCTCATTTTTCTCGAGTTTCAATTCGATTGTAAGGAATACCGAAGAATAGGGCAAGACAGCTGGTCAGAGATGGTGCAATGCATTGCACCAAAATTTTTAATTGTTCAAGTATAGAGATTCATGGAGAATAGTGTTCAGAATAATGTTGATATCGAAAGTGAAGTTGGAGAAAAAAACAATGCATCAATCAAATGCATAGTTTTTTTTTTCAAAGCTTCATTTTTCAGTCACACCCCCTCAACAAATTCACTTTTCCTTTCTTCTTAAAGCAGGCTCGAAGCTCAAACTACTCCCTCATGGCCAAATGTTTCACGCCCATCTCAAAAAAATTGGGTTCAATTTAGATATATACCCGCCGCATCCCTCACCGACATGTACTTTAAGTTTCAATTCATGGAATGTGCACTCAAGATGTTCGACGAAATTACCGAACCATATACAATATTGATCAACTTTGTCATATATGAGTTGTCCCAAAATGGGTATTACAAGAAATCTTTGGACATTTTCATACGCGTTAGTGAGTATGTACTTAACCCCGATTCTGCCACCATTGCTAGCATATCAAGTTCAGAAAATGAAGAAAACAAAGAATTTGACAGCTTTAGTGATTCAATGAAGGGATTGTTGGGAAGTAATTGTATGAAGCAGAAGACTTTTGTACGTCTATCAAACAGAGAAACGATTTCATTCTGGCAGTGCTTGCCTATTGGTGACTGAGAAAATTCTATTTGATCATGATTACAAGGGTTTATATGTACATCATGTTTCAAGAAGTTTCTTATTTTGGGATTGTGAACAATAAATTGATCAAGTAAAGACCTTGGGCTTCAAGGGAATAGGGTTTAGACCTAATTGGATGTTGATAATATTGGTTATGTGATCTCAACCCTTGGTTTGTGTATTGGAGTCAAAGGGTAAAATGGAAAAAGTGATGTTTTAGACTTCTTTCATGGATTATGGTTTTTAGTTCGACATGTGTTAAGCCAAAATTTACTAGACAAAAGTGTGGGCTCATACATACCTTTCCGTGGATATAAAGATCATAGAAAATGGAGTTGAAATGAAGAAGTTATGGCTGGTTGAAGTTGAGGTGGATTTGGGTGAAAACAGTCGCCACGACATGACGAGAATCGCCATGACACGACATTTGCTACAATACGGCGAAGCATGGCCACGACACCGCAATCAGTCAACCCCAAGCCTATGATTTTTAGGATTTTCAATGTATTTAAGTATAAGGTTCCGACGTTTTGACCATTTTATCAGCCTCCATCACTTCCAGAACCCTTTGGGACAAACCTTAGCCTCCACCTTCAAGATTTGAGCTTCTCCTCTCTCATCTCTCCTTTTTTAGATGCTTTTTATGATATTTTGATGAAGTTTAAAGATCAATAAGGTTCTTTTGATTCAAGGAATGATGCTTCAATCTTGGATCCATCAAAGACACTACATTTTTGGACTATTATAGGTATAAAGTTCCAATCTTGCTATCTAGTTCTGTAGATCTTGTCATTTGGGGGGTTTTTGGCACTTTTCGTCCATTTTATGGGTGATCTTGGAGTTGTGTGGACTCCAACATCTTTTGACCAGTTTAGAATGCTTCTTGGATCTCATGGACTAGGAAAGTTATGATCTTTTTTCTTCCCTTTTAGTCATGCAAATTATCTTTGTCCTTTAGGTCATTTTGGTGTATTAAAGTTTAGATCTTGAAAGCTTGTGGCATTGTTATGGATAAATTTGGAAAATTTATCCATATAAACATCATGTTGATTTAGATTGAAGGTTGGAGACTTGGACTTAATGGATTAGTAGAGAAAGATGCATTTTTGGGTCCCTTTAAGACTTAAAGTCTAGGTCTTGGTGGTTTGGACCTTCCTAATGGATAAAGTTGGAAACTTTATCCATTATAAGGCTATTAGGATTTAGATGTGATGATTTTAGCTTTGGTCCTTATATTTTAGGCTCTTATTGGAGAAAAGCTTTTCAGACTAAAGACCACGACGTGGCCTTAAGTTGCCACATCGTGGAGACTGGGAATTGTAATTCCCTAATCTGCCCGTGTATCAGTCAGATCCGTTTGATGGTGCGGAATCCCAATCAAACGGATGATGTCAGATAAAATAGAAGAGAAGGAGAAGAAGAAGAATTATGAATCTTTGTATGTATTGATATGATTAAATTCCTTACACAAGATTCACCCACACAAACGTTCCTTTCTCTCTGGCTGAAAACTCCTTAGGGTTCATCAATCACTACTCCTCACCCTAACACCTCTATTTATACATGTTGGATATGGGCCGGAAACAAATGGGCCGTAAATGAGTTTACGGCCGTAAGGTGTTTACGGCCGTAAACTCCGCCGTAAACTAGACCATAAATTAATAAAATATTACATAAAAATAATTGCCTAGAAAAGTAAAGTATAAACCATATTTTTGACCCAACAATCTCCCCCTTGGTTTATAGCTTTCTTTTCTTAATTGAGCCAACAAGCTCCCCCTAAAAAGTAGCTGGCTCTTCTTGTCAATCTTCAATGAGAGCTTGGCTTCAGCATTAACCTTTGATTTCTTCACAGCATCAGGATGAACAGATGAATCTTCAATGAATGAATTCATCTTGAGCACTTGAGGTTTTCTTCAGAATTTGGCATTGAACACATATTGGGTGAGGAGGCTTCTTGTACTGATTCTTGAAAGATGACGCTTTCAGCTTGAGAATCTTCAGAGAGAACATCAGAGAGAACTAAATCTTCTGGATCACTTCAGCAGGTACACCGATAGCAGCAGACCGATTGAGGAGACTTCAATGCAATCCATCACATAATCTTCAGTTTCTGTTTCACCTTGCTTCTGGGGTTGAAAGATTGAATTTGAAAGAATAATCTTCATTTCTTGCTCCTTCGAATGCGAATTCTTCGATGCTCACGGACGAGGCTTTGGCTTAGAAATCTTCAACACAAACTCCATGAGTCTTATCTATACCTGAAATCACTTTTCAAGACAAAACAAAACTAAAAGAAAACTTAGCACACAAATTAAAATATAAACAAAAATATTTTTGGATTTTTGATTTTTCTGAACAAGAAATAAAACAGAAATAACACTATTTTGGATTTTTAATTTTTCTGATTTTTCTTTGATTTTTGAATTTTTTCTGATTTTTTTTTAATTTTCATTATTTTTAATTTTTAATTCTCCCCTACTATTTAAATTAAAAGAAACTATGACAAATTTAACAAAAATAAAAATGATATCTAACTTTAACAGTGATTTGGGATCAAAGTTTTTAGACAGCCTGTAACGCCTGTGTTTCCGGGCTTGCCATTTTTAGCAATGTAATGGTCTAGGTTAACCTTTGTAACCCGTTTTGAAATAATAATAATGTATTATTTGAGTATTATGTGTTTTGTGCTTAATTGCTTAATTATGTGGTTTGATTAATTAAGAATAAAAATAAGCATCGAAATTTAAGTTTAAAATAAACTTGATATCATTGGATAAAGTTGTAGTGGTCGAAACAAGGATTCCGAAGATATAAAGAATGCCGAAATCCAAGTCATAACGAAGAAGTTATGACCTGTCGAAGTTTTACGGCAAAACCGGCACGGCACCGGGAAGCGTAAATAGTGAATTTAAGATAGAGCGAGATTTAGCCTTATCAATCTAAACAAAAGTTGTAGAATATGTTAATATAAGAGCGTCAATAAAAAGAACGCCCAAATCTGACTTCGTATGAGGAAGTTATGATTTTTCTAAGATTCGGCTTAGCAGTGCACGACCCGAAACTCGAATTTTAGTTCGAGCGGTTTTTGGCTTACGCGACCTAAATGAGAGTTGAAGGTCTCATTAATAGGAACTCAACGGTAAAAATATGGACGAAAACGGAGTTCGTATGAAGGAGTTACGAATTCTTCGCGGTCATTTAACAGTCTAAACGCCTCCTACTGTTAAATTTGAGATCGGTCAAGATTTAGCCGACGGAGTCTAAACGAAAGTTGTAGATCTTGATTTTACCTACGCGTGAATATAAAGAACGTCAAAAACGGAGCTCGTATGCGAGAGTTATGATTTTTCTAAGTTCGAAGGCTAACACGCTATAGGGGTGACGTGGCACCACCCAGAATTTGACACGTGGCACCACCAGAAAGCCGCCACATGGAACAACTCGGCGAGTAGGTGTCCCCTACTCGGCGAGTATGGACCAACTCGGCGAGTAGGTGTCCCCTACTCGGCGAGTACATCAGATATTTTCACTATAAATAGGATGCGAGGGTTCAGGGTTTATTTGCTCATTTCTTCTCATCTTTGTGCCGAAGCTCTGCATTTTTTTACCCCCGAAGCCACCCCGAAGCCCCGGCATCATACTCTAGCCCCGAGGCAAGTCCCGAGAAGTGCGGTTCCCGAGCCGAAGCTCTGCCCGCGAGAAGTTCGATTTTTGAGGAGATCTTCCAGATCTGCTGTGGATTACTACTTCTGCAAGTTGTAGTGCTGTCCGATCGTCTTCTGATCATGTGAGTGTATACTACCTTTCATAAACACGATAATAATACAAGTGCGGTTTGAGTGTATTAAGTAAATTGTGATTTATATGTGTGAGGGTATAGTTACTTTCTTCTAACGAGTAACTATGAAATATTTTATATGATATACTTGTTATGTGTATATTTTGTGATTGTACGTGTGAATGGATATTCACTTTATTCTATCTCATAGATCTGAATTGTTTTCTATGGAATACGTGTTATGTGGTATGCCTCATCTGTTATGTGGAATATATATTGAATGAAAATGATATACAGGTTTTAAACTACGTATGAAAATATATATTTTTATCTACTAATATGTTGGGTAGAACATGGGTAGATAGTTGGTGTGTAATAAACAGATGAGAGGCCTCGATGTTGTTGTTGTTGTTGATCTAGTTATTCAGCGGAGTATGGATAACGACCACGGACTCTTTCTAGACAGTCCAGTGGAACGCTAGCAGGTTCATAACCTGTAGGTGTTGTGAACGATGTGTTCACCGGTGTACTCTATCCCCCTCATGGTTGCCTTTAGGATATCTATTGTTGAGGAAACCCCTTCGCAGTGATGTCCGTCCCGATGAAAATCCTAGATTAGGTCCCTTGAGATAGTTGTTGTTTTAGGGACGTAAAGTGAGGATAACGGGAATGGGTAATCGGGATAGTGATTGGTTGGTGAAATTAAATATAATTTATTTATTGTGGGTTGAAAACCCTATATGCTCACCAGGCTCCCAAGCCTGACCCACTCAGTTTTATTTGTATTACAGGAAGTGGCACAAGGGCGTAAGATGGATGGATCATCTTGTTGTTTTGTTTACAAGTCTGTATATGTATATATTTGTTGAATGACTTGTAATGTTTATCGTTTATGCTTTATGGTCTGTATCGGAACATGACATCCCGAGTTTTGATTATATAATGAAATGCATCTCTTGATGAAATGCTTTGATAAATATTATTTTATCATGTTTTGTTTTGGGAACAAATTCCGCAACTCTTTCAAATCAAAAGGATTTACTCTGAAATTATTTAAAAGCATAAATGAAAATCGGTCTTTTCTGGCCGAGATTTTGGGGATGTCACAGTTGGTATCAGAGCATTAGTTTAAGCGAAGTAGGAATTTGTAGGATTTCTAGACTTAAACTTAGAATGCTAAATGGAATGATGAGATGTGTGTCTGTTGGATTTTAGACACAAGCACTAGTTTATTTTAGGAAAGTTGCCTAAAATGCTTTATGTGCTAAATGTTATATGTTGCCATATATGATATTATTTGTTCGGATCTACGGTCTGTTGCCGACCGGATCTGGAAACCTTATGTGTGTAGGATTCTAAGCGTATGCCTACGTTATTAGAACTAGCATGTAAACGTTTCGGAGAAATAAGGATGATTTGAATATCTATCGTGAATGAGGATCTAATTTCACCTTATTCGGTGTGTAGATCAAAAATGGTGAGAACAAGGAGTGGCGTTGGAAACATGGATGAAAACAGGAATCAACCGCCAGTGATTGAGCAGATACCTGTTGTAGCAGCAGCACCAGAACCAATAACAATGGCTGCGGTGCAAGCCATGATTCGGGCTATGCTAGCCGAACAAAGGGAGGAGATGCGACAAATGTTGCATAATAATAGGGATGAATCTGTCATACCTATTGAGGAACCTGAATTGATTCCCGAGCAATCGGAGGAAGGGAACAATAGTCGCATGGTGAGTCAAGTTGGGACTCAAGAGGAACGAAGGAACGATCCAGAAAGGAGAAACAACAAGGATGGGCGTATGTACAAGAACTTCTTGGGCGCCAAACCGCCAAGTCTTTCTGGGAGCCCAAAGCCTGTTGAGATAATGGATTGGATCTCCGAAATGGAGATGGTATTTGAAAGTTGCGACTGTAGCAACAAACAGAAGACCGTCTTTGCGGTTAGACAACTGAAGACTGGAGTCTTGAGTTGGTGGAAGTTGTTGGCAGATACTATGCCACGAGGAGAAGCCCTGAAAATGTCATGGGAGGAGTTCTTGGAACAGTTAAGGGTGCAATATTGTTCGGAGATAGATCTGATTGATCTGAACAATGAGTTTCAAAACTTAAAGAAGGGGAAGATGAGCATAGAAGACTATGCTACTGCATTTACTGAGAAGATGAAGTTGTTTCCGTACCTAGTGCCAACGGAACTCTCCAAGATTGAGAGGTTTGCTAACGGACTGCCTGCCGACTTTGGTTCGACAGTCAAGATGGCAACTACTCTGAAAACGGCTGTTCGTGCAGCTAAGAATGTGGAGGCCCAGCAGAAGGAAAGGGGTCTGGAAAGGATAGATGTTGGAGAAAAGAGGAAGTTCGATGGAACTTCAGGGTCCAACAAGAAAAACAAGTTCTCGAAGTCTGGTTCGAGGGGAGGTGGAGGTGAAGCGAAATGGTGCGACAAATGTAAGAAGAAGCATCATGGAAGATGTGAGGTGGCGAACACATGCTACAAGTGTGGAAAGCCAGGGCACTATGCCAATGAGTGTAACCTCACAAAGAAAGTTTGCTATGGTTGTGGTGAGGAGGGTCATATGTCGAGGGACTGCCCGAAGAAGAAGGAGGCAGCTAGACCCAACATTCCGCCAAAGCCAAAGGCGAGAGCATTCCAGATGACACTGGAAGCTGCTAAAGATGAAGCTGATGTCGCTTCAGGTACCTTTCTCGTTAACGAATTGCCTGCCCAAATTTTATTTGATTCTGGAGCCAACTACTCCTTTATATCGCATGAATTTGGTAGAAATCTAGCTTTGCCTGTTGTTAGACTAGATAATGCCTTATTAGTCGAAGTTGCTAGTGGCAAGTTTGTACCTGTTAGCTATCGCATGAAAAACATCTTAATTGATCTGAATGGGAATAAGTTCCACGAGGAATTATTGCCTATCGAACTTAATGGTTTCTACATCGTATTGGGAATGGATTGGCTTAGCGCCAACGACGCCGAAATTTTATGCAAGAAGAAAATAGTCAAAGTAAACCCGCCTGGGAAAGATTCGTTTATGGTGTATGGAGATAAACGCAGAGTAAATTCTGGAATCATTTCATTGATGAAAGCCAGAAAATGTTTGACCGAGGGGTGTACATCATATTTAGCATTCGTGATTGATGCTAAGAAGGAAAAGAAGGTGATGCAGAATATTCCAGTGGTGTGTGATTATCCGGAAGTATTTCCCGAAGATCTTCCTGGATTACCGCCTGATCGACAAGTGGAATTCCGTATTGACTTGTTGCCAGGAACGACGCCAATTGCAAAAGCACCTTATCGATTAGCACCGACGGAGATGAAGGAGCTAATGATGCAACTTCAGGAGTTATTGGACAAAGGTTTCATTAGACCTAGTTCATCACCCTGGGGAGCTCCGGTGTTATTTGTAAAGAAGAAAGATGGAAGCATGAGAATGTGCATTGATTACAGAGAGCTGAACAAGGCAACAATAAAGAATAGATATCCGTTGCCGATGATTGATGACCTGTTTGATCAATTGAAAGGTTCGAGCTATTTCTCGAAGATCGATCTAAGGTCAGGATATCATCAGCTAAAAGTAAGAGAGCAAGATATCGAGAAGACTGCATTCAGAACTAGATATGGACACTACGAGTTCCTGGTTATGTCGTTTGGACTAACCAATGCTCCAGCAGCGTTCATGGATTTGATGAATAGGGTTTGTAACCCGTTCCTTGATAAATCCGTGATAGTGTTCATAGACGACATTCTGATTTACTTGAAAAGCCAGGAGGAGCATGGCAGACACTTGCGAGAAGTGTTAGAAGTTTTGAAGAAGGAGAAGCTTTATGCAAAGTTCTCCAAATGTGATTTTTGGATTCGTGAAGTCCAATTCTTGGGTTACGTGGTCAACCAAGAAGGGATAATGGTTGATCCAGCGAAGATTGAAGCTGTGATGAAGTGGGAACAACCGAAAAGTCCCACGGAGATTCGAAGCTTTTTAGGATTAGCCGGATATTACCGAAGGTTTATCCAAGGCTTTTCTTCGATCGCTAGTCCATTGTTAGCTTTGACCCACAAAGGAGCTATTTATGCTTGGAGTGAGAAGCATAAAGAAGCATTCGAGAAGCTAAAGAAGAAACTATGCGAGGCACCGATACTTTCTCTACCCGATGGAGTTGAAGACTTCGCTGTTTATAGCGATGCGTCTGGTGTTGGATTGGGTTGTGTTTTGACCCAGAGAGAAAACGTGATAGCATATGCGTCTCGACAGCTGAAAGAGCATGAAAAGAATTACCCGACTCATGATTTGGAGTTGGCAGCGGTAGTTTTCGCTCTGAAAATATGGAGGCATTACCTCTATGGCACGAAGTGCAAACTTTTCACTGATCATAAGAGTCTCCAATATCTCTTTAATCAGAAGGAATTGAATATGAGGCAACGACGCTGGCTAGAATTACTTAAAGACTACGACTGCGAGATACTTTACCACCCCGGTAAAGCTAATGTTGTTGCTGATGCTCTCAGTCGGAAAGTCAATCTTGAAAGGAAAAGGCCAAGAGCGTTGAGAATTGAAGTTGTCTCGACTATTTTGGAAAGTATAAAGAAAGCACAAAGCGAAGCTTCTGAGAAGAATGACCGAAAGGAAGAACGTTTGGGCAAAACGTTGGTGTTCGGTGTAAACAGTCATGGACTGAAGGTGTTCCAAGATCGGATTTGGATACCTAAGACAGGAGGAGTCAGAGATCTTCTGATGGAAGAAGCTCACAAGACCATGTACTCGATTCATCCGGGTAGCACTAAAATGTATAGGGACCTGAAACCCTACTACTGGTGGCCGACGATGAAGCTTGATGTTGCAAACTATGTGGCCGAGTGTGTGACTTGTGCGAGAGTCAAGACACAACATCAGAAACCTTACGGGAGTTTAGAGCCATTGCCTGTGCCTATGGGTAAGTGGGAAGACATTGCTATGGATTTTGTCACTAAACTGCCCAGAACAAAGAATGGTCACGACATGATTTGGGTGGTCGTTGATCGATTCACTAAGAGTGCGCATTTCATAGCGGCCAGGGAGAAATGGTCTATGGAGAAGCTTGCGAATTCTTACGTGAAGGAAATTGTGAGGCTTCACGGTGTTCCGTTAACGATTTTGTCGGATCGTGATAGCCGTTTCACATCGAGGTTTTGGAAAAGTCTACAAGAGGAATTGGGTACCAAGTTGTGTTTAAGTATAGCTTACCATCCGCAGACTGATGGTCATAGTGAAAGAACAATACAAACACTTGAAGATATGCTGAGAGCATGTACCTTGGAATTCCTAGGTAATTGGGATGAACATTTACCGTTGGTAGAATTTTCCTATAATAATAGTTTCCACTCGAGCATTAAGATGGCACCGTACCAAGCTTTGTATGGACAGAAGTGTCGTACGCCGTCTTGTTGGCTTGAGGCTGGGGAAAAGCAGTTTATGGGACCAGAGTTGGTTCATCAAACTGCTGAAAAGTTGAAAATAATTAGGGAAAGAATGTTAGCAGCTCAGGATCGTCAAAAGAGCTATGCTGATAGGAAGCGAAGACCGATGACTTTTGAGGTTGGGGATTCGGTTTTGCTTAAAGTCTCGCCGTGGAAGGGACTTATAAGATTTGAAAAAAGGGGAAAGTTGAGTCCAAGGTTTATTGGACCGTTTAAAGTTCTTCAGAGGGTTGGGAACCAAGCTTACAAGCTCGAATTACCCGAAGAGCTGAATGGAATTCACAACACTTTTCATGTGTGTTATTTGAGGAAGTTCACGGGAGAAGTTCCCGACATAATTCCAATCTCTGAATTGAGAATTGATGAGAACAAAAGGTTGGTTGAAGAACCAGAGGCAATTGTTGACCGAAAGACTAAGAAATTGCGACGCAAGATGGTTGGGTTAGTGCTTGTCCGATGCAAACACACAAATGGGCCGAATCTCACCTGGGAGACGGAGAGTGACATGATGGGTCGCTATCCGCATTTGTTTGTTGATGTGTGATTCCGGGGACGGAATCATTCTAAGGTGGAGAGAATTGTAACGCCTGTGTTTCCGGGCTTGCCATTTTTAGCAATGTAATGGTCTAGGTTAACCTTTGTAACCCGTTTTGAAATAATAATAATGTATTATTTGAGTATTATGTGTTTTGTGCTTAATTGCTTAATTATGTGGTTTGATTAATTAAGAATAAAAATAAGCGTCGAAATTTAAGTTTAAAATAAACTTGATATCATTGGATAAAGTTGTAGTGGTCGAAACAAGGATTCCGAAGATATAAAGAATGCCGAAATCCGAGTCATAACGAAGAAGTTATGACCTGTCGAAGTTTTACGGCAAAACCGGCACGGCACCGGGAAGCATAAATAGTGAATTTAAGATAGAGCGAGATTTAGCCTTATCAATCTAAACAAAAGTTGTAGAATATGTTAAGATAAGAGCGTCAATAAAAAGAACGCCAAAATCTGACTTCGTATGAGGAAGTTATGATTTTTCTAAGATTCGGCTTAGCAGTGCACGACCCGAAACTCGAATTTTAGTTCGAGCGGTTTTTGGCTTACGCGACCTAAATGAGAGTTGAAGGTCTCATTAATAGGAACTCAACGGTAAAAATATGGACGAAAACGGAGTTCGTATGAAGGAGTTACGAATTCTTCGCGGTCATTTAACAGTCTAAACGCCTCCTATTGTTAAATTTGAGATCGGTCAAGATTTAGCCGACGGAGTCTAAACGAAAGTTGTAGATCTTGATTTTACCTACGCGTGGATATAAAAAACGTCAAAAACGGAGCTCGTATGCGAGAGTTATGATTTTTCTAAGTTCGAAGGCTAACACGCGATAGGGGTGACGTGGCACCACCCAGAATTTGACACGTGGCACCACCAGAAAGCCGCCACATGGACCAACTCGGCGAGTAGGTGTCCCCTACTCGGCGAGTATGGACCAACTCGGCGAGTAGGTGTCCCTTACTCGGCGAGTACATCAGATATTTTCACTATAAATAGGATGCGAGGGTTCAGGGTTTATTTGCTCATTTCTTCTCATCTTTGTGCCGAAGCTCTGCATTTTTTACCCCCGAAGCCACCCCGAAGCCCCGGTATCATACTCTAGCCCCGAGGCAAGTCCTGAGATCCCGAAGATCCCGAGAAGTGCGGTTCCCGAGCCGAAGCTCTGCCCGCGAGAAGTTCGATTTTTGAGGAGATCTTCCAGATCTGCTGTGGATTACTACTTCTGCAAGTCGTAGTGCTGTCCGATCGTCTTCTGATCATGTGAGTGTATACTACCTTTCATAAACACGATAATAATACAAGTGCGGTTTGAGTGTATTAAGTAAATTGTGGTTTATATGTGTGAGGGTATAGTTACTTTCTTCTAACGAGTAACTATGAAGTATTTTATATGATATACTTGTTATGTGTATATTTTGTGATTGTACGCGTGAATGGATATTCACTTTATTCTATCTCATAGATCTGAATTGTTTTCTATGGAATACGTGTTATGTGGTATGCCTCATCTGTTATGTGGAATATATATTGAATGAAAATGATATACAGGTTTTAAACTACGTATGAAAATATATATTTTTATCTACTAATATGTTGGGTAGAACATGGGTAGATAGTTGGTGTGTAATAAACAGATGAGAGGCCTCGATGTTGTTGTTGTTGTTGATCTAGTTATTCAGCGGAGTATGGATAACGACCACGGACTCTTTCTAGACAGTCCAGTGGAACGCTAGCAGGTTCATAACCTGTAGGTGTTGTGAACGATGTGTTCACCGGTGTACTCTATCCCCCTCATGGTTGCCTTTAGGATATCTATTGTTGAGGAAACCCCTTCGCAGTGATGTCCGTCCCGATGAAAATCCTAGATTAGGTCCCTTGAGATAGTTGTTGTTTTAGGGACGTAAAGTGAGGATAACGGGAATGGGTAATCGGGATAGTGATTGGTTGGTGAAATTAAATATAATTTATTTATTGTGGGTTGAAAACCCTATATGCTCACCAGGCTCCCAAGCCTGACCCACTCAATTTTATTTGTATTACAGGAAGTGGCACAAGGGCGTAAGATGGATGGATCATCTTGTTGTTTTGTTTACAAGTCTGTATATGTATATATTTGTTGAATGACTTGTAATGTTTATCGTTTATGCTTTATGGTCTGTATCGGAACATGACATCCCGAGTTTTGATTATATAATGAAATGCATCTCTTGATGAAATGCTTTGATAAATATTATTTTATCATGTTTTGTTTTGGGAACAAATTCCGCAACTCTTTCAAATCAAAAGTATTTACTCTGAAATTATTTAAAAGCATAAATGAAAATCGGTCTTTTCTGGCCGAGATTTTGGGGATGTCACACAACCTTTATCCACTTGTCGGTACCTTCCATATTCACATCTTTGTCTGGTCGATCGTCGGTATTGTAGTCCACTTAAACACGAAAAATTTGTGACAGATTTAGGATATACTATTTGTTACAAGACAAGGTGAACTTAAAAACCTAAATTTTTTATCTGATCCTAATTTCTTAGATACTATATCTTAAGGTCCATTCATCTGACGACGACCAGGGATATTGTTGTCCACCTAAATTGAGCAGCGAGATCTATAGACAATCTCTGAGTGTTCAATTTTAATTGTACTGGAACGTGTTTCCCGCTTCCTGATATGCCCCAACCATCAAGAACTTCCAGAGTACTCCTTACACCGGGTGAGCAGACAACCATTCAGAGAGAGAAGAGATTCAGAATTCTATTGCTAACTACTTCAGAGGGGTTGAAGTGTACCAGGTCGGATTAGAAGTCACGCAAAGGAGACAACATATGGCTAACAGATAAGAAGTATTTCACACATTTATATATAGCCTGTAGAGAAATAGAGTTGCATATGTTGTGTACCAGGTCGGATTAGAAGTCGCGCAAAGGAGACAAAATATGGCTAACAGACGGAAAGAAAGAAAATGATATTCTACAGACCTAATTTATCGGAATTTACCAGTCGCCCCATCCAACCGGAATTAAGGACAGAATCTGCACATCGAGGAAAAGTTAAGCCACGGTTCCAAGTACGGGTTCATTTAATGTGATGAGTAGATTCCCATATATATCTCCCTGCT
This sequence comes from Lactuca sativa, assembly GCF_002870075.4. Classification (NCBI taxonomy): domain Eukaryota; kingdom Viridiplantae; phylum Streptophyta; class Magnoliopsida; order Asterales; family Asteraceae; genus Lactuca; species Lactuca sativa. The sequence continues at coordinate 199,430,757 of NC_056631.2, read as the reverse complement.
CAACTTATCCGAGCGTCGTATTGTCAGGCTGAATGGATCTAACTAGGTTAAGATTTGTCAAGTATATAAATTTCCTAAGTTTAAATCTCCCTAGTCAAGTCTATTTAAAATTTTTCGTGCCTACCGACACATCAAACCAGAGCATAGACCCTTCAACTTTGGGTACGTTACGCAGACTTAGGTTGCATGTTATCACTTGATAATATAACTTCCCAAAACATCTCCCTCAAGCACAGACTCATAACCAATATATTTTTTTTTTATTTTCTGATTTTCTGATGTTTTTGGATTTTTTTTAAAATTTTCTAATTTTTGTTTTGTTTTTATTTCTCCCCCTAAATTTGTGCATAGGAGAGAAACAAAAGTAAATGCGCAAATTTAAACTATCCTAAAACAAAAATTAGTCTTTAAAGCGAATCAGATTAAGAAAAATAACTCAGGAGTATAGAGAAGAAAACGTAAACCGTAATTCACCGATTGAATCTGTATTCAGAAGGTCTGAGAACAGCAAGCATAATCTTAGAATAGATCCGAAAATTCTTCATATCATTAAGCATTAACCCCATGTGATCCCTTCTTTTCTTCCCTTCTTTCCCTTCCCGCAAAGGACACATACTCTCGAACAAAATTCTGAATGCTGTACAGTTGAGAGATGCCTCCTATCATGTGCTTGGAACAACCACTACCAACAAATCGAAGTCTGATGATATGCCTCCATAGCTGCTCCGACACAGAGCGGGATTAGTTGGTCTTTGGAACCCAGTCCATTTTGAAACTGGGTCGACCTTTTTCATCCTTGCACGGTACTCTCTCCCATGACATGTCCTGCTTATCACAAACAAAAGACATAGAAATATTAGAATCGTTAGTTGATTTGGGAGATTTAGCCTTTGGAACCCATTTGTAGTTGGGTTTAACCCATTTCTTTTTCGATCCTATGGGTGGCTCAGTACTTGATTTGGAACTTGAAGCCGTCTGCCTAAATGACTTTGACCTAACCGGTCTTGGCTTCACAGGAGCATGTCTTGAACTAGACTTCTGGGCCGACATTTCCTTCTTTCCCTTGGCATTCAGATTCTTGGCCTTTGGAGTTTGATTCTTGGCCTTCTGCGCGTTCCAGTCATCATGGTCTGAACGTGACTTTGAGGGGTTGCTTTTGAAAAATCTCCCTCTTGGCGCGTTCTGCCAGCCTTGTGCATAGTAGGGAACATATGCGCGATTAGGACAATTTCGGGCAATGTGACTAGGTGTTCCACAGTGAAAACATGTCTTTTTCTTCACTGTGAAGTTGTTTCTTCCTGCCCCTGGTGGCGTATCCTTGCCTTGTCTCTTGTTGTTCCCATATGCACACTTACAACAGGCACTTTGTTGCGCTGGAATTGGAGGCCTATATTTCTCAACGGCAGGTTTGTTAGAAGCAACAGATTTAGAGTTCAAGGGGTTGTTTGTTTGTTCAGAAGAACTCCCCTTGTTCTCATCCTCTGCTACTTTACCTGCACATGTAACAGAAGCATCAGTATTTTCAACATTAATAACTCCTCCTGACACAAATCCAGCTCGTTTTCCATATTGAAGATGTGCCTCCCTGTCAATTCTTTCTTTGTCATGGGGATGGATGTGTAGCTATGATTGAAAGGAGGAGGTACACTATCATATCCTAGACCCTTGTTTTGATTCCTTTTAAACTGCATGCTTTGGTCTATCATATTTGCAACCACCTCACTTGAGAAATCATATTTTCTAAGATCAAGTTTGGCGGTTTCAAACTTTCCTTTCAAAGATTCAACTTCAGCCACTAGCTCAGCATTTTGTTTGACTACATAATCATAGTTTTCACATTTGTTACTGTAGTCTTCCTGAAGTTTCCTAAAGTCCTTGGTTTTAGCTTCTAACTCAGCCTTCAGGGGTTTTTGTCCTTTCCTGAGTTGATATCCTTCATATCTCAGGTCCTCAACTTCTCTTTTAAATATATCAATTTGTTCCTGAAGAAACTTAATCGTATCTTCACATGATTGAGAACATGAAACTTCACATGAATGAGAACATGACACTTCATTGACGGGAAGGTTTACAGAACTCTTTAAAGCGTCAAGCTCTTCAATTACTTCAGCAATACTAAGACGATTGAGATCTTTTGTCTTCTTGATGACAACTACATTCATATCCCACGATTTTGGAAGTGAATTCAATAGCCTTTTGTTTATCTCAGATTTGGTCAAAAAGATCCCAACAATATTCATCTCAGTAGTGAGTGTGGTAAATCGCTTCAACTGAGCTTCCAGGGTTTCTCCAGGGATATAATCGAACATGTTGAAATTTTGTCTTAAGATATCCTAACGACTCTCTTTCATGTTTTCAACTCCCTCGTAGACCTTAAAATCAATTAAAAAGCACAACTAGAAGCTAAGATAAAAATTAAACGACAAATTTAAAATGTCTTTTTTTTTAAAGTCAACCTTAAAAGTCAAATTTAAAAAATCAAACTCAGAAGTCAAAGTTGAAAAGTCAAAATGAAAAGCTAAATTTGAAATTTAAAAGTCAAATGAGAAAGTCAAAGATCAAATTTTTAAAAGTCAAAGTCAAAAATTTAAATAAAAGGTCAAAAATAAAATTAAAAAATTAAAAATTAAAATTTTGGTGGAAAAAGATATTTAAAAAGAAAGAAATTGATTTTTGGGGTTAAATGTGTCAAATTTCGGAAATAGGAAGCGACAGTAGTGTTTAAGTTTAAAGTTTGGGAGGGAAGGAACAAGGGTTCGGTTGGTCTAGTTGGCAAGGGGCGCTGACTGTGAAATAGAGGTCCCGGGTTCGATCCCCGGCAACCCCCAAAGTCGCTTCTAGTTTTTATGAAGTCGCTGATGCGAGGCTGCTGCTGCGAGGACGAGCCGATGCGAAGCGATGCGAGCCGATGCTATGCGAAGCGGAGACCTGTTGCGAGATGCGACACCATAAACGCTGCTTACCGTAAACGCGAGCAGTAAACTCCGAGGCCTCGGACCGTAAACCTCGGCCCTGAACTCCGAAACCCTAGCCGCCGGCCGCCACCCCTTCGCTGTTTACGACTAAAAACACCGTTTTTTACCCTTTTTTGCTCCAAAACTCGATCAAAAACCTTTTTTTATGAAAAAACGAAGAACAAACCCCCCTTATTTTTGCTAGATCTATCCAAAAACGCAAAAATATTTCGAAAATAAGATCAAATAATGCCCCAAAATAGAGTTTATGACCCAAGAACTCGGTGTTTACGGTCGTAAGCTTGGACCGTAAACACCAATTATTCAGATTCCAGACGAAACAATAATCCTTTTGACTGATACAACCAAGCTCTGATACCAATTGTAAGTCCCTAATCTGCCCGTGTATCAGTCAGATCCATTTGATGGTGCGGAATCCCAATCAAACAGATGATGTCAGATAAAATAGAAGAGAAGGAGAAGAAGAAGAATTATGAATCTCTGTATGTATTGATATGATTAAATTCCTTACACAAGATTCACCCACACAAACGTTCCTTTCTCTCTGGCCGAAAACTCCTTAGGGTTCATCAATCACTACTCCTCACCCTAACACCTGTATTTATACATGTTGGATATGGGCCGGAAACAAATGGGCCGTAAATGAGTTTACGGCCGTAAGGTGTTTACGACCGTAAACTCCGCCGTAAACTAGACCATAAATTAATAAATATTACATAAAAATAATTGTCTAGAAAAGTAAAGTATAAACCATATTTTTGACCGAACAGGAATTTATTGTCTTTTTTGTTGTTTGTGGGCCACGACGTGGTCATGGATGTCCACGACATGGCAGTTGACTGAAAGTTAACCTTGACCGTCGACTTTTAACCGTTGACTTTTTGACAAGTTTGACTTTTGGTCAGACTTGGGTAGAATTGAGTATTTAACTAAGGGCTAGTTTCGGTTTGGCTTTAGGAAGCTTAGGTTGGCTATTCTGTTATTAAGGTAGCTATTCGGCTTCTGTTGAGTAGTTCGGATAAGTCTCTTCACTGTACCCATAGGTCTAAGACACCAATGTAAACCCATTGGATTATGTTTGTAGGATGATAGTTGTCTTTGTGACACTTGTTGATATGCATGTATGTGCATGTTGTCTTTGTGACCCTTGCTGATATGCCTGTATGATTTATGTATGTGGGGTGAAATAGAACCGTTTGGTTGCAAAATACTGATTGATTTAAAATATACTCGGGGGTGAAATAGACATATCAATCCCTTCATGGTTTTGGCTTGGGTGGGCCGGGTTGCGTATCGTCTAGATCTTCCAGCTGAGCTCAGCCAGTTTCATAGCACATTCCATGTCTCTCAGCTGCGGAAGTGTTTGGTGGATGATTCTGTAGTTGTACCCTTGGAGGATATTCAGGTGGATGACTGTCTAAATTATGTTGAGAAACCAGTGGCAATATTAGATCGAAAGACGAAAACCTCTAGGAACAAGGTTGTGGAGCTAGTGAAGGTGCAGTGGCTGCACCGCAAGGGGTCGGAGTGGACATGGGAGCCCGAGGAGGAGATAAGGGAGCATTACCCAAGATTGTTCGAGGCAGCAGACTTTAAGGACTAAGTATGATTCAAGTGAGGGAGAATTGTAACGCTTGGTTTCTGGTATGAATTTATTTCCAATTATTTACAATTTTCTTGGATGACTCGTCGAGTTGGAAGCCTCAACTCGACATGTCGAAGTTGCTTTCGCCGCAAAGTTTAATGAGTCAACTCGGTGAGTTGAGGTGCCTTAACTCAACGAGTTGGCAGCTGGGAAGGAAACTCTAATTTTTAGGGTGTTGCACCCTATTTAAAGGCCTTAAGTCCCTTGGTTGACCTCCTTACCAACCTCCTCTGTCCAGAAACCCTAAAATCGAGCATTTCCTTCCATTGTTGAGTATGTGAGCTTGAGGAGAGCCTTGAGTGTTAATTTTTGGTGCATATTGAAGAAGCTAAGGAATTGGGAGTTGCTTGGCTTGAAAAAGGAGTCTTGGATCCAAAATCACTAGCTCATTTGTCAAGTTTTTGAGGTATCAAGTTCATACCTTGCTTATTAGTTACATGGATCTCTTCTTGGGTTATATTGAATTCCTTTAGCCATGTTTGGGTGGATGATAGGATTGTAGGACGTCCAAAGTGTTTATTCTTTCAGATCTAAGATATTCATGAGCTCTTTTGGCATAAAGGTGCCAACTTTATGGTCTTAAGGGCTTCATGCATTCATTAAGTCTTTCTTTTGGCTTCTTTTGAGCATTTGAGCCTCTCCTAGTCATGTATGAGCATAAAGTTGGAAACTTTACGTGGTTATTCAACTTTAAGGGACAAAGATGCAGTTTGGGGCTATGCCTTTGGTGATTAAGTGCTTAATGATTAAGCCATCACCCTTTTAAGTCTAGGGTTTGGGTTTTGAACCCATTTTGGTGGTTCTAAGGGGTAATGTTGGAAACATTACCATTTTAAATGCCATTTTAGTTAAGATCTGAGTTGTGAAGCTCTTGGTTTCGATAAGGCCGACTTAATGAATTAAGATGTTGGGTTTTTGGCGAACTCGACGAGTTTATGGATAAACTCGGCGAGTTGGATTGGTTTTTTCCCGACTTTGCAGACTAATGGAGAAACTCGGCGAGTTGGGTCAACTCGGGTCATTGACTTTGACTTTGACTTTAGTGTTTGATCAAGTTTGACCTATAAGGGGCTTTGGGGAATTTTGAGTTGTATTTAAGGAAATATTTTATGTTTAGGGACTGAGTACAGTCAATATTCAGAGCCAGGATCCATTCAACTGCCTTTCTGTATTTAAGGTGAGTTTCTTATCAGGTCTAGTGGGTCGAAGGCACCAATGCTGGCCCATGTTTATGTTATGTTGTTAGTATGCTAGCTATCTTTGTGACTCTTGCATGTGCTTGTGGTTATATGATTTCTGGGCTAAGGCCCGATGACAGGCGAGGCCTGATGAATATTTATATACTATGTATCTATGTGGTTATTGCATGTGTATGTGTTCATTTGATATATGCTATTTTATGTTAGGTGGGGCCCGTTTACCAAGCTTAGCTCGATGTCAGGCGGAGCTCGATGCCGAATGGGGTCCGATACCATGTAGGGCCCGATGACAGGGCGGGGCCCACTATATGTTTATTGTATGTTTTCTATGTGGTATTTTGGGGGAACTCTCAAAGATTTGTGCTTACGGTTTTTAGTTTATGTTTCAGGTACTTCCAGTTGTAAAGGGAAGAGCTCGGGATGAGTGCATCGCACACACCATTGAGATTCCACTATGATATTTTACTCTGATTTTATGGCAAATTGATACATTGGTTTCATTCAAATGTTTGGTTGTTATTGGAAAATACTACTCTATTTATTTTAAAAATGAAACTTTTTGGGACCATATTTTTGGATGTTTCAAGTTGGTATCAAAGCCTTGGTTTGAGGGATTCGAGCACACTCTTGGGTTTATATGATCTCAAACTAAGGACTTGATGGGAATTCTCAAAAGAAAAACATTTTTATAAAAATGATTTCTAAAAGAGAAAAAGGGTGTGGTGCATGCAATCAGCCGAGCAAAAGTAAGTTATCCCAAAATACCCATACATGTTTATGATATGATTTGAATTGTGAATCTGTGAATCACATGCTAGATTAGGGCTAAATCTAGGACAGATGCCTTTGTGTGCCTGCTTTTTGAACTTATAGAGTTGCATGCTAGTGTTGATTAATCAGTAATAGGATGGCCTGATTAGGTTATGTTCAGTTTTGATTACTTGATTCTCAAATGCTGCTTGCTTTGTGCTTTTAGGGGTTCTTGCTAATTACAACTAGCTAGTAAGCGAATATGCTAAGTTACATATTATGAAAACTAAAAAATTCAGAAGTTTAGGTTTAACTCTATTACACAACTCTTCTTTGAGTCCAAGCGTTGTAGTGAGAGACCTCTCATTCGAAGAATTATCTAGTTTTTGTAATATGTAATTGTATTCGTGAGCTAGCAAGAGGAGGTTAGTGTGAGTTCCTTCTATAGATGATGGGGGATAGTGGTGTGGAGTTTGCCCTAGGAAAACCTAGGATGAGATTTAGTGCTGGGAGCCTTAGCTGCAGGGATTTGTTAGTTATAGAGCAATTTGGCTGAGTTAAGGCACTCCTTGAGGAAAGTACGGATAGTTGTGGAAGGTAGTATGGGTCCGTACTACTGGAAGCAGAGGATCCATAATTGATTCAAGGAGGAATGCAATGAAGCCAGGGAGCTTATGTAGTTATGATTTCCCCGATATATGCATTGATGCTTATTCTGATAGTTTTATGGTCTATTTTCAGTATGGTGGTATTGCGAGGGAGGACGGTGGGCAGTTCTGGTGTTAGGGAGGGTTCGGGCTCAGGTTCTGGAGCTGGGCAACTTGATAACTAAACGAGGGAGTTCATCTCGTCTGAGATTACACGTAGTATCCTTGATCAGACTCCTGTGATCTTTGGTACGGTCAAGGAGGGTATTCTGGAGATTCTTGATGAGAGATTGAGCGCCTTTCGCGTTGAGATTGTGGATTTGATCGGGACGTGCTCTATGAACTTCAGGGAGTTTTGGGCATGTAGAGCACCATACTATCATGAGGCTAGGGACCCTATTACGAGCAGTAGGTGGTTGGCTGATGTTGCCAATTCCTTCTGTACCAGCCGTTGTCCCAAGGGGGACAAGGTCAGACTAGCTTCCTGCCTCCCGAAGGATAGGGCACGTGATTGGTGGGAGGAGGTAGGGAATGCCATAGGAGATGATGCTGCTATTGATTAGATGACATGGGGTGATTTCTCGACCTGGTTCTAATCCGAGTTTGCACCGGTGATTAAGGTGCAGCACCTGGCGTGAGAGTTCCAAGATCTCCGTCAGACTACTGAGACGGTGACTGAGATCACCGCTATGTTCAGGGAGAGGGAGCTTCTAGTTCCGCAGTATGTGGCGGACGAGGAGATGAAGAAGGACCGATACCATGAGATGATGAGGAGTGATATTTGGGAGTTTGTGAGCCGATCCAGCTGCAAGATACTAGAAGACATGATAGCGAGGGATAGGGGAGGGAGATTGAATTGGAGATGGAGAAGAAGAGGAAGCCAAATTAGGTGTCGATCATGGAGGGTTCGAGCAAGAGGCCCAATGTATATGATTCTAGGCCGAAAGGCCAACATGGTCGTAGCCGCTGTGGTAGGTGCGACAAGGTGCACGAGGGGACGTGTAGAGCAGGTGATTCTGGCTGCTTCAAGTGCAGCCAAACTGGTCATTTCAGCAGAGATTGTACTATTACCATCCCCACCACTCTGGTATCTGATCTGATTTGCTTTCAGTGCAATCCGAAGGGACACAAGAAGGTCCAGTGTGATGGGTTTTGAGCAGTAATCAATCCTATGGTGCACATGCAAACCCTAAAGCTTTGGATCAGGGTTTCTCTAGTTGTACATGAAAATCATCCAAAGCTTGTAACCCTAATACTAGCACACAAAATCGAAAAAACAATCACTAAAACAAGTTTAGATGATTACCTTTCAATTGTAGCAAGAATCTTCAGCCTTTGAGAGCTTTAGTATCACAAGTGTAAAACCTCTAATCGATCACAAACACCAAGGCAAGTTGGATGATCTTTGGAGAGAGGGGAAGGAGGCACAAAATCGGCTCTAGATCTCTAGGGTTCAAGGTGTAGCCGAAAATGTGAAGCCCTGGGGTCCTTTATATAGGTGAGCTGCTAGGGTTTCAGTCAAAACCCTAATTGGATTGCTTAGGCGTTAAGCAGTCCAAAGGAACCTTCCAGAATAAGGCCTTGGACGAATTCAAGGTGGGCTTCCCTCCTTGATTTCGTCCACCCCTAATCTTAGGGATCCTCAGCCCAAAATCCAATTAAATTATAATTGCAATTCCAGTCCCTTAGGTACAGTTAATATGTTTTGATCACAAATTAATTTCTTAATTAATTCTTGACCAATATTAATTAACCAATATGATTTCTATTTTAATATATTATTCATATAATATATTAATAAACCATAATAACCTCTTTCTCCATTAATCATCCAGTCAAGTTGGTCTGGTGAAGGCAACCCAAAAGGACCATGCTATAACCGGGTCAAGTACATACCAAATTTAGTTATGGGCTTAGACACCTAATCCAACAATCTCCCACTTGGATAAGTCTGATAAGTATAGATGCAAGTGCGACTTTAAATCCGATTAGCAATCGTAGCTCTCAAAAGCCGTTGTTGAACTCTAACATGTCCTTTAGATAAGGGATCGTATAGTCCTCCGTCCTCAAGATATCGTATAGACAATCACATGGAACATAGTCATACTTATTGTCCAGCAGTTTGTTTCTCGATCTCTGATTCGTCTGACATACAACTTAATTGAACACATTAATCCAGTCTTGACCAGGCCCGACACATAAGTCAAACCAAATCATCGAGGGGCCCAAGATATCGCTTTTACCCTCGTAGGATAAAAGGAACATATAAACTTCGACTTATATGCATTTACTATTTACTCATCAAATCATGCACAACGAAATCAAGTTATTGATGCTTTTACGCATTATCAATGCACAACAAACTTGCAAACAATAAACCATATATCTAGGTTTAAGGACTATATGATACTATCGTCTCACAATCACTCATGATTAATTCCAAAGTGAGCGCGGGTTTAATCCAATACTCAAATCTCATTTCACAAACACTCATGAACATTGCAGCAAACCTTTGTTATGTCTAAACACTTAGACTATCTACAAACCAATTCATAACAGTCTTCTTTCATACTTACTTCCAAAGTATGAACAACTGTGGATAGTTTAAATAATCTTATTATTTAGAAAGTCAAAACATGAAAAGTGAAACAATAGTAAATAATTGACATAAGACAGTAACATTACTTATAAATATCACTCCTTTATTTAATCATCAAAATGTCAATTACAATTTATCTATTACAAGTTTCTATGGCTATCTAATTACTAAAACTAATGTCGTCCTTCAGCCCATTGCTCCTAGCGTGCTGTAAGTGCTTAACCCTACTCAGTCCCTTCGTAAGGGGATCTGCTGGGTTATCCTATAATGATACCCTATTCACTACGAGGAGTCACTCTTCTACCTGATGTCTAATGAAATAATATTTCCTGTCGGTATGCCTGGATCTGCCATGATCCCTCGGGTCTTTGGTTAAGGCAACCCACCTTCGTTATCGCAGTAAATCTCCATAGGCTCGTTTATGGATGGCACAACTCTAAGGTCTCCGATGAAGTTATTCAACCATATTGCCTCCTTCGACGTTTCGCTCGTTGCTATGTTTTCTAATTCGCACATTGAATCAGCTACGGTCTCCTGTTAGGAACTTTTCCAAGTCACTGCTCCTCCATTTAGGGTAAATACCTAGCCCGAATGAGAGCGGAAGTTGTCTCGGTCGGTCTGAAAAATGACGTCACTATACCCTCGCACCCTTAAGTCATCACTCCCACCGAGGATAAGAAACCATTCCTTAGTCCTCCGAAGGTACTTAAGAATATTCTTTACTGTGGTCCAATGTGCTCTACCCAAGTTCCCTTGATATCTGTTGACCATGCTCAAAGCGAAGGCCGCATCAGGGTGAGTACAAGTCATAGCATACATGATCGAGCCAACTGCGGAAACATAAGGTACTCGTCTCATCTCTGCTATCTCGGCTTCGGTACTCAGGCTTTGAGTCCTACTCAACTTGGTATTGCTTTGGATTGGTAACTCCCCTTTCTTGGAATTTTCCATACTAAAATGATTTAGTACCTTATCCAAGTAAGTACTTTGACTAAGTCATATTAGTATTTTACTCCTATTTCTCACTATCCTTATCCCACGAATATAAGAAGCTTCTCCGAGGTCCTTCATAGCGAAGCACTTCCCAAGCCAGGACTTAACCTCCTACAGGGTTGGGACGTCGTTTCCTATGAGTAGTATGTCACCGACATACAAAACGAGAAAGCTAACTATACTCCCACTGAATTTTACATATACGCATGACCCATCCTCGCTTTGCAAGAAACCAAAATCTTTGACTTGTCATCGAAACAAAGATTCCATCTGCGAGATGCTTGTTTCAATCCATAAATGGATTTTTCAAGCTTACACACTCTATTAGGGTGTTTTGCATCGACAAAACCCTCTAGCTGACTCATGTAAACATCTTCAACCAACTTCCCATTAAGGAAAGCGGTTTTGACATCCATCTGCCATATTTCATAATCATGAAATGCAGTTATGGCTAGCATAACCATTTTAGACTTTATCTTCACTACTGGTGAGAAGGTCTCATCATAGTTAACTCCGGGAGTTTGAGTAAAGACCTTCGCAACCAATCGCGCCTTATAAGTGTGTACTTTCCTATCCATGCCGGTCTTCTTCTTGAATATCCATTTGCACTCGACCGTCTTACGACTTGGTACATTGTCAACCAAGTTCCAAACTTGATTGTCATACATGGACTGAATCTCACTGTCCATGGCCTCTTTCCACTTTGCAGACTCGGGGTCTGCTATGGCTTCCTTGTAGCTGTTAGGTTCATCCAAATTTACTAGTATACTATAACTAATAAACGTAGCACCCTCACTTTTTATATGAAAACCATATAACATAGATGGAACACTAACTTTACTGGAACGTCTAAGAGGTAAGGACTTGTTAATCGTTTTAACAAGAGTTTCCTCCCCGGGTTGAACGCCAGCATTAGAGGTTCCTTCATCGCTTGATTCTTGAAGCTCTTGAAGATCAATTTGTCTTGCACTGTGCTCTTGGCTTATGAGTTCTCGCTCTCGGAAAACCCCTCTCCTCGCAACGAAGACAACATTGTCACCCTGTCTATAGAAGAGATATCCAAAGGACTTCTGTAGGTAGCCGATGAAAATACACCGCTCACTATGAGGTTCGAGCTTGTCGTGAGTCTCTCGTCTTACGAAATCCTCGCAACCCCAAACCTTGATATGTGCCAACGAGGGATCTTTCCCTATCCACATCTTGTGAGGTGTTTTTGCAACCTTCTTAGTCGGGACTAGATTAAGGATATAGGTGGCAGTCTCTAAGGCATTCCCCCAAAATGAGATAGGTAACGAAGCACGACTCATCATGAAACGAACCATATCCAACAAGGTTCGATTGCGCCTCTCAGCCACACCATTCAACTGCGATGTCCTAGGTGGCGTCAATTGTGAAACAATTCCGCATTTCTTGAGGTAATCATGGAATTCAAGACTAAGGTACTCACCTCGTCGATCGGATTAGAGCATCTTATTTTTCCTGCCTAGCTGATTCTCCACTTCCTGCTTAAACTCTTTGAACTTTTCAAAGGTTTTTGACTTGTGCTTGATTAAGTAGATATACCCATATCTACTATAATCGTCGGTAAAAGTCACATAGAAGCGACTTGCATCCCTTGTGGCGGATTCCAATAAACCCTCACCCCTTTCACAATTGCTAGTGAAGGGTGACTTGGTCATTTTTCCAAGTAAACAATACTCACACACGTCATCGTCCCTATTGTCGAATGACTCCAACACTCCATCCTTTTGGAGTTGGGCTATGTGCTTCTTGTTGACATGTCGAAGACGACAACGCCACAAGCATGCTTTCTCCAAACTATTGTAAGAATCGATATGCAACACATCATTTCCTAAGTTGTCTATGACTATCACAGTTTCACATATACCATTACAAGGCAATGCTTCAAAATAGAAAGAACCATTCAAGAAATCATTAATAGAACCCTTTTCATTATCAAACAAAAATCTAAAACCTTGTTTATACAAACCATGAAAAGAAATAATGTTTCGTGTCATTTTTGATAAGTAACAACAATTATTCAAATCTAAAACTAACCCACTACTAAGCACTAAAGAGTAAACTCCAATCTTGGTGACACGAGAGGCTTTCCTATTCCCCATGATCAAGTTTATCTTCCCATGCTCCACATCCCTACTTCTTCTTAGGCCCTGCAAATCAGAACAAATGTAAAAACCAAATCCTGTATCAAGGACCGAAGACATAACATGTGATGAGTTGTTAGAATGAATAGTATAAATACCTCCGAAGGATGGCTTTATCTTCCCATCCTTGATATCCTGCAAGTACTTTGGGCAGCTTCATTTCTAATGCCCTTTCTCATGGCAGTAGTAGCACTCTGCATCCTTCGGGTTAGAGGAGGGTGCGACGAGACCAACCTTGGTTCCACTAGAAGAGGGGCCATCGTGGGACTTTCCCTTGTGGTTCTTAGAAGGAGCCTTCCTCTTCTTGCCCTTCCCTTGCCCAATTGCCAAGATGGGGGCGGTAGTAGGAGTTAATGCAACAGATTTTTCTTTCAGACTACTCTTAGCAGTCCTTAGCAGGCCTTAAAGCTTGCTTAGAGTGACCTCCTCCTTGTTCATGTGGTAGGTCATGCATATCTGGTTGTAACAAGGAGGTAAGGAGTGTAGAATGATATCTATGGCCAACTCCTCATTAAAGTTATAATTTAAATTTAGCAAGCAGTTCACATACCTCTGCATTTTCTGCAAGTGGGCCGCGATGGACTATCCGTCCTTCATCTTGGTAGTGATAGTCACAATGATCTTCTCGTATCTTTCCTGCCTTGCACTTTGATGGTACCTATCCATCAAATCTTGATGCAACTCGTAGGGGTAGTAGTCCTCGTAGGAATTTTGGAGTTCTGCGGTCATGGTCGCGAGCATGATGCAATGGACTTTCGTACCATCTCGCTCATGAGCCTCGTAGGCAGCAATCTCTTTGGGAGTAGCAGTGTTGACATTGACTTCTTTCACCTCCTTGTCGAGAACAAACTCATTGTCCTCATAGCGGGTGACCATTCGGATGTTGCGGATCCAATCATTGAAGTTGGACCTATCGAATATCACCCTCCCACACAAATTGATGAGTGAGAATGAGCCAGAAGGGGTCGAGCCTGAAGCGTTGTTGTTGTTCGAAGTAGACATCTGAAATAGAAAAGAGACAAAGTTTGATTATAGGTGAGCTGCTAGGGTTCAAGGTGTAGCCGAAAATGTGAATCCCTAGGGTCCTTTATATAGGTGAGCTACTAGGGTTTCAGTCAAAACCCTAATTGAATTGCCTAGGCCTTAAGCAGTCCAAAGGAACCTTCCAGAATAAGGCCTTGAATGAATTCATGGTGGGCTTCCCTCCTTGATTTCGTCCACCCCAATCTTAGGGATCTCCAACCCAAAATCCAATTGTCTTATAATTGCAATTCCAGTCTCCTAGGTTCAATTACTATCTTTTGACCACAAAATTAATTTCTTAATTAATTCTTGACCAATATTAATTAACCAATATGATTTCTCTTTTAATATATTATTCATATAATATATTAATAAAGCATAATAACCTCTTTCTCCATTAATCATCCAGTCAAGTTGCTCTGGTGAAGGAAACCTAAAAGGACCATGTTATAACCGGGTCAAGTACATACCAAATATAGTTATGGGCTTAGACACCTAATCCAACATATTGTCTGAGTTTGGCTGCGATAGGACCGGTGTCAGCACCCGCTCCAGCGACATTGAGGATTACTGATGGCCGTCAGAGCCGAGCAGATGCGCCAGCGACAAAGAGTAGGGCGTTCTAGCTGACGGCGTAGGAGACGCGTGCAACTCATGATGTTATGACGGGTATGTATCTTCTCCGTATCTCTTTATCTATTTTAAATTGTTGCTTATGTTTATGTGTTTCATTTTAGGATCGTTCCTCGTGAACGGTATCTCCGCCTTCGTATTATTTGATTCGGGGGCTACCCGATCTTTTATATCTATTGCGCTTAGCAAGAGATTTATAGGAGCTCCATGGTAGCTGGAGTGTCCTTTAGATGTGAAGTTTGCTAATGATAGGTCGATTCGGGTTGTAAGGGTTCATTGAGATTGTACTCTTCAGTTTTTTAGTGATTGGTTTCCGATTGATCTGGTTCCCTTCCTTCTACGTGAGAATAAGGTCATCGTGGGCATGGATTGGTTGAGCCCTAATAGGGCAGTGATCGACTGTGAGCAGCAGTTAGTGTGGGTTCTGACCCCAACTGGGGGAGAGTTGGTGATTTAGGGTGAGCGACCGCAACGTGGGCCGATTATGTGTTCAGCAACGAGAGCCAAACGCTATCTTCATCAGGGTTGTTCGGGTATTGTCACTTATGTCCTGGATACCCTGGATTTGGGTAAGGCGACCTTGGACGATGTGCTAATTGTGCGGGAGTATCCAGACATATTCCCGGAGGATTTTCCTAGGGTACCTCCAGAGAGGCAGGTGGAGTTTAGGATTGATTTGATTCCGGGTGTAGCTCCGATAGCTAAAGAACCATATTGATTGGCCCCTCCCGAGATGCAGGAGTTATTTATACATCTGCAGGAGCTATTAGACAAGGGATTTATTAGGCCGAGCAGTTCACCTTGGGGAGCCCCGATTCGGTGTGTGAAGAAGAAAGATGGATCCCATAGGATGTATATCGACTACCGGGAGTCGAATAAGGTAAAAGTGAAGAACCGTAATCCCTTTGTAACATCTATAAAATTTAAACTTTACAAAACAATCCTTTTTCTATAGAAGTGTTTACAAAACCGTTGTTTCCAAGACATTTATTTAATACCGGAATCATTTACACATAGTTTTCCAAAACATTCACATTATCAGAGTTTCCCAGAAACCATAAGTCCAAAACTCTAGGATGTGTACGGTGTAACGCCTGTGTTTCCGGGCTTGCCATTTTTAGCAATGTAATAGTCTAGGTTAACCTTTGTAACCCGTTTTGAAATAATAGAAGTGTATTATTTGAATATTATGTGTTTTGTGCTTAATTGCTTAATTATGTGGTTTGATTAATTAAGAATAAAAATAAGCGTCAAAATTCAAGAGTAAGATAAACTTGATATCTTTGGATAATGTTGTAGTAGTTGAAACGAGGTTTCCGAATATATATAGAACGCCCAAATCTGACTTCGTATGAGGAAGTTATGATTTATCGAAGTTTCGACTTAGCGGTATGCAACCTGAAATACTCGATTTGAGATCGAGCGGTTTTTAGCCGAAACAATCTAAACGAGGATCGAAGGTCTCGTTGTTGGTATCGAAGCGATAAAAAGTTAGGCGAGAACGGATGTCAAACGAAGAAGTTATGAATTTATAACGAAGTTTTTCTGTCGCGGCCTATTAAAAATAAATAATAAAAATAAAGTTAAAATTAGCCGACGGAGTCTAAACGAAAGTTGTAGAGCGTAGTCTCACCTACGCGTGGATATAAAGAACGTCGAAAACGGAGTTCGTATGAAGAAGATATGAATTTCCAAAGTTTATTAAATAATTTGTATTTATTTTTAATTGAAAAATCCGGTATTATCCGAAGGGGAGTCAGCGATCCGATCCGAAGTACGCCCCGCCTACTCCGAAGATGTCGACACTCGCATCAAGTGGCTTCGAATGACGAACGCAGTGACGATTTCGGACCTGTACGCCTCGCGTACAGGCGTACACCCCGCGTACTCCGAGGCTCCAGCCTCCTATAAATAGGATGCGAGGGCAGCCAATTCTTTTGTTCATTTTCTCTCTTCTCTCTCCCGTTTTGCATCGATTTGCGTTCCAGAAATACCCCGAAGCCCCTATATTATTCTCGAGCCCCGAAGCAAGTCCCGAGATCCTGAAGATCCTGAGAAGTGCGGTTCCCGAGCCGAAGCTCTGCCCGCGAAAAGTTCGATTTTTGTGGAGATCTTCCAGATCTGCTGAGGATTACTACTTCTGCAAGTCGTAGTGTTGTCCGATCATCTTCTGATCAAGTGAGTGTATACTACCTTTCATAAACACGATAATAATACAAGTACAGTTTGAGTGTATTAAGTAAATTGTGGTTTATATGTGTGAGGGTGTAGTTACTTTCTTCTAACGCGTAACTATGAAGTATTTTATACGATATACTTGTTATGTGTATATTTTGTGGTTATATGCGTGAATGGATATTCACTTTATTCTATCTCATAGATCTGATTTGTTTTCTATGAAATACGTGTTATGTGGTATGCCTCATCTGTTATGTGGAATATATATTGAATGAAAATAATATACAGGTTTTAAACTATGTATGAAAATATATATTCTTATCTACTAATATGTTGGGTAGAACATGGGTAGATAGTTGGTGTGTAATAAACAGATGAAAGGCCTCGATGTTGTTGTTGTTGTTGATCTAGTTATTCAGCGGAGTATGGATAACGACCACGGACTCTTTCTAGACAGTCCAGTGGAACGCTAGCAGGTTCATAACCTGTAGGTGTTGTGAACGATGTGTTCACCGGTGTACTCTATCCCCCTCAGGGTTGCCTTTAGGATATCTATTGTTGAGGAAACCCCTTAGCAGTGATGTCCGTCCCGATGAAAATCCTAGGTTAGGTCCCTCGAGATAGATGTTGTTTTAGGGACGTAAAGTGAGGATAACGGGAATGGGTAATCGGGATAGTGATTTGTTGGTGAAATTAAATATAATTTATTTATTGTGGGTTGAAAACCCTATATGCTCACCAGGCTCCCAAGCTTGACCCACTCAGTTTTATTTGTATTACAGGAAGTGGCGCAAGGGCGTAAGATGGATGAATCATCTTGTTGTTTTGTTTACAAGTCTGTATATGTAAATATTTGTTGAATGACTTGTAATGTTATCGTTTATGCTTTATGGTCTGTATCGGAACATGACATCCCGAGTTTTGATTATATAATGAAAATGCATCTCTTGAGGAAATGCTTTGATAAATATTATTTTATCATGTTTTGTTTTGGGAACAAATTCCGCAACTCTTTTAAATCAAAAGGATTTACTCTGAAATTATTTTAAAAAGCATAAATGAAATCAGTCTTTTCTGACGTGATTTTGGGGATGTCACAGTTGGTATCAGAGCATTAGTTTAAGCGAATTAGGAATTTGTAGGATTTCTAGACTTAAACTTAGAATGCTAAGTGGAATTTTGAGATGTGTGTCTGTTGGATTTTAGACATGAGCACTAGTTTATTTTAGGAAAGTTGCCTAAAATGCTTTTATGTGCTAAATGTTATATGTTGCCATATATGATATTAATTGTTCGGATCTACGGTCTGTTGCCGACCGGATCTGGAAACCTTATGTGTGTAGGATTCTAAGCGTATGCCTACGTTATTAGAACTAGCATGTAAACGTTTCGGAGAAATAAGGATGATTTGAATATCTATCGTGAATGAGGATCTAATTTCACCTTATTCGGTGTGTAGATCAAAAATGGTGAGAACAAGGAGTGGCGTTGGAAACATGGATGAAAACAGGAATCAACCGCCAATGATTGAGTAAATACCTATTGTAGCAGCAGCACCAGAACCAATAACAATGGCTGTGGTGCAAGCCATGATTCGGGCTATGCTAGCCGAACAAAGGGATGAGATGCGACAGATGTTGCATGAGAATAGGGATGAACCTATCATACCTATTGAGGAACCTGAATTGATTCCCGAGCAATCGGAGGAAGGGAACAATAGTCGCATTTTGAGTCAAGTTGGGACTCAAGGAGAACGAAGGAACGATCCGGAAAGGAGAAACAACAAGGATGGGCGAATGTACAAGAATTTCTTGGGCGCCAAGCCGCCAAGTCTTTCTGGAAGCCCAAAGCCTATTGAGATAATGGATTGGTTCTCCGAAATGGAGATGGTATTTGAAAGTTGCGACTGTAGCAACAAACAGAAGACCGTCTTTGCGGTTAGACAATTGAAGACTGGAGTCTTGAGTTGGTGGAAGTTGTTGGCAGATACTATGCCGCGAGGAGAAGCCCTAAAAATGTCATGGGAAGAGTTCTTGGAACAACTAAGGGTGCAGTATTGTTCAGAGATAGATCTGATTGATCTGAACAATGAGTTCCAAAACTTGAAGAAAGGGAGGATGAGCATAGATGACTATGCTACTGCATTCACTGAGAAAATGAAGTTATTTCCGTACCTAGTGCCAACGGAACTATCCAAGATTGAGAGGTTTGCTAATGGACTGCCTGCCGACTTTGGTCCGACAGTCAAGATGGCAACTACTCTAAAAACGGATTTTCTTGCAACTAAGAATGTGGAGGCCCAGCAGAAGGAAAAGGGTCTGGAAAGGATAGATGCTGGTGAAAATAGGAAGTTCGATGGAACTTCAGGGTCCAACAAGAAAAACAAGTTCTCGAAGTATGGTTCGAGGGGAAGTGGAGGTGAAGCGAAATGGTGCGACAAATGTAAGAAGAAGCATCATGGAAAATGTGAGGTAGCGAACACATGCTACAAGTGTGGAAAGCCAGGGCACTATGCCAATGAATGTACCCTCACTAAGAAAGTTTGCTATGGTTGTGGTGAGGAGGGACACATGTCGAGGGACTGCCCGAAGAAGAAGGAGGCAGCTAGACCCAACATTCCACCAAAGCCAAAGGCGAGAGCATTCCAGATGACACTGGAAGCTGCTAAAGATGAAGCTGATGTCGCTTCAGGTACCTTTCTCGTTAACAATTTGCCTGCCCAAATTTTATTTGATTCTGGAGCCAACTACTCCTTTATATCGCATGAATTTGGTAGAAAGCTAGCTTTGCCTGTTGTTAGACTAGATAATGCTTTATTAGTCGAAGTTGATAGTGGCAAGTTTGTACCTGTTAGCCATCGTATGAAAAACATCTTAATTGATCTGAATGGGAATAAGTTCCACGAGGAATTATTGCCTATCGAACTAAATCGTTTCGACATTGTTTTGGGAATGGATTGGCTTAGTGCCAATGACGCCGGAATTTTATGCAAGAAGAAAATAGTCAAAGTAAACCCGCCTGGGAAAGATTCGTTTATGGTGTATGGGGACAAACGCAGAGTGAATTCTGGAATCATTTCATTGATGAAAGCCATAAAATGTTTGACCAAGGGGTGTACATCATATTTAGCATTCGTGATAGATGCTAAGAAGGAAAAGAAGGTGATGCAGAGTATTCCAGTGGTGTGTGATTATCCGGAAGTATTTCCCAAAGATCTACCTGGATTACCGCCTGATCGACAAGTGGAATTTCGTATTGACTTGTTTCCAGGAACGACGCCGATTGCAAAAGCACCTTATCGATTAGCACCAATAGAGATGAAGGAGCTAATGATGCAACTTCAGGAGTTATTGGACAAGGGTTTCATTAGACCTAGTTCATCACCTTGGGGAGCTCCGGTGTTATTCGTGAAGAAGAAAGATGGAAGTATGAGAATGTGCATTGATTACCGAGAGCTGAACAAGGCAACAATAAAGAATAGATATCCGTTGCCAAGGATTGATGACCTGTTTGATCAATTGCAAGGTTCGAGCTATTTCTCGAAGATCGATCTAAGGTCAGGATATCATCAGCTAAAAGTAAGAGAGCAAGATATCGAGAAAACTGCATTCAGAACTAGATATGGACACTACGAGTTCTTGGTAATGTCGTTTGGACTAACCAATGCTCCAGCAACATTCATGGATTTAATGAATAGGGTTTGTAATCCTTTCCTTGATAAGTCCGTGATAGTGTTCATAGACGACATTCTGATTTACTCGAAAAGCCAGAAGGAGCATGACAGACACTTGCGAGAAGTGTTGGAAGTCTTGAAGAAGGAGAAGCTGTATGCTAAGTTCTCCAAATGTGATTTTTGGATTCGTGAAGTCCAATTCTTGGGTCACGTGGTCAACCAAGAAGGGATAATGGTTGATCCAGCAAAGATTGAAGCTGTAATGAAGTGGGAACAACCGAAAAGTCCCACGGAGATTTGAAGCTTTTTGGGATTAGCCGGGTATTACCGAAGGTTTATCCAATGCTTTTCTTCGATCGCTACTCCATTGACAACTTTGACCCACAAAGGAGCTACTTATGCTTGGAGTGAGAAGCATAAAGAAGCATTCGAGAAGCTAAAGAAGAAGCTATGTGAGGCACCGATACTTTCTCTACCCGATGGAGTTGAAGACTTCGTTGTTTATAGCGATGCGTCTAGTGTTCGATTGGGTTGTGTTTTGACCCAAAGAGAAAAGGTGATAGGATATGCATCTCGACAACTGAAAGAGCATGAAAAGAACTACCCGACTCATGATTTGGAGTTGGCAGCGGTAGTTTTCGCTCTGAAAATATGGAGGCATTACCTCAATGGCACGAAGTGCAAACTTTTTAATGATCATACGAGTCTCCAATATCTCTTTAATCAGAAGGAATTGAATATGAGGCAACGTCGCTGGCTAGAATTACTTAAAGACTACGACTGCGAGATACTTTACCACCCCAGTAAAGCTAATGTTGTTGCTGATGCTCTCAGTCGGAAAGTCAATCTCGAAAGGAAAAGGCCAAGAGCGTTGAGAATTGAAGTTGTCTCGAACATTGTGGAAAGTATAAAGAAAGCTCAGAGCGAAGCTTCTGAGAAGAATGACCGAAAGGAGGAACGTTTGGGCAAAACGTTGGTGTTCGGTGTAAACAGTCACGGACTGAAGGTGTTCCAAGATCGGATTTGGATACCTAAGTCCGGAGGAATTAGAGATCTTCTGATGGAAGAAGCTCACAAGACCATGTACTCGATTCATCCGGGTAGCACTAAAATGTATAGGGACCTGAAACCCTACTACTGGTGGCCGACGATGAAGCTTGATGTTGCAAAGTATGTGGCTGAGTGTGTGACTTGCACGAGAGTCAAGACACAACATTAGAAACCGTACGGGAGTTTAGAACCATTGCCTGTGCCTATGGGTAAGTGGGAAGACATTGCTATGGATTTTGTCACTAAACTGCCCATAACAAAGAATGGTCACGAAATGATTTGGGTGGTCGTTGATCGATTCACTAAGAGTGCGCATTTCATAGCGGCCAAGGAGAAATGGTCTATGGAGAAGCTTGCGAATTCTTACGTGAAGGAAATTGTGAGGCTTCACGGTGTTCCGTTAACGATTGTGTCGGATCGTGATAGCCGTTTCACCTCGAGGTTTTGGAAAAGTCTACAAGAGGAATTGGGTACCAAGTTATGTTTAAGTACAACTTACCATCCGCAGAATGATGGTCAGAGTGAAAGAATGATACAAACACTTGAAGATATGCTGAGAGCATGTACCTTGGAATTCCTAGGTAATTGGGATGAACATTTACCATTGGTAGAATTTTCCTATAATAACAGTTTCCACTCGAGCATTAAGATGGCACCTTATCAAGCTTTGTATGGACAGAAGTGTCGTACGCCGTCTTGTTGGCTTGAGGCTGGGGAAAAGCAGTTTATGGGACCGGAGATGGTTCATCAAACTGCTAAAAAGTTGAAAATAATTAGGGAAAGAATGTTAGCAGCTCAGGATCGTCAAAAGAGCTATGTTGACAAGAAGCGAAGACCGATGACTTTTGAAATTGGAGATCCAGTTTTGCTTAAAGTCTCGCCGTGAAAGGGACTTATAAGATTCGGTAAAAGGGGAAAGTTGAGTCCAAGGTTTATTGGACCGTTTAAAGTTCTTCAGAGGATTGGGAACCAAGCTTACAAGCTCGAACTACCAGAAGAACTGAATGGAATTCATAACACTTTTCATGTGTGTTATTTGAGGAAGTTCACGGGGGAAGTTCCCGACATGATTCCACTTTCGGAGTTGAGAATCGATGAGAACAAAAGGTTGATTGAAGAACCAGAGGCAATTGTTGACCGAAAGACTAAGAAATTGTGACGCAAGATGGTTGGGTTAGTGCTTGTCCGATGGAAACACACGAATGGGCCGAATCTCACCTAGGAAACGGAGAGCGACATGATGGGTCGCTATCCGCATTTGTTTGTTGATGTGTGATTCCGGGGACGGAATCATTCTAAGGTGGAGAGAATTGTAACGCCTGTGTTTCCGGGCTTGCCATTTTTAGCAATGTAATAGTCTAGGTTAACCTTTGTTGTAACACCCAGATTTCCAAAAAATAAAATTTTCATTTAATTAATCAATTTAATATTAAAAACGCTTGTTTAAAATCTTATTCACATTTAAATTACAAAACGTAGTTTCATTTTCGTTATAAAAGAAGACCAGGATCCTCCAAAACTCAACTCTTTCTTCGGTGTGTACAATCGAACCGTTGCCATCCCGCGTTACTGTAAGAACCTGAAACAACGTAACATAAACAACGTAAGCACGAAGCTTAGTGAGTTCCCCAATATACCTTACGCACATACGCCATCCGGCCCGGACCGTTCGGTCCACATAACATTGCCTTCCGGCCCGGATCTTTCGATCCTCATAATATCGCCTTCCGGCCCGGATCTTTTGATCCACATAATATCGCCTTCCGGCCCGGATCTTTTGATCCACATAATATCGCCTTCCGGCCCGGATCTTTCGATCCACATGATAATCGCCTTCCGGCCCGTACACATATATAACACATAATACAAATACTCTAACACATAAAGCACATATATCACATATCATACCTAACCTTTCTGTCACATAATACCTTGCCTTCCGGCCCATATTTAAGTATGTATATCACACGTAGCAGCTAACTTTCCACTCATAGCATATAAACATAACACACAACATACTTGACCTTCCGGTCACACAATCAAACCCTTCCGGGTGAGGTATAGTGAGAAGACTCACCTCGCGGACACTGGAAGATAGCAACTCATGAAATCTCTTGCACTTGATCCTCCGAGCTACAAGCTCCCTGTAACATCATATATCCCTTAATAATACTTCTATCTCCCACGTTAACTGACCCTAAGAAATCACATCGGTCAACTCTGGTCAACAGTCCAATGTCAGCTCGACTGGACTCGACGAGTTCCCTGGCGACTCGGCGAGTCTGGTCGTCCTTTAGTCCTCTGAGATTCCCCTTTTACTCGTTGAGTATCCTCTTTGACTCGACGAGTCACTCTTGGAAGAATCGCGGGGCCACCCCGACTCCACTCGCCGAGTCTGAAGAACAACTCGGCGAGTCCCAGTGAATCTTCAAGCTACTCGCCGAGTCTGATCATCCGACTCGGCGAGTCCACGCCATGCAGTCGATCCAACTGCTTCCTGAGATACGTTTTTCCCGAGATACACACTCATGGGGACTTCTGAACCTCTAATCATCCTATTACTAGGGTAGAAACCTTTGTATAACAACATAATAATCCACCAAATCACCAAATGGGTTTCATAAACCCTAATTCCATAACACATCACCATAGCAGAGGATAATTCGAAATATTACCTGAATAACACCCTCTCTGTGTCTCCAAACCTCAGAACTCAATCCTCTTGATATTCCTTTGGCCAAAACTCTTCTTCTTCTTGCTTAACAAATTCTTCAAGGCTCTAAAAGCTCCCTCTCCTGCCCTAGACGTCCACAACGATTAAGGGTCCTTCTCAGTCGGCCAAAAGGCGTGAAATGACGACATGCAACCCTTAAATACGACCCAATACGAAACGGCTAGGGTTTCTGCTGAACAGCGTCGACTCGCCGAGTCCATACCTGGACTCGTCGAGTCCAGTCGCGAACCCGCGACCAAATCTGCGACCCTACTCGGCGAGTCCGGCTCCAACTCGCCGAGTCCCCCCTTTAAAACACCCTAAAATGCAATTTAGCAATACTTGAGATTTTGGGCTGTTACATTTGTAACCCGTTTTGAAATAATAGAAGTGTATTATTTGAGTATTATGTGTTTTGTGCTTAATTGCTTAATTATGTGGTTTGATTAATTAAGAATAAAAATAAGCGTCAAAATTCAAGTGTAAGATAAACTTGATATCTTTGGATAATGTTGTAGTAGTTGAAACGAGGTTTCCGAATATATATAGAACGCCCAAATCTGACTTCGTATGAGGAAGTTATGATTTATCGAAGTTTCGACTTAGCGGTATGCAGCTTGAAATACTCGATTTGAGATCGAGCGGTTTTTAGCCGAAACAATCTAAACGAGGATCGAAGGTCTCGTTGTTGGTATCGAAGCGATAAAAAGTTAGGCGAGAACGGACGTCAAACGAAGAAGTTATGAATTTATAACGAAGTTTTTCTGTCGCGGCCTATTAAAAATAAATAATAAAAATAAAGTTAAAATTAGCCGACGGAGTCTAAACGAAAGTTGTAGAGCGTAGTCTCACATACGCGTGGATATAAAGAACGTCGAAAACGGAGTTCGTATGAAGAAGATATGAATTTCCAAAGTTTATTAAATATTTTGTATTTATTTTTAATTGAAAAATCCGGTATTATCCGAAGGGGAGTCAGCGATCCGATCCGAAGTACGCCCCGCCTACTCGTGTATGCCCCGCGTACTCCGAAGATGTCTACACTCGCATCAAGTGGCTTCAGATGACGAACACAGTAACGATTTCGGACCTGTACGCCCCACATACAGGCGTACGCCCCGCGTACTCCGAGGCTCCAGCCTCCTATAAATAGGATGCGAGGGCAGCCGGTTCTTTTGTTCATTTTCTCTCTTCTCTCTCCCGTTTTGCATCGATTTGCGTGCCAGAAATACCCCGAAGCCCCGATATTATTCTCGAGCCCCGAAGCAAGTCCCGAGATCCCGAAGATCCCGAGAAGTGCGGTTCCCAAGCCGAAGCTCTGCCCGCAAGAATTTCGATTTTTGTGGAGATCTTCCAGATCTGCTGAGGATTACTACTTCTGCAAGTCGTAGTGCTGTCCGATCATCTTCTGATCAAGTGAGTGTATACTACCTTTCATAAACACGATAATAATACAAGTACGGTTTGAGTGTATTATTAAATTGTGGTTTATATGTGTGAGGGTGTAGTTACTTTCTTCTAACGCGTAACTATGAAGTATTTTATACGATATACTTGTTATGAGTATATTTTGTGGTTATATGCGTGAATGGATATTCACTTTATTCTATCTCATAGATTTGATTTGTTTTCTATGAAATACGTGTTATGTGGTATGCCTCATCTGTTATGTTGAATATATATTGAATGAAAATGATATACAGGTTTTAAACTATGTATGAAAATATATATTCTTATCTACTAATATGTTGGGTAGAACATGGGTAGATAGTTGGTGTGTAATAAACAGATGAAAGGCCTCGATGTTGTTGTTGTTGATCTAGTTATTCAGCGGAGTATGGATAACGACCACGGACTCTTTCTAGACAGTCCAGTGGAATGCTAGCAGGTTCAAAACCTGTAGGTGTTGTGAATGATGTGTTCACCGGTGTACTCTATCCCCCTCATGGTTTCCTTTAGGATATCTATTGTTGAGGAAACCCCTTAGCAGTGATGTCCATCCCGATGAAAATCCTAGATTAGGTCCCTCGAGATAGATGTTGTTTTAGGGACGTAAAGTGAGGATAACGGGAATGGGTAATCGGGATGGTGATTGGTTGGTGAAATTAAATATAATTTATTTATTGTGGGTTGAAAACCCTATATGCTCACCAGGCTCCCAAGCCTGACCCACTCAATTTTATTTGTATTACAAGAAGTGGCGCAAGGGCGTAAGATGGATGAATCATCTTGTTGTTTTGTTTACAAGTCTATATATGTAAATATTTGTTGAATGACTTGTAATGTTATCGTTTATGCTTTATGGTCTGTATCGGAACATGACATCCCGAGTTTTGATTATTTAATGAAAATGCATCTCTTGATGAAATGCTTTGATAAATATTATTTTATCATGTTTTGTTTTGGGAACAAATTCCGTAACTCTTTTAAATGAAAAGGATTTACTCTGAAATTATTTTAAAAAGCATAAATGAAATCGGTCTTTTCTGGCCGTGATTTTGGGGATGTCACATACGGTCACACCTTTGCCTTGCCAAAACATCTAAAGCACCTAAAACAATAAACTGAAACCGTAAGCACAAAGCTTAGTGAGTTCCCATAAAGTACCAACCTCTGAAACGACGAAAGAAGATGATCAAACCAAGAACTTTCGCATTCCATCCGATCGCTAACAATAACTTGCGAACAAATAGAAATACGGAGCAATCATTCCACATATTCATTCCGATACCTGACTGGCATTCCCAACGGCCCTTGGCCGTTCCCTATCCAAACCAACTGATTTATGGGTTCTCTGATTACATCAACGCGTCACTATCGAGAGTATCACAAATAGATTAAATGATTAATCCTGACCATTAGGCCCACAACCCCTGATTGGAATGCTCATGATCTCATGCTGACCTTGTCGGTATTACATTGCTTGCCCAATCTTATAGGTCCTGAAGACACTCTCCTCCTTTCATACACATGAGGGGACCTAATCACCGTCCTACTCAACACTGGATGCGCACCACTATGTTGCAACCCTACCATGTACGATTCACTTATAGAACAAGCTGCTACCCAAGCAAAACCTTACGAACCCATGGTTGCACCCAACCCGAGGGTAGGATAATGGTCGAACTCTTGACCCAATTCGAAGGCTATAAACCAACAGAACCATGTGTATTCTTAGGGAAACCCAAGCCTCATCCAAAAGGAAAGGTTTCCCAAGATAAAGCAACATACCACCTCCATCAATAACAGAAGACGTCTACATCACCGATCGAAAAAAGATCCCATACTTGATCGAGACTGCACGGATCCTACTCACCCGAAACTAGCCCGAGAAGACTTCCAAGGCAATTTCAAAGGTTGCCAAACCCAAGTCTGCTATGAATAAGAAATTCCAATATACCACTGGGGCCGAAATTACCCAAGGACCAAGGGAAACATAAACAAACTACACTGGAGGGTGGGTGACGCGTTCCTTGCTCTTAACTGTCTCCTCTTGAATCCTTCGAGGAATTTCCGCTGAAAGATGAACTCATTGAAAAATGGTCGAGAACATCCTGCTACCTAAACTAGATAATCACTAACCCACCTAGAGCTGAACATACCCGCTTCCAGAGAGGTTCATCGATCAATATCTGCCCCAAAAAAATATGAAAACAGTAGTCCGAACAGCAACTGAAAAACCTTCAATACCTGACGCTTAACCTGAGAATTCCCAATTCTCCCCCACTTAGGGTGCTAACTACCACCCAATGGTTAGAAATAAGCTAACAACTCAAATCGGCTCTGCTAGGTACGATCATTCCTCACTATGGAATGAATAACGTACGCAAAATAATCCTCCCGCTATAGATCAGTCGGAACTCAAGAGAACCTGAATTTCAGCTGAGGACTTCCGGCATGCAGAATGGAATATAACGACCCCCAATAAGCCCAAAAAATAGCAGAAAGTCAACCTGGGATATAACTTAGCCAATCCAGCAAAATTCAAACACAATACAATTCCCAATAGAACCCGAAGAATACAGGGGATGACACACTCTTAAAGCATATGAAGAAATCCTGACCTCCTCCTCCTGAGTTAACCTGGCCAACCTGAGGGCATGTGGGAAAACTCCCCTTCGATCCCAGGTGACATGAACTAATCCCTGTTTGTAATCCCAATGACAATCTATCACCCAAAATACCCGAGAATATGATACCTAACTTGCCTCACAAGATACTCATGCCACAACGATCCAACTATGTTGAAATACTGCCGCCAACCCCTGCTACCAACTGAACCCGAGTTGGAAATACAACCTGACCCTAGGGCACAAGCCTGCTCACTTCTTCGAACTCGAAAAACTGAAAGGGCACAACCCTTGCCAAAGATAATGATATTCTAGTCCATCAATCAGTCATTCTACTTCTAGCTGCAAAACTCAGCCGATCATAATCATCGTTCCCTTCCCGAGTCCCGCGACTCGCATCCCGACCTCGGGCCAAACCCCCGAAGCCTCAAACCAAAACTCAATAGGTCTGCACCAAACAACCAAAATCAATAACGCCACTGGTCTCACACCAAATACCAATAACATCCTCATGACTTAGTAGCCACAACTAAAGATTGACAAGAACAGAACCACTGCCACGAACCATGGTATCCAACCATGCTACCTTCCATAACCATCCCTTAGAATACCCGAGATCTTCCTTGATTCGAGTATGGATCATGTACTTTCAGTAGTATGGGCCCAATACTACCTTCCACACCTATGCATCCTTTCCTCAAGAATCATCTTGGGTCCTCTAAGTGTTAGTCATAATATACTCCTGGAACCTGCTCAACCACGAAACAACTACACTAACATACTCCCTAGGCTATCTTAGGATCCCATACCCTTCTGCCATCAGCTACTGAAGAACTCCTCACAATGTTAGTTAGCCATCTTATGAACACAATCACATGCGACAAAGCTCAGATAATCCTTCGAGTAATAGACTCATCCCTACACGGTTGGACTCCAACGAGAGCTGCACAATAGGATTAAACCCATTACTTCGAGATTATCCAAAAATTTTCACATGTGACTTGACATATTCATTTAATGGCTAACCTACATCACTCATGAGTTCCACAAAGCACAATGCAAGCAACATTCATGGAGTGGAGCCGACTGGTGCTAAATACAATAAAATAAAGTAGATCCTCTTACGAAACCCATGATCTCCCAATCTCAACATCTTGGGTGCACCTTCGTCCTACTCACTCCTCCAAGATGTGGCTAATCATTCCTCGTGCTGACCCACTATACAATGCGCCCACTCAAAGAAAGCTACTGACCATCATCCAACAAAGCAACTGGCCGGCGGACCCCACACGACTCACCATACCACTAATTGCCACACGACCCTCCATTGGTTCCAGATGACTATCACATGAATACAATCACATACCCCACCATTTAAACAATCTTAGGCTAAAAGATTAAATCTCACAACGGTTGGAATTAGATAAGAGTTGCACAACAGGACCAAACCTCTCAGCCTATGGTCCTTTAAACCATGCAGCATGTGACTTAGCGTATCCACTCAATAGCCAGTTCACACGCGAAAGAGTCATAGATCATCCAAACAAGAAAACTCTATAGGAACTAAGGCATCTCATAATCAGACAATTCTTCCATGCAATTCTTGAAGATCCCTATCCGATTGCTAGCATGCTGTTCTAACATATAATAAGCTCAAATAACAGTGTAGTAGTTTGGGGTCTACTTACTGGCTCCGGCTGATTGTACAAATCACATCCTCTTTGATTATTTTGAAAACCGTTTGATTTTTTTTTTTGAAAACCATTTTCCTTAGTTTGAGACTGGATTCACACGAGTGTTCCTCCAATTCACTCAAACCAAGGCTCTGATACCAACTTGTAACATCCATAAAACTTCAGTAAAATTTAAACTTTCCAAAATAATCCTTTTTCTATAGAAGTGTTTATAAAACCGTTGTTTCCAAAACATTTATTTAAAACCGGAATCATTTACACATAATTTTCCAAAATATTCACATTATCAGAGTTTTCGAGAAACCATAAATCCAAAACGCGAGGATGTGTACGGTCACGCCTTCGCCTTGCCAAAACATCTGAAGCACCTGAAATAATAAACTGGAACCATAAGCACAAAGCTCAATGAGTTCCCCCAAAGTACCAACACACAAATAGTAGCACATATACAAATAACAACATGTATACTGAGCCTTCATCATGTCTGGACCACCTCACCGGGCCTACAGCCTGTCTCGACCACTCCCGAGCTTTCAACATGGCTAGACCGCCTCACAACGCCTACAACCTATCCGAACCGCTCCAGAACCTTCGGCATGACTGGACCGCCTCGCAGGGCCTTCAGTCTATCCGGATCGCCTTGGGTCTATTGGCCTTCAGCACAAAGTAGGACCTCCTCAACCCAACCACACACACACACATGTCGACATATACATAACAATAAACATATAACCAGTTAATAAACAAACAAGTAGATCTTACAAATCACTGAGCATAGCATTATCCTATCTACCAGGATACAGATCAAATAGATCATAACAACATAGCTACTTCCTATTTACCAGGATATCGATTGATTTGTGTAAAACCAACTAGTTTTAATCCTACTAACTTAGACACAAAATAAACACACGAAAGGCAGTGTACCTATCGATTAGTAATATAGTTCAAGCAAGTAGGGTATTGAACACAGGGAACGGTAAACAATTAAAATAAATGCTAATATTATCTAAATAAAACAAATAACAAAAAGGGGGCTTTCTCTAGTTTTACAAGACTAGAAACTTAATTAGAATAACCAACACACAAATTAACTAACTAGCAACTAAAACAATTAATTACCAACTAAATTCAATAGAAAAGAGGACTTCTGTTTAGGTACGACTCATTTGTTCCCATGGATGATTTTAATGTATCGGATTAATTCTTCATTGGCTACCAATTAAGATAATTAGGTTCACGTTCGCTATTTCTAATTCTTAGAAAACAAATTAATTCAAGCAATGGCCAGTTGTCTAAATTAACGGGTTTCCTAGATTATTGATTCGGGTTAAGTAAGACTTGTAGTGGTTAACTAAATTGGCCCTTCAATTAACCTCTTGTTGATGTTCATCCAACAAGCTTACACATTAACTTACCTATCTTCTAGTTAATTCTAGTTTCACGATCGTTATTCCTAGACATACAACTATGTGATAAATCATATGAAATTAATAACTAAGAGATGTTCATACAACTAAATTACTGATTTATTAACAGAAGAATAGTTATTGTCAACACATAAGGTTCTTTAACAAGCTTAACTAAACATAATTACCAATTAAAATTAATCCTACTCAAATAATCAATCCATGTTCACAAAATTGTCTACCCTAACAGAAGAATAAGTTTTTAGCTCATGATTGCAGTAAACATAAACTCAAAAACGAAATCAAAGTATGTAAACATGATTCAAATCAAAAAGTTACTAAGAATAAACCAAAATTGTCTTGATTCTCTTCACAATTGAATGTAGGGTTGATTCTCCAGTTCCTCACGACCTAGCAGCACTTCCAATCGTTTCTCAGCCTCCTAGGGTTCCTCTCCATGATATGATATCGATCTGAAAGTCCCTTTATATAGATTTTTCTCAAAACAGAGGCTACTCGGCGAGTCCAGTGACCTACTCGGCGAGTCCGTCACTTAAACCCCGTGTACGGCAAGTCAGCGCGTCTAGAATCGCGAAAGTTCGATACAACTCGCCGAGTAATCGACCCTACTCGCCGATTACGTTTCGATTCAGCATTTTCTCAAAACACAAAAGTCGTCCGAAATTGTGCCTAATTTTCAGAACATTTTGAATCTTGTCAATCGGAGTTACGGTTCATGAGATATGGCCAAAACACTGACAAGGGGTCAAGTTGTCCAGCAACGTCCTTCTTTCTTCAAAATCCAAGATCCAAGCGTCCAATCGCCAGTTCCGCTTCCTTTTCCATCTGAGCATGTCATTGTTGCTGAAAAATGAAATTTTAAACTAATTAAGAACCTTTGGTTCATTATATGAATAAAAAACAACATAAAGTATTAAGATAATGCATGAATTTTATAACTAAATATGCCCATATCAAAATACCCCACACTTGACTTTTGCTTGCCCCCAAGCAAAACTGAATTTTAGCACACTAATATCATATAAGACAATCCCAATCGAACCCATCCATTATGCCAAGACCGCAACGCATGCATTTGTGTCTAAAATTTTTCCTAAAGAACCGCCCATACTCTAAATACTCACAATCCTCATAAACATTCGCCCACTATTTCCGAACAATGCTCATTTTATGCATCCCTCCGAATCCATCCTCAGAAAACCTCTTAACCTCAAGGTATTTTTGGTTGAGCAACCCAAGCATACATAATCTAGACAATTACAATTTATGATACCACTATGGAGCTCTTTTGGAATTCTTCACTTCTTTGACATTTGATCTTTAATTTTTGGGTATCTTCAACTTTTGAATTTCTTTAGAATTTTCGATCTTCTAATTTCATACTTAACTTTGATGCTCCAAAAATTCTTCAAACTTTTCTTGTAATTCTCTCTCTTTTTTTTTAACATGTAACTCACTTTTTTTTCACTCAAAACCCTACATGCTTAAGCAGGGGCGCTCAACTTCAACCTTTATTGGTTAGCGATAATAATTTTCCTGGATACATTTCTGGTACACGATGCTAAACATATTGCATCCCTCAAACTAAGTGAGGTCGTGTTTTTGTCCCATGATTTCACTAGAATAAGGAAGTCACAAATGCACTAGAACGTATATAGGCTCAACTAAACATTTGGGTCTTCATAGAATCATCAAATATAATACTAGCATGATCCCTAATTGCTTTACCAAAAATTTCTAAATTAGCCCTAGCAATTTTAATGCAAAATTTATCATAAATTAACTAAAATTTTAACTAATATAACCAACCCCCTACCCCACACTTAATTTATGCAATGTCCCCATTGCATGTTATGCATGATAAAGAACAATAAAATAAAGAGGGAATTGGAACAAACTCCCCTGGGATAGTAGTTGCAAGGTTGAACTTCTTCATTTAAAGCTTCATCTTCAGCTGACTTTATCCATAGGAACAGCTCTTCCATGCCTTGGGTGTCAAGTATCGTGTGGTATAGCTCCAAATGTAGACGAAAAAAACTCTCGGAAACGCTCGGAAAATGTTCTTCAAAGGTGTAGCCAATTGTCGTATCAAATCATCAGCTTGAGAGACAAAATAAGGATCAACTCGTCGAGTCTGTAGGGTGGCTCGCCGAGTTGTAGCGTAATACTGGCAGAAGTCGAGTTTTTATACTGGGACTCGTCGAGTAGGTAAGTGCACTCGCCGAGTCCATCGTTGTATAAAGAAAATGTTTCTGCTCCAGGTCCGATTCTGATGTGTGTGGGGAATATTAAATTGATACTTTCCCCATTTTTTCTTTAGTAAATGAGCTCTTAATAACCTCTTTCATCACTGGACTCGTCACTAGACTCAAAACTTCATTTTCTCTCTCGCCTAGACTCGATTCTTTCCCTAGGTTATCCTTGACTCTAGACTCTCGCATGCATCCTTACACTCAAACTAAAAAGATCAAAAACAAATACCAAGTAATAAAAAAAACATCAAAATAAAAATCCTAAATTATCCCTAAATACTAGAAGTTTAGAAAGAAAAAGAAAAGCAAACTCTAATGACGGGTTGCCTCCCGCAAGCGCTTCTTTTTGTGCGAGTCTTTAGCTGGACTCCCAACTTAATAAACTTCCAATATACTCAATGCCAATCCATCTGTTGCATTAAATATTTTCTTTGGACCAATTTATAAAATTCGACTCTTTGCTTCAAAAATTGGCCAAACGAACTTTAATTCATAAAACCCAAGAATATTGACTAGGGTTGGGACCGGTTGGGTACTAATCAGAAATGGATCGCGCTTCAGAACTTTCTCCAAAGTTGGAATCGTCACCCCATGCTTCGAAAGACAAACCGGAAGAACAGGGGACCATGTCGTGGTAATGGTCAAACCACAACTTTGTTCCTGCAACTCAGCTTGTTCTTGTTCTTCGTCCGACCTCTCTGCTAACAACCTTTCCAGCTCCTCCAAATCTCTTTCTGGATTAAATTCTTCATCTTGTAACTTTAGCTCTTGTAACTCAGATTGCTCTTGTGTCTTGGGCAAGATGTTATCTAACCATCTTCCAAATTTCTTCAAATCATCATCTGAGTCATAGTCCTCATCTTTTTGCTCATTTACCTGCACTACTTCCTCAAGCATCAAAAGCATCGAGATTTGGAAAATACATAATAAATAAAAGTTAAAATTAAAATTAAACTATATAAAAAAAATTAATCAATAAAATACAAACAATAATAATTAGCAAATAAAATTAAATATTTGAACCATTCCCCGACAACGGCGCCAAAAACTTGATGTGTGTAAAACCAACTAGTTTTAATCCTACTAACTTAGACACAAAATAAACACACGAAAGGCAGTGTACCTATCGATTAGTAATATAGTTCAAGCAAGTAGGGTATCGAACACAGGGAACGGTAAACAATTAAAATAAATGCTAATATTATCTAAATAAAACAAATAACAAAAAGGGGGCTTTCTCTAGTTTTACAAGACTAGAAACTTAATTAGAATAACCAACACACAAATTAACTAACTAGCAACTAAAACAATTAATTACCAACTAAATTCAATAGTAAAGAGGACTTCTGTTTAGGTACGACTCATTTGTTCCCATGGATGATTTTAATGTATCAGATTAATTCTTCATTGGCTACCAATTAAGATAATTAGGTTCACGTTCGCTATTTCTAATTCTTAGAAAACAAATTAATTCAAGCAATGGCCAGTTGTCTAAATTAACGGGTTTCCTAGATTATTGATTCGGGTTAAGTAAGACTTGTAGTGGTTAACTAAATTGGCCCTTCAATTAACCTCTTGTTGATGTTCATCCAACAAGCTTACACATTAACTTACCTATCTTCTAGTTAATTCTAGTTTCACGATCGTTATTCCTAGACATACAAATATGTGATAAATCATATGAAATTAATAACTAAGAGATGTTCATACAACTTAATTACTGATTTATTAACAGAAGACTAGTTATTGTCAACACATAAGGTTCTTTAACAAGCTTAACTAAACATAATTACCAATTAAAATTAATCCTACTCAAATAATCAATCCATGTTCACAAAATTGTCTACCCTAACAGAAGAATAAGTTTTTAGCTCATGATTGCAGTAAACATAAACTTAAAAACGAAATCAAAGTATGTAAACATGATTCAAATCAAAAGGTTTCTAAGAATAAACCAAAATTGTCTTGATTCTCTTCACAATTGAATGTAGGGTTGATTCTCCAGTTCCTCACGACCTAGCAGCACTTCCAATCGTTTCTCAGCCTCCTAGGGTTTCTCTCCATGCTATGATATCGATATGAAAGTCCCTTTATATAGATTTTCACAAAACAGAGGCTACTCGGCGAGTCCAGTGACCTACTCGACGAGTCCGTCACTTAAAACCCGTGTACGGCAAGTCAGCGCGTCTAGAATCGCGAAAGTTCGATACAACTCGCCGAGTAATCGACCCTACTCGCCGAGTACGTTTCGAATCAGCATTTTCTCAAAACACAAAAGTCGTCCGAAATTGTGTCTAACTTTTAAAACATTTTGAATCTTGTCAATCGGAGTTACGGTTCATGAGATATGGCCAAAACACTGACAAGGGGTCAAGCTGTCCAGCAACGTCCTTCTTTCTTCAAAATCCAAGCGTCCAATCGCCAGTTCCGCTTCCTTTTCCATCCGAGCATGTCATTGTTGCTGAAAAATGAAATTCTAAACTAATTAAGCACCTTTGGTTCATTATATGAATCAAAAACAACATAAAGTATTAAGATAATGCATGAATTTTATAACTAAATATGCCCATATCATCGATCTAACATATCACAATAGAATAACAACATCCTTTCTACCAGAATATTGATCTAACAGATCACTACAGCATACCAGCATACCATAAACGAGGATGACAATCCCAAAAGGGCTGACATTGGTGCCTTCATCCCTGTTAGTATAGTGAGGATAACTCACCTTGAACGACATATAAATCCCACAATTGTTGCAACTGCTACGAACCGGCTTCCACGAACTGAACCAAACAACCAAACCATTCTTTAATACTTGCCCATGGCATAACCACCAAGCACTAATCCCTTAAATGGTACAACTAACCAAGCCCACATTTGGCCCAAGCCCATTGGACCCAAACAAGGCCTAACACTATTGGCCCATTAAGGCCTAATTCACCATTATAGGCCCATTAAGGCAAGCCCAAATAGAAATCCATTACTTTAAAAATCCTTACTCCATTATGAGCCCAAACCAAAGGATAAGTCCAAGACCAAGCTATCCAATAATCAAAGAATCCAAACTTGCACAGGAGGTTCTCACGTCGTGAGGTCATGACTATTGTCCAGAAAATTCCTCGAACACGCTCTCACATCGTGAGGTCTTATCCCTCACGTTGTGAGTCCAGATTTGACACAAAAAGATCATTAAGCTCCTAATCCATTAAGCCTTAACAAGGGATAGTCTAGATGGTCTTCCTTGACCCAAAGGACCATAAAAATCAAAGCGTTTTGGACATGCATATCTAATACATGTCCCAACATCAACTAGGGCACAAATGAAGAAATATGACATCAAATCTTATGCAAGAGTCATAAAAATATACCAAACTAAAGATCTAGCAATTATCACACTCAAGGGAACTTGGAGATCCATAAAGTTGGCAACTTTATGGATTCCAATAACCACAATAACTTGGATCCAGAGAAATAAGCACCAAAAATCTAGATCTAGGCTTATGGAAACATAAAGCAATGAACTTGAAACTCACAATAGGTCCAAAAGGTGTCAAAATCGATGATGGTGAGACTTGAATGCATAAATGATGGACTAGATGCTCTTCCTTTTCGTCTTTACACCTCCAAAACTCCACCAAAAGTTCAAGAACACAAGGAGAGGCTAGGGTTAGGGTTTTACTGAGTTTAGGGGTGATGGAGCTTGGTTTGGAACCCTAAAATGGAGCTTTTAGGGTTTGAATACGATGGAAACCCTAAAAGATGGTGGGCTTGGGATGTAGCGTTACTCACATTCTGAGCTCTTAATGCTCACTTGGTGAGCACAATTTAAATCAACATTTCTGTTTAATCGCTTCTCATTTCGTGAGCTCCAACTGCTCATGTCGTGAGCTCAGTTTTCCCAGATCCTTTCCAAATTTGAACAACCATATCTTCTTCATTTCAACTCCTTATATCCACAGAAAGGTGGTGAGAATTCCTACACTCCTAGCAACTCATCATAGTCTTAAATCTTTCCGAACGAGAACCCAAAATTCAAAAAGGCCCAAACTATCAAATTACAATTATACCTTTGGCTTTGAAATGCCATCGAACACTTAGAATACTTAGACTTCAGCACCTTCATCCAAAAAGGCCAACTCCTTTCTTCAAGAAGGAATAAAAATGACCTAACTACAACCTAGGGGATGAATTTGAAAATACATGAAAACCGGGGTGTTACACCCCTCCCGAGGATTGATGATCTTTTCGACCAGCTTCAGGGTGCGTCTTGGTTCTTGAAGATCGATTTGCGATCGGGCTATCATCAGATGCGAGTTAGGGGCGAGGATGTGCAGAAGACAACTTTCTAGACTCTTTTTGGCCATTATGAGTTCGTGGTGATGTCATTTGGGCTCACAAATGCTCTTGCCGCCTTCATGGATCTCATGAACCGCGTGTGCAGACCGATGCTGGATCAGTCTGTGATAGTCTTTATTGATGATATCTTGGTCTATTCCAAGATGAATGAGTAACACGAGGAGCATTTGAGGGAGGTGCTGGAGAAATTGAGGAGGGAGAGAATTTTTGCAAAGTTCTCCAAGTGGGAGTTCTAGTCGTGCGAGGTGCAGTTCCTGGGGCACCTTATCAATCAAAAGGGTATTCTGGTCGATCCGGCAGGTCGAGGCCATGATGCAGTGAGAGGTTCCGAGGTCTCCATCTGAGATTCTGAATTTTCTTGGTTTGGCTGGTTATTATCGGAGATTCATCCAGGATTTCTCCAAGATTGATGTTCTATTGACCCGACTGACCAAGAAGTCGGTGACATTTCATTGGGGGCATGAGCAGTAGATAGTTTTTGAGACTCTTAGACAACGGTTGTGTGAGGTGCCGATTCTAACCTTGCCGGAGGGTGTCGATGATATTGTGGTCTATTGTGATGCCTCGATCACGGGTTTGGGTGCAGTTATGATGTAGCAGGGTTGCGTGATTGCTTATGCTTTGAGGCAGCTGAAGCCTCAAGGTTAGGGGGGCATTACCTCTATAGGGTTCATTGTACTATTCACACAGACCACAAGAGCTTGAGGTATTTGATGGATCAGCCGAACCTGAACATGAGGCAACTTTGTTGGTTGGATGTGGTAAATGATTATGATTGTGAGATCCTGTACCGCCCGGGGAAGGCCAATGTGGTGGACGATGCTCTCAGCCGGAAGGCGGTCGAGGCTCTGATCCGCGATCTATGATTGAGGATGACTATCGTTACTTCGTTGTTGGAGCGGATTTGTGAGGCATGGGTTGAGGCTATGAAGGAAGAGCGTCGGAAGTGTGAGCGAATTGTGGGGTAGGTGGCTTCTTTCGATTATTATAGCCGCAAATGGTTGACTTTGCATTGGAGGGTCTGGGTTCCGTATTCGGACGGGGTGCGCCAAGTTCTAATGGAGGAGGCTCACAAGTCGAGATTCTTCATTCTTCCCGGGGCGAAGAAGATGTATAGGGATCTTCACGCTGATTATTAATGGCCCTACATGAAGCGGGATATAACATGGTTTGTGGAGCGGTGCTTGACTTTCAGGAAAGTCAAGGTCGAGCATTACAACATCACAACAAGATGCAGCTGTTGGAGATTCCCGTATGAAAATGGGAAGACATCACGATGGTTTTATCATGAAGCTTCCCACGATTGTGCGACGAGTGGATTTTATTTGGGTCATCATGGACCGATTGACCAAGAGCGTGCACTTCGTCCCGATCTAGGAGAGTATCTCTGCAGAGAAGCTAGCTGAGATTTATGTTCGTGAGGTGGTGGCACGTCATAGGGTGCCGGTGTCGGTGGTTTCAGACCGGGATGTTCGTTTTACTTCCAGATTTTTGAAGCGGTTTCATGACGAGATGGGCACTTGTCTCCACTTTAGTACAAATTTTCATCCGCAGACCGATGGGCAGAGTGAGCGGACGATTCAAAATCTTGAGTTATGAATTTATTTCCAATTACATACAGTTTTCTTGGAGGACTCGTCGAGTTGGAAGCCTCAACTCGACGTGTCGAAGTTGTTTTTGCCGCGAAGTTTAGTGAGTCAACTCGGTGAGTTGAGGTGCCTCAACTCGACGAGTTGGCATCTAGGAAGGAAACCCTAATTTTTAGGGTGTTGAACCCTATTTAAAGGCCTTAAGTCCCTTGGTTAGCCTCCTTACCAACCTCCTCTGTCCAGAAACCCAAAAATCGAGCATTTCCTTCCATTGTTGAGTATGTGAGCTTGAGGAGAGCCTTGAGTGTTAATTTTTGGTGCATATTGAAGAAGCTAACGAATTGGGAGTTTCTTGGCTTGAAGAAGGAGTCTTGGATCCAAAATCACTAGCTCATTTGTCAAGTTTTTGAGGTATCAAGTTCATACCTTGCTTCTTAGTTGCATGGATCTCTTCTTGGGTTAGATTGAATTCGTTTAGCCATGTTTGGGTGGATGATAGGAGTGTAGGATGCCCTAAGTGTTTATTCTTTCAGATCTAAGATCTTCATGAGCTCTTTTGGCATAAAGGTGTCAACTTTTTGGTCTTAAGGGCTTCATGCATTCATTAGGTCTTTCTTTTGGCTTATTTTGAGCATTTAAGCCTCTCCTAGTCATGCATGAGCGTAAAGTTGGAAACTTTACATGGCTATTCAACTTTATGGGACAGAGATGCAGTTTGGGGCTATGCCTTTAGCAATTAAGTGCTTAATGATTAAGCCCTCACCCTTTTAAGCCTAGGGTTTGGGTTTTGAACCCATTGTGGTGGTTCTTAGGGATAAAAGTTGGAAACTTTACCCTTCTAGATGCCATTTCAGTTAAGATCTGAGTTGTGAAGCTCTTAGTTTCAATAAGGTCGGCTTAATGAATTAAGATGTTGGGTTTCTGGCGAACTCGGCCAGTTGGATCGGTTTCTTCCCGACTTTGCAGACCAATGGAGAAACTCGGCGAGTTGGGTCAACTTGGGAAGTTGACTTTGACTTTGACTATAGTCTTTGACCAAGTTTGGCCTATAAGGGGCTTTTTGGATATTTTGAGTTGTATTTAAGGAAATCTTTTCTGTTTAGGGGCTGAGTACAGTCGATATTCGGAGCCGGGATCTGTTCAGCTGCCTTTTTGTATTCGAGGTAAGTTTCCTTACTGGTTCTACCGGGTCAAAGGCACCAATGTCGGCCCATGTTTATGTTATGTTGCTAGTATGCTAGCTGTCTTTGTGACTCTTGCATGTGCTTGTGGTTATCTGATTTCCGGGCTAAGGCCTGATGTTGGGCAAGGCCTGATACATATTTATATACTATGTATCTATGTGGTTATTGCATGTGTGTGTTCATTTGATATATGCTATTGTATGTTGGGCGGGGCCCATTTACTGAGCTCAGCTCGATGCCAGGTGGAGCCCGATATCGGACGGGGTACGATACCAGGCAGGGCCCACTACATGTTTATTGTATGTTTGCTATGTGGTATTTTGGGGGAACTCTCCAAGCTTTGTGCTTACGTTTTTTGTTTATGTTTTAGGTACTTCCGACTGTAAAGGGAAGAGCTCGGGATGACTACATCACACACACCATTGACATTCTGCTATGATGTTTTACTCTGATTTTATGGCAAATTGATACATTGGTTTCATTCAAATGTTTGGTTGTTATTGGAAAATACTACTCTATTTATTATAAAAATGAAAGTTTTTAGGACCATATTTTTGGATGTTTCACGCTCAGTTGAAAAACACCAATTGAGTTGAAATTGACTCGGGGGTGAAATAGACTCGCTCGGCTGAAAAACACCGATTGAGTTGAAATAGACTCGGGGGTGAAATAAAGCCGTTATAGCTTTGAGCTGGTATGTATGTACGGTAGGCGGTATTTTCGGAAACTCACTAAGATTTGTGCTTACGGTTTATGTTTAATGTTTTAGGTATTTCTAGTTTCAAAAGGAAGGGCCCGACCTGATCGCACGGCATCCACTAGAGATTTATTCCGCTTTGACTATTTACGATTTTACTCTGATGTGTTGAGAATACTTTTATTTTGATCGTCTTTTGAGATAATAAATTAATGACTTTAACTTATTTAAAAATGAAACTTTGACTCGGTAATTTTCGGACGTTACAAGTTGGTATTAAAGCCTTGGTTTAAGGGAATTGGGCACACTCTTGCGTGCGGCTGAACTCAAACTGAGGTGTTAATAAAATATTTTAAAAGAAAAATGAGTTTTCCAAAAAAAAGGCTTTTGAGAAAAGGGGTGCGATGCGTGCAATGAGCCAAGCTTAAGTAATTATTTTCCAAAATACCCATGCATGTGTTATGCTTATTGTTTTATTATGAGTATATGAGAACTGCATGCTAGTTTTGGGGTAAGGATTTGCTCAGGATATGCATGATAGAATGCTAGGAGAGATGCCTTTATATTCCCGTCGATTGTGCTTTTGGAACTGCATGCTAGTATGGACTTCAGATGTTGGATAGAATGGCTTGATTAGGTGAGGCACTGGTTTAGATTACTTGATGCTTTATTGTTGCTTGCTTTGTGCTTTTAGAGACCCCCAATAATATCAAATAACTATTAAGCGAATTCGTTAGGTTACATGTTGTAGGGGTTACATAATTTTAGGAGGTTACGTTTAACTCTATTGCATAACTCTTGTTTGAGTCCAACCGTTGTAGTGTGAGACCTTGCTGTCAAAGAATTATATAGTGCATGTGGCATGTAATTGTATTCGTGAGGTAGTTAGAAGGTATTAGAGGGAGTCACCTCTGCAGATACTAGCGAAGAGTGATGTGAAGGGAAACCTAAGAAGAATGTTAAAAGGTGCTTGTGTGAGCATTTTTGGAAGAGAAATCCTACAAGGAGAATATAGGAAGATTAGTAGTATGTACTCATTTAAGGGTGGGTGTTTGTGGTTGGATAAGACAATAGTGGTCATGAGTAGTTACTTAGAGGATTCATATTTCTTGAGGAAAGTACAGATAGGTGTGGAAGGTAGTATTGGGCCAACACTAATGAAAGAACAGGAACCGTACTCGAATCGAGGTAAATTTTGGGGATTCTAAGGAGCTGATTGAGGTTATGGTTGTTCAGGATGAGGATGGTTTTGGTGATTGCTTGGGCCTTATTGGCCAAGTCAGTTTGGGTTTGAATGGTGTAGACCTAGGTGATTTTAAGGTTTTGAGGGCCTTGCTTGAGGTAGTGCCAGGTGAGGTGCATGACTCAAGAAGGAAGTGATTGTGATGATTAGCTTGAGGATTGCAGCCGGAGGCTGAGTGATTAGCAGATGGATCGAGATGTCACTATCTATGAAGGGGGTTATGTTCTTCTAGCTTTCCATGTTTGGAGGAAAGAGAGAGCAGACATGTGATTTTCAGAGGGGGAGCTAGACCCAACATGAGGATAGATAGTTGTGGTTTTTGGCAGCAAGTATGGCAATGTAGGAATGTACAAGAGGATTCTTGTAGTATGGTTTCCTTGAGATGAGATCTAGGGCCTGCTTTCTTTGAATATAGTTAGTTTAGGTGGTAGTTGATGGTTTCAGGTGATTAGGGTAAGTGAATCGGGAACGACACATTGTATTGTCCCTGATGTATCACGAATATGAGAATGACGAATCTTGTGTTTATTAATGATTCTCATGATGAACTGATGGTTGGGGATTTATAGGCGAGGTGGGTGGTAGACCATTTGTTTTTAGATAGAGAATCGGTCCTATGAATGGACTGTCAAAATTATTGCTTATGCATCTGCATGGAATTCTCGATGTCAGATGAGATTATAATTGGGAAGTTTCCGAGGTCTCCATCTGAGATTCAAAATCACTTTAAGTTTGCTTGGTCTTAATTTGGAAGATCATCCTACATTGTGTTATACATTCCATGGGTTATGGATGCTATCTATCTGCTTGAGCCAGTTTGAGATTTGGTCTGTTTGCAATGTTAGTTGGTGGTAGTTCGGACCCTAACTGAGGGAGAACTAGGTATTGTGCTTGGAGGATCATCGATATGTTCGAGTTTATGGTTTTTGAAAAATGAGTCATAGGGTTCTACGGTTTGGGTATGCAAGATTTTGGTTCAATATTTTTTGAAGACGGGGGTATAGAGCTAGTTTCCATCGGATGTACATGCTTAGGAATGTATGAGTTGTCTTTACGGCAGGAAGCTATTAGACAAGGAGTTCATTGTAGCAAGTGGTTCCTTTTGGGAATGCCAATGAATAGATCAAGAGGCATTTGGGTCTCTCAGGTTGAGTATCTATTGTTGAGGGATTTGTCAGCTCAATATACAGATTGCTATCTATAGTATAGACTGGGAAGTTGTTGATCGATAAATTAGCTTCAGAGTTTGGTATGTTTAGTTCCACATGGGTTTTGTTCAATAGTGTATTGGGTAATTGGATTAGTTGTCAATGCATTCTCGATCGTTGGTCATTTTGTTAATCGTCAATAGCTGAGGTTCTTCAAAAGTTTTGAACTTGATCAGTTGAAGTTCAACGGATGCGTCAACCTATCTTCAAAATCTATACATTGTACATTTTGGATTCTGGTTACATTTACCCTCAATTCTTTTGGTTGTGGAATTATGTCATAGCAGGATTGAGTTTGGAAAATGTCCTTGGTTCCTGGAAGTTCGGATGTTGGGCCAACGTTGTTCAGTTTTCCAGGTGGGACT
Organism: Lactuca sativa; assembly: GCF_002870075.4. NCBI lineage: Eukaryota > Viridiplantae > Streptophyta > Magnoliopsida > Asterales > Asteraceae > Lactuca > Lactuca sativa. The sequence continues at coordinate 199,386,417 of NC_056631.2, read as the reverse complement.
TTAGATCTATGTAGATTCCAAATTCTGACATGTCGCATCAGCAGGGTTGGTATCTGGATTGATTGGACCAAGGTTTTGACAAAATTTATAAATAACTTTTGAAGTTTTATCGAGCTGCTTGCATATTGGTGGAATCTATTCAGTTTCAATCAAGATGTGGTATCTTCTTTCGGTCGTTCATGTAGATGTTTCTGCAAATGGCTGAGGTTTGTAATTTCGATTAGATCTACTAGTACTTCACCCTTTGGGTAAGATTGTGAGGAAGAAGGACTATAGTAGATCTAGGGTTGGTTATGGGTTCCCTTAATGTAACAACCCATAAATCATGACCCAAAATTTCTTTTTAAAACATTACTAAGCCATAAATATTAAATCATTTCAATCATACTAAAAGGGTTATATAACAAATCAGTGTATCTTTTCAAAATGCTTGTTCATTTTATCAGAGTAAACATCCCAGGCTAAACTTCTTGGTGTGTGCCATGTGATCATCCCGAGCTCTTCCCTCCGCTACCGGAAGTACCTGAAACCAAAACTAAAAACCGTAAGCACAAAGCTTAGTGAGTTACCTAACCTACCACATACCATATACGCATAACCAGGAACACATAACCACATACTGGGCCACCACCTGCTGCATCGGGCCTTGCCCGGCATCGGGCCCCACCCGATATCAAGCCCCGCTTAGCATCAGGTCCCACCTGGCATCGAGCCCCTCTCGGTTTAAAGATCTGTCTCCTTTAGGCCCCGCCTGTCTTTGGGCCTCGCTTGCTACATGCATACATACAATTGAATAACATACTAGAACATACATAAACATACTATAACTGTATTCTGATTTAAGGCCTCGCCTAACTTGGGCCCCGCCCCCAGTCTGCTACTGAAGTAGTGGAACCCCGTCCACACTCCTACTAGTAGTGAGATACAAGCCCTCGTCTACACTCACATCCCTCCTATAACGGGCCTCGCCCCTACTCGGCTAATATCGAGATATGGAACCCCATCCATACGCAGCTAGTGATGAGATATAGGACCTTTCCCACACTCACCTCCCTACCAGGCACATACAAGTATCACGTAGACACAAGTATAATCTAACATGCAATATAAGAATCTTCTTGGGATTTACCCGACATCGAACTCCCGGTCCAAAAACATACTATCATCTAACATACTTCGGGCTTACCCTAACATCAGACCCTTGGTCCGGAACCTATCATACCGACACATGCAAGAATCACAAAGACTTCTAGCATCCTAACATACCTCAAGCTCCGCCTAGCATCAGGAAGTAACCCGAAACATATAACACTAAATCCCTAGGGCTAACCCCTGGGTCTTCCTTTTATTCATAAACATAAACATAAACGTAATGGGCCGACATTGTGGCCATAGACCCATGCACACAGTGAGGAGACTCACCTTGCACTGCTGAAGACTATCTGAACACTTCTGACAGCTAACCGACAACTCCTAAACTGCCGACCTTTCGGCTTCCCGAACTAGCAATACCGAAAATAACATTTAGAGCACAAAAATCCAAAAGTCAACCCACATCAAACTTGGTCAAAGTGAACGGTCAAAGTCAACCTCCTATTAACTTGGCTCGACGAGTTGGTCTACCAACTCGTCGAGTCCATGCTCCTGCAACCCAATACAACCACCGATCCTACCCGTCAAGTCTAGCAAGAAATCGACGGGTTCCCCTTCAGTCATACAATCGAGACCATCTTCAACCGACTCGCTGAGTTCATCCTACAACTCATCGAGTTCATCTCCCTCTTATGAACAATGTTTTAAAAACCGGTTTTTTAGTTGAACCGGTATGGTGATCGATTCCCAGTTCAACCGGTTTAACCGGTTCGACCGCCGGTTGAACCGGTTTCTATATTTTTCACGTTTTTCCTATTTTCCTACACATACATACATATATAAATTATGAATTTGATGTTTACAAGTTCAAACATTAAAAATACACATAAAAATAAATTGTAGATGAATCCAAATATATTAAAATAACACATAACCATAAGTTTTAGTGTTTTACATCAATCCATATACGTCAAACAGAAAATCAAGTATAATACCAAAACGAAATATAGTTTTTGATGAATACAACACATCAAAATAATTTATAACATTTACCATATGTTTTTATTTAGAGTAAACTAAATAGATTTGAAAAAAATCACCAAACTTTATTATGTAAATGATTCTTTTTCATGTGTTTTATTCGGTTTAACCGGTTCAACCGGTTTATTTTTACCGGTTCAACCGGTTTTTTTCTAAAACCGGCCGGTTCAATCCGGTTCAGAAATCAATATAAAACCGGTGATAGTTGAACCGTTCCCTCTCCCGGTTCCTGGTCCAACCGGTTCAACCGGCCGGTTCAAACCGGTTTTTAAAACATTGCTTATGAATGTGTCCAGTCTATGACTTGCCGGGTTGTATGAACAACTCGTCGAGTCCATCTTCATAAACTAAGGAGATTGCCTTGGACTCGACGAGTTTCTTCTTGAACTTGTTGAGTACGATGATTTTCATGTCCTGTATGGACCCAGGCTGGCTGAGACCCTAACCAAGTCAACTCATACCCTTTACAGAAGGGATTTGGGGCAAGAAAATGGCCTGACTCACCGAGTCCCACAAGTGACTCGCCGAGTGCCTCTTTGTCTCAATCTATTCATACGATTTCAGACAATCACAAGGCTTCCAAAACCCAGATCTAACCTTCTAGGGTCGAAATAACACACAAAGCTACTACCTTTGCATCCATGCATGGCCCTTTTTGCTCAAAAGGCCATAACAACCTCTTAAACTTTGCGTGGGGAGTTCTAATGGCATAAAACTTCCACCTTTATGCCTTAACCACTCTAAATGCTCTCAGATCTTAAAGGATCTATGCTTGGGACATCCAAATCCCACAAGTAATCATTCTTGGTTCAAAAACTTCATAAAAAGGGCTATAAAGAGATCAAACAAACTAGAAGTCAAGATGAAGACTTGATTACCGATAAGTGCAACAAATGGGGTGTATCTTATGGATCTACTTCTTCCTTCTTGAACCTCCAACCTTGTTCTTGTTCTTCCAAGCTTCAAGAATGCTCAAAGTCTCACAAAATGGCTCACAAACTCAAAGGAGGCTCTGGGGTTTCGTGGGTAAGGGTTTAGGGTCTGGTGGCTGTTGATGAGGCTAAGGAAATGAGAATGAGATGCTTAAATAGGGGACCAAGTCTAAATTTAGGGTTTTCCCAAAACCTAACCAACTCGCCAAGTCAGTCTTCTGACTCGTCGAGTAGGTCACTTAACCCGCGGTCCAATTTGCGATCCTACTCGTCGAGTCACTCCATCTACTCGACGAGTCACTTCCTCATTTTGAGGTTTTCTTCTCTTTCAAGGTCTTCAGCATTCGGGGTGTTACAACTCTCCCCCACTTATACTAGACTTCGTCCTCGAAGTCCGCCACGGTTAACTACCTTACAATCCACCTATATCTTTACCACTAGTTACACACTTCGTCCATTCGGTCCAATCCTTGAAAATATCATCTTCAGAATAATCCGATCATTACTACCCTCGAGTACAACACTTTTACCCAACCGGTACGTCCAGTACACATACACTTGATACAAAAGGAGTTCGCCCCTTTACCATGCGCTGTCACTGGCCTTTCCAACGCAACTTTCCACAAGAAACTACCTTTCCAATCTCCATCAAGGACAAATCCTCTGCTGAAACTGCAATTCCGACCACTCTCATTGCCGACCATCACACCAATACTCACGGAATAATTCCACATACGAAGCCCCAATACCGAAAACTCCAACCCGTGTAAATCAGATAATCCTTCTAGTAGCAGATCCCTCTCTACTATGGTTAAGACTCAACAAGAGCTACACAAAAAAGTCAATTCAATCGCTCCGAAATTACTTAATCTCACCGTGAGAAACTTAGCATTTCCCGATCAACTCACTACTCTATTCACCAAAATCTCTTATCATCACTTCTGCCTGAAGTCCTGTTGACTCCAATCCGCCTTCCGGATGAACTGATACCACCCTGGTCCTCACTGCTCTACCACTACTCGAAATACCGCTCCCCCTCCGGTTACCGAACGCAAGAATAATCCCTCAGTCGCTCTCAGCGATTTTTGAAGATACTGCGACTACCTGAACTGCTCTACCAACCTAGCCACTCTGGCTCTAGAAGATATGGGATCCTCGATCCCCTACCTTACCCTAAGGTCCCTACCAGGTCCCACCTGCTACTACAAGAACATGGGCCTCGCCCACAGGTCTCACTCAAACTATACTTTGGAGCGGCCTCTCCCACAGGTCTCACCTATCCAGGGCTATGCAGGCCCACTCCTCCTCTAATCACAACTTGCTATCCTTTCCTGATTCCTATCTTGCTAATTTGGAGATACGGCCCCCCGCCTACACTCCACGAACTAGGAGATACGGGCCCCCGCCCACACTCCGCTAACTAGGCTGCTAATGAATGCTACGGCTTACTCACAGTCTTACGACACTTCCCTCGCTGACTTGCTGCTAGGGAAAGTTGTGGCTATCACGTAGTCTTATATCCCGACTAATCTCGCACCTTGCCGCAAGCTCTCCGACCTGGTTTCCCGAACCAGTCATCAACTAATCGCGAATACACGAACTTAAGGTTGGAAAGTTTCCCCAACTCCCAACTTACCTGCTCCTCAATCCAAGCAACCACTTGAGCTGCTTTCTTCCTCACCAAGACTGCAAAACCACACCAGTATTACACTTACTTCATGTCCCTAGCCACACGGGTGGCTCTCCCCCACTTTGACTTGACTAGCTCCTCACAGCCCACAGCCTGGAAGAATTTCTAATTCTCCCTACCATCCTCTGGCCACACTGTGGTCAACCCACAATTACCATAGCTGATAATCTAACCGATCTATTCCCAAACGATACCGTCCTAAAACTAGTGAGACACTACCGAGCCCCACACGTGCATACTACAGTTACTGCATCCTAAGTAACATGCTCTAAAGAAGACGACCTCCAACTATCATTCTAAAATCCAAGGTATGCAATTGGCATATAACTCAATCACAAGCAGGCCACAAAATTCCGAAATATCATTACTAATATCCATGCAGAACCATAACAATGAAATCTTAACATAAGCTGATAGAGAAATGAAAGATACACACTTGACACATCGGCCTGCTCACACCTCCTCTGAAACCAACTGATAAGCCCTGCTCCTCGCTGCAAGCGCCTCCGCCCAACCATAACGACCATCGATGATCCTCAAGGTTGTAGGGGAAGGTGCTATCACCTGTGCTGCTGAATGCAAACTCAGACATTGGGCCTTCTTGTGGCCCCTTTGACTGCAATGGAAACATATCAGGTCTGCTTCCTGGGTGGTGGTAGCAGTACAATCCATGCTAAAATGACCAATCCTGCTGCACTTGAAGCAACAAGAATCACCACCGCTTCCACTCCTACACGCACCCTCCTGCGTCCTGTCGTACTTGCCACATCAGCCCCGGTCCTGAGGACCCCTCAGTCTAGGATCTTATGTCTTGGGCCTATTTCCCGATCCCATAGAGATCTGAACCTCTGGCATCTTTCTCTTCATTTCTATCTCAAGATCAATCTATCTTTCTCTGGATCGAGCGATCATGTCTTCCAGCGTCTTGCAGCTGGACTGACCCACAAACTGACTGATATCGCTCCTCAACATCTCGTGGTACCGAGCCTTCTTCATCTCCTCGTCTGCTACATATTGCGGAACCAGAAGGGCTCTCTCCTTGAACTTGGTGCTGATCTTCGCCACTGTCTCTTTAGTCTGCCACAAATCATGAAACTCTCGGGCTAACTGCTACACCTCAATCACCGGTGCAAACTCGACCTTGAACCTGGATGAGAAATCGCTCCATGTAATCGCGTCCAACGCGGCATCATCCCCGATATCATGACCAACCTCCTCCCACCAATCCCGCGCTCTGTCCTTCAGAAGACAGGAGGCGAGTCGAACCTTGTCCCCCTCGGGACACCGTCTAGAACGAAAAGCATTGGCAACATCAGCCAACCATCTGCCACTAGCAATGGGGTCCTTATCCCCATGGTAATCTAGAGCCCCACCATCTCTGAACTCCCGAAATATCAATGTATTCGCTCCCATCATGGCCTTCATCTCTGTACGGAATGCTCCAAACCTCTCATCCAAAATCTCCAGTATGCCCTCCTTGACCGTGCCAAAGATCACAGGAGTATGGTCTATAATACTGCGTGTAATCTCAGCTGATACAAACTCCCTCATTTGCTCCTTGAGCTGCCCGGTTCCTGAACCTGAGCCTGATCCCTTTCCAACACCTGCTCCATCCACTGGTCTCTCACGCAACGTCACTATGCTAAAACATACCATAACAATCATCAAATACACATCACTACCGAAGGATCACACACACACACACACACACTACAAGTTCCCTAGTTTTATCTCGGCCCCTCTTAAATCGAGTACGGATCCTCTTCTTTCAGTAGTACGAGCCTATACTACCTTCCACATCTATCTGTACTTTCCTCAAGAGTTGCCTCAAATCCACTAAGTCCCTTTCACTTTTACTGCTGCTCCCAACACTAATCTCCTCCTAGGCCTACACTAGGGAAATCTCCGACCCAAACCAGTCCTCAGCTGTTGAAGGTCTCTTCGTAATGCCAATTAACCATCACCTAAATACCACATCACATGTAACGAGGCTCAGATAATCCTTCGAGTAAAGGACTCATCCCTACAACGGCTAGGACTCAAATAAGAGCTGCGCAACAGGGTCAAATCCAGCACTCTAAGATTATTCAACCCTGATTACATGTGACCTAACGTATTCACCGAATAGCTAATTCCCATCACTCAGAGTCCCACAAAGAACAGAGCAAGACACATTCAGACAAAAGGAAAATCTAACCATAACATAATCAAGAAATCATATTCACATATCAACAATCTATACTAGCTTGCGATGCTAAGCTCATATAATCATGCATAACCTAAACAGACTATCCTACCACCGTCTAATCAGTACTAGCATGCAGTTCAACAAACACATAAAACAGGCCTATAGGGGATCCTCCTCGATACTTAGCCCTAAATCTAGCATGTTGATCACAAAATCATAGCATAACATAAAGTTGTATGGGTACTTTGGGAGAACTTACTTGAGCTCGGCCGATTGCATGCACCACACCTCATTCTCTTTTTAAATATCTTATTCCTTTTTCTTTTCAAAGTTATTTTTATAAAAATGATTTTCCTTTTAAAATTTCCTTAACAAGCCCTCAGTTTGAGTTCAGACACACCCGAGAGTGTGCCCAAATCCCTCAAACCAACGCTCTGATACCAACTTGTAACATCCCAGAAATCATGACCAAAAATTTCTTTTTAAAACATTACTAAACCATAAATATTAAATCATTTCCATCATACTAAAAGGGTTATATAACAAATCAGTGTATCTTTTCAAAACGCTTGTTCATTTTATTAGAGTAAACATCCCAGGCTAAACTTCTTGGTGTGTGCCATGCAATCATCCCGGGCTCTTCCCTTCGCTACCGGAAGTACTTGAAACCAAAACTAAAAACCATAAGCACGAAGCTTAGTGAGTTGCCCAACCTACCACATACCATATATGCATAACCAGGAACACATAAGCACATACTAGGCCCCCGCCCATTGCAACGGGCCCCGCCCGACATTAGGCCCCACCTGGCATCGAGCCCCACTCGGTATATAGATCTGTCTCCCTTAGGCCCCGCCTGTCTCCGGGCCTCTCCCTCTACATGCATACATACAATCGAATAACAAACTAGAACATACATAAACATACTCTAATTGTACTCTGGTCTAAGGCCTCGCCTAACTTGGGCCCCGCCCCCGGTCTACTACTGAAGTAGTGGAACCCCGTCCATACTCCTACTAGTAGTAAGATACGGGCCCTCGCCCACACTCACATCCCTCTTATAACGGGCCTCGCCTCTACTCGGCTAATATCGAGATATCGAACCCCATCCGTACTCTGTTAGTGATGAGATATAGGACCTCACCCACACTCACCTCCCTACCAGGCAAATACAAGTATCATGTAGACACAAGTATAATCTAACATGCAATATAAGAATCTTCCTCAGGATTTACCCGACATCGGACTCTTGTTCCGGAAACATACTATCATCTAACATACTTCGGGCTTACCCCGACATAAGACACTCGGTCCGGAACCTATCATACTGACACATGCAAGAATCACAAAGACCTCTAGCATCCTAACATAATTGCCTAGGGCTAAACCCCGGGTCTTCCTTCTATTCATAAACATAAACATAAACATAATGGGCCGACATTGTAGCCGTAGACCCATGCTCACAGTGATGAGACTCACCTTGCATTGCTGAAGACTAGCTGAACACTTCTGACTGCTAACCGGCAACTTCTGAACTACTTACCCTTCGGCTTCCCGAACTAGCAATACCCAAAATAACATTTAGACCATAATAATCCAAAAGTCAACCCAGGTCAACTTGGTCAAAGTTAACGGTCAAAGTCAACCTCCAATTGACTTTACTCGTCTAGTTGGTCTACCAACTCATCGAGTCCATGCTCCTCCAACCCAATACAACCACCAATCCTACCCGTCGAGTCTAGCAAGAACTCGACGGGTTCCCCTTCAGTCATACAATCGGGTCCATTTTCAACCAACTTGCCGAGTTCATCCTTGAACTCATCGAGTTCATCTCCTTCTTATGAATGTGTCCACTCTATGACTCGTCGAGTTGTATGAACAACTCGTCGAGTCCATCTTAATGTCCTCTATGGACCCAGGCTGGATGAGACCCTAACCAATTCAACTCGTACCCTTTACATAAGGGTTTTGGGGCAAGAAAATTGCCTGAATCGCCGAGTCCCACAAGTGACTCGCCAAGTACCTCTATGTCTCAATCTATTCAGACGATTTCAGCCAAGCACAAGGCATCCAAGACCCAGATCTAACCTCCTAGGGTCGGAATAACATGCAAAGATACTACCTTTGCATCCATGCATGGCCCTTTTTGCTCAAAAGGCCATAACAACCTCTTAAAGTTTGCATGGGGAGTTCTAATGGCATAAATCTTCCACCTTTATGCCTAAACCACTTTAAATGCTCTCAGATCTGAAAGGGTCTATGCTTGGGATGTCCAAACCCCACAAGTAATTCTTGGTCCAAAAACTTCATAAAAAGGGCTATAAAGAGATTAAACAAACTAGAAGTCAAGATGAAGACTTGAGTACCAATAAGTGCATCAAATGGGGTGTATCTTCTAGATCTACTTCTTCCTTCTTGAACCTCCAACCTTCTTCTTGTTCTTCCAAGCTTCAAGAATGCTCAAAGTCTCACAAAATGGCTCACAAACTCAAAGGAGGCTCTGGGGTTTCGTGGGTAAGGGTTTAGGGTCTGGTGGCTGTTGATGAGGCTGAGGAAATGAGAATGAGATGCTTAAATAGGGCACCAAGTCCAAATTTAGGGTTTTCCCAAAACCTGACCAACTCGCCAAGTCAGTCTTCTGACTCGTCGAGTAGGTCACTTAACCCGCGGTCCAATTTGCGATCCTACTCGTCGAGTCACTCCATCTACTCGAAGAGTCACTTTCTCATTTTGAGGTTTTCTTCTCTTTCAAGGTCTTCTGAATTTGGGGTGTTACACTTAAGTGTGTGTTATGGTAAGTTCATTTGATATTGTCATGAGGAGTGTATGTGGACTGAGTATGATAGCATGAGAACAAGAGTGCAACCTTGAATAAGAACAAGAGTGCAACCTCTTATCTCATTTAATGGTTATGTGCGTCTATGTTTTCTTCTAGTTTGGCGTTGGTAGCAACCTGTGTTATGAAAGGAATTATGTGTTATAGAAATGTATGGCTTGTGTTGTTTTGAGATGGATGTTGATTGGGACCCCACAAATCGATGGGTTAATGGTTGAGTAACTTTATGTGACATCCCCAAAATCACGGTCAGAAAAGACCAGTTTGTTTATGCTTTGTAAAAATCAGAGTACTTCATTTTATAAAAGTGTTGCGGAATTTGTTCCCAAAAAAACATGGTAAATACGTTATTAAAACATTTTCAAATAAGAGTATTTATTTCATTTTAAAACGTTTACGATGTCATCGTTAATACAGAAACATAAGCATAAACAGAACTTACAATTGCTTACACTGGTGATCTACATCTCTTTAAAATCTCTCAGTGTAAAGTGACTTCATATCAACACCTATGATATAAATAAACTGAGTGGGTCAGGTTGGGAAACCTGGTGAGTACATAGGGTTTTCAACCCACAATAATATAATTATTATGTCAAACAATCAAACAATCCACCCAATTACCCATCCCCATTATCTTCTTTACTCTTAAGGATTTAACCTAAGAGTCATCTATCCTGCATTCGTTTATTCCGAAGTCCCTTACTTCCAGGGTTATAGGACTGACACTAAATCCATAGCTGCCAATGTTCGTTCATAAAGCACTATTCCATAGCTGCTATAGTCTACTCATCGGGTACTAAATCCATAGCTACCAGTGTTCATCTAATAGGTACTAAGTCCATAGCTACCAATTCCTAACAGGTACTAAATCCATAGCTACCAGCGTCCAACTAATAGGTACTAAGTCCATAGCTACCAATTCCTAACAGGTACTAAATCCATAGCTACCAACGTCTAACAGGTACTAAGTCCATAGCTACCGGTGTTTGTCTAATAGGCACTAAGTCTATAGCTGCCAACGTATACTCTCATCATCTTATATCTCTCATCGTTCATCTACCCATGTCATACCCAACATATTCGTATAAAATACGTATACAGTTTAAATTATTTAAAACATGTATAAAACGTTCATCCAGCATAGACATCAAGTATTCAGATAATATGTACACATAGCACGTAGTTTATATAAAATACTTCATATCTATGTGTAAGATTAAAGGGATTATGCACTCACTTGAGTAGGTGGTGACTCAGCACTCGAACAGCGCTTCGATACTCTCAAAACGATTTTCCTTCGATAAAACCTAGTACCAATACCACTAGGGTTTAGTCTAATATTCACCGCGACTAATTAGTAGTCTAGCTATTATTACTATTATATAAGCGTTAAACGATACTTATATAACCCATAATAATAGCCCAAGTACTTATTATAAGGTCCTAATAACATTACTATAATAAAACATAAGCTAAACTAAAGATAGGATAGGTACAACTCACTTACAGCGGGTTTTTTCTCGAAAACCAGGCTTCGCTGGAGCAGCGTTACCGAGCCGAAAGGCTCTTTTCTCGGGACTCCAGGAGCCTCGGGGCTTCCTTCGAGTGCTAGGGGGTTTACCTAGGCTTTTAGGGGGGTTAGGGAGGCTAGAGAGAGAAACTAAAGAGAGAAAGTGAGTTTGGGAGGTGTGAAGAGAAGGCTAGACCCGACACCTCTATTTATAGTGAAAATATCTGATGGACTCACCGAGTAGGGGGACCTACTTGCCGAGTTGGTCCATGTGGTGGCCTTCTGGTGGTGCCACGTGTCCAATTCTGGTGGTGCCACGTCACCCCCTATCGCGTATCAGCCTTCGAACTTAGAAAAATCATAACTCTCGCATACGAGCTCTGTTTTCGACGTCTTTTATATCCACGCGTAGGTAAAATCAAGATCTACAACTTTCATTTAGACTCCGTCGGCTAATTCTTGACCGATCTCAAATTTAACAGTAGGAGGCGTTTAGACTGTTAAATGACCGCGAAGAATTCGTAACTCCTTCATACGAACTCCGTTTTGGTCCATCTTTTTACCGTTGAGTTCCTATTAATGAGATCTTCAACTCTCATTTAGGTCGCGTAAGCCAAAAACCACTCGAACTAAAATTCGAGTTTCAGGTCGTGCACTGCTAAGCCGAATCTTAGAAAAGTCATAACTTCCTCATACGAAGTCAGATTTGGGCGTTCTTTTTATCGACGCTCTTAGTTTAACATATTCTACAATTTTCTTTTAGATTTCTAAGGCTAAATATCGCTCTATCGTAAATTCACTATTTACGCTTCCCGGTGCCGTGCCGGTTTTGCCGTAAAACTTCAACGAGCCATAACTTCTTCGTTATAACTCGGATTTCGGCGTTCTTTATATGTACGGAAACCTTGAGACATATTCCAAAACTTGGTTAAGATTATTTATTCTAAATAATCTTTTGTCGAAAAGTCGTTTTCGACCCCTATTTCCTCTAAATTGACTAGCCCGGATTTGCGGGCATTACAATTATCTCCCCCTTAGGATGATTACGTCTGGAATCATCAACGAAACAGGGTCGTATAATGACTCCATACGTCATCTCTTCATCCTAGGTAATAATTATAACTTCTACATTCCTTCAAGTCTATCTCTCAGACTTATTGACTGTATGCAGTACTCGATCGTGCACCTGCTCTCTACCTCAGGCTAGACTCCCAACTATGACCTTCAAGTCACAATCTCGATCCTTAATGGATACGAACTTGAGATGATTTCTTTTATTACTACTATGGACTGATGTGTCATATTCTAATGACCTATCATCTTATGTTGCAACACTTAGACTTAGGTCTCTTAGAGTTAAATTCTAAAACAGACTATGCCTTCCTTCATGTTCTAATGTGATATAATCACACTTTAACATTTGGCATTTCTAGCTACCAACTTCTTTAACAACGAGCGCGATATTTCTATTGATCGCTTTGATTTCAATCGTTTGGTTTAAGTCAGACGCTACATCGATCTTGATTTTCTAAACCACATAGCATACTTAGCGTAGTCGGACTCAATTCGATATGACCACTAGGGTCGGAACATCAACACTCTTCTTAGTCATTACCGAAACGATGGTAACGACACACTTGAATAAAACAAAATCAATTACTAGCTTTTTGGTAACCTTGTGACTTTCCCTGATCCAAGTGTGAGTCCTGTGCTTCCGGTAGTATAGGCCTCTACTACCATTCACACCTACTCATACTCGTCCCAAGTATTGTCTCACAGTTTCCCAAGTCACCATGCAGCAAATCACACAATCATTCAACACATCAGATAACAAAACGAAGGTTTTATATTATTTCTTGAAACGATTACGTAGGTGTTCAAGTTCACCCTAGACTATGCCTCTACTAGGCTACATCATACGAAACTATAGCTACTGCATAATCCGATCTTCGGGTAAGAAGTCCTCATTCTTGATTCCTCGCATGGTTCCCTGCTTCGTCGAGGATCATGTGAAATGCCCTTGGCCTTGGTGGCGTTTCTGGTCTTGCTGCTTTATTTTTCCTTGGGCAGTCTTTGGACATGTGCCCCTTGCCTCCACATCCATAGCATACTTTATCATTATGTGTGCATTCCTTGGAATAGTGACCAGTCCTCCCACACTTGTAACAAGTCACTTCTTCGTTGCACTTCCCACCATGCTTCTTCTTGCATTTATCACACCATCTCGCTTCACCTCCATCACCTCCTCCAAGCTTTGAGAATTTTCTTTCCTTGTTGGACCTTGAAGATCCTTCCAACTTCCGCTTCTCTCCTGCCTTATCTTTTTCTAGACCTTTTTCTCTTATCCGGGCATCTACGTTCTTAGCTGCCCTAACAGCTGTTTTCAAGGTAGTTGCCGTTTTGACCATTGGGCCAAAGTCAGTGGGCAGTCCGTTAGCAAACCTATAAATCTTGGAGAGTTCAGTAGGCACCAAGTAGGGGAATAGCTTCATCCTCTCGGTGAATGCAGTGGCATACTCATCAACACTCATCTTCCCTTTCTTCAGGTTCTGAAACTTGTTGTTTAGGTCTATCAGATCTATCTCCGAGCAGTACTGCATTTTCAACTGTTCCAAGAACTCCTCCCATGACATCCTTATGGCTTCTCCTCGTGGCATCGTATCTACCAATAGCTTCCACCAGATCAAGACTCCACTTTTCAGTTGTCTTACGGCGAAGACGGTCTTCCATTTCTCGCTACAGTCGCAGCTCTCAAACACCATTTCCATCTCGGAGATCCAATCCATAATCTCAACAGGCTTTGGGCTTCCTGAGAGACTTGGTGGTTTCGCACCCAAAAAATTCTTGTACACCCGCCCATCCTTGTTGTTTCTCCCTTCTGGGCCATCCCTTTGCTCACCTTGAGTCCCTACTTGACTCACTTGGCGACTATAGTTCCCTTCCTCAGATTGCTCGGGAACTGGCTCTGTCGGTTCAACATGTACGGTAGGTTCGTCCCTATTCAACATCCGTCTCATTTCTTCCCTTTGTTCAGCCAACATAGCCCGAATCATGGCTTGAACTCCAACCATGGTGACTGGCTCAGGCGCAACTTCTTCTACAACAGGTATTTGCTGAACCACTGGGGGTTGGTTTCTGTTCCCATTTGCTTTTACGTTTCTGCTACGGGTTCTTGCCATCTTGATCTATACACCGAATAAGGTGAATCTAGATCTTAATTTAGGATTGACGTCTTAAATCATCCTTATCACCCCGAAACGTTTATATGCTAGTTCTAATATCATAGTTAAACGCTTAGAATCCTAAACACATAAGGTTTACAGATCCGGTCGGCAACAGACCATAGATCCAAACAAATAACAACATATCATGCACAAAGCATTTAGCACATAAAAGCAATTTAGGCATCATTCCTAAAATAAGCTAGTGCTCACACCTCACAATTATCGCTTAGAATTCTAAGTTTAAGTCTAGAAATAAATCCATATTCCTAGTTCGCTTAAACTAATGCTCTGATACCAACTGTGAAATCCCCAAAATCACGGCCAGAAAAGACCGGTTTGTTTATGCTTTGTAAAAATCAGAGTACTTCATTTTATAAAAGTGTTGCGGAATTTGTTCCCAGAAAAACATGGTAAATACGTTATTAAAACATTTTCGAAGAAACGTATTTATTTCATTTTAAAACGTTTGGGATGTCATCGTTAATACAGAAACATAAGCATAAACATAACTTACAATTGTTTACACTAGTAATCTACATCTCTTTAAATCTCTCAGTGTAAAGTGACTTCATATCAACACCTGTGATATAAATAAACTGAGTGGGTCAGGTTGGGAAACCTGGTGAGTACATAGGGTTTTCAACCCACAATAATATAATTATTATGTTAAACAATCAAACAATCCACCTAATTACCCATCCCCATTATCTTCTTTACTCTTAAGGATTTAACCTAAGAGTCATCTATCATGCATTCGTTTATTCCGAAGTCCCTTACTTCCAGGGTTATAGGACTGACACTAAATCCATAGCTGCCAATGTTCGTTCGTAAAGCACTAATTCCATAGCTGCTATAGTCTACTCATCGGGTACTAAATCCATAGCTACCAGTGTTCATCTAATAGTTACTAAGTCCATAGCTACCAATTCCTAACAGGTACTAAATCCATAGCTACCAGCATCCAACTAATAGGTACTAAGTCCATAGCTACCAATTCCTAACATGTACTAAATCCATAGCTACCAACGTCTAACATGTACTAGGTCCATAGCTACCGGTGTTTGTCCAATAGGCACTAAGTCTATAGCTGCCAACGTATACTCTCATCATCTTATATCTCTCATCGTTCATCTACCCATGACATACCCAACATATTCGTATAAAATACGTATACAGTTTAAATTATTTAAAAAATGTATAAAACGTTCATCCAGCATAGACAGCAAGTATTCAGATAATATGTACACATAGCACGTAGTTTATATAAAATACTTCATATCTATGTGTAAGATGAAAGGGATTATGCACTCACTTGAGTAGGTGGTGACTCAGCACTCGAACAGCGCTTCGATACTCTCAAAACGATTTTCCTTTGATAAAACCTAGTACCAATACCACTAGGGTTTATTCTAATATTCATCGCGACTAATTAGTAGTCTAGCTATTATTACTATTATATAAGCGTTAAACGATACTTATATAACCCATAATAATAGCCCAAGTACTTATTATAAGGTCCTAATAACATTACTATAATAAAACATAAGCTAAACTAAAGATAGGATAGGTACAGCTCACTTACAGCGGGTTTTTTCGAAAACCGGGCTTCGCTGGAGCAGCGTTTGCGAGCCGAAAGGCTCTTTTCTCGGGAATCCGGGAGCCTCGGGGCTTCCTTCGGGTGCTAGCGGATTTACCTAGGCTTTTAGGGGGGTTAGGGAGGCTAGAGAGAGAAACTAAAGAGAGAAAGTGAGTTTGGGAGGTGTGAAGAGAAGGCTAGACCCGACACCTCTATTTATAGTGAAAATATCTGATGGACTTGCCGAGTAGGGGGACCTACTCGCCGAGTTGGTCCATGTGGTGGCCTTCTGGTGGTGCCACGTCACCCCCTATCGCGTATCAGCCTTCGAACTTAGAAAAATCATAACTCTCGCATACGAGCTTCGTTTTCGACTTTCATTATATCCACACGTCGGTAAATTCAAGATCTACAACTTTCATTTAGACTCCGTCGGCTAATTCTCGACCGATCTCAAATTTAACAGTAGGAGGCGTTTAGACTGTTAAATGACCGCGAAGAATTCGTAACTCCTTCATACGAATTCCGTTTTCGTCCATCTTTTTACCGTTGAGTTCCTATTAATGAGATCTTCAACTCTCATTTAGTTCGCGTAAGCCAAAAACCGCTCGAACTAAAATTCGAGTTTCGGGCCGTGCACTACTAAGCCGAATCTTAGAAAAATCATAACTTCCTCATACGAAGTCAGATTTGGGCGTTCTTTTTATCGACGCTCTTAGTTTAACATATTCTACAATTTTCATTTAGATTTCTAAGGCTAAATCTCGCTCTATCGTAAATTCACTATTTACGCTTTCCGGTGCCGTGCCGGTTTTGCCGTAAAACTTCGACAGGCCATAACTTCTTCGTTATAACTCGGATTTTGGCGTTCTTTATATGTACGGAAACCTTGAGACATATTCCACAAGTTGGTTAAGATTATTTATTATAAATAATCTTTTGTCGAAAAGTCGTTTTCGACCCCTATTTCCTCTAAATTAACTAGCCCGGATTTGCGGGCGTTACACTTTAGAACCCCGTGGTATTGGTCACGAGTTTTCAGGCTAATGATGGAATAACATCAAGATCGGCATGGTACCATGAGCTTATCGTCGTAGTGATTAGATGGTGTCACGATGTATCGTGAACCAGTGGTTGTATGACTCATATGGTTAGGACCCGATAGTCATTTGATTGAGACTCTTAGGTCTTGGATCGTTAGTCTGATTGGCATGGTTGGGTCTTAGTGCATTTTGGGATTCAGGAGACTTAATGAACAACTGGTTTGGATCATGTGGATAGTAAGATTTTGTTGGGGGTATTAGTTATGCATCAAAAGTCACTTGCTGAATGGTTGAATTTGTGGGTCTCTGCTTGCTTGTGGGCTATTATTAGGAGTTGGTTACCAAAGATGGGTTTTGGATCTAAAACTCTGTGCCACGAGGATCGTTGATAATGTCTCAAATGATTTGTCAAATGGCTATACACCTGAGATGATGAGGGATTTGGATGCTACGTAAGATTCTTGAATGGACCATCATTGTGCTCGTGGAAGCAGCGGGTTGGTGATGTATATTTATGGTTTTTTGGCACATCCTATGGATTTAAGATTGATTGAAATTAACGATTAGTACCTTTTGAGTTTTCTTTCTGCATGATTTGGTGGTGTTCCTAGTCAAGGACTAGGGGTAGGTACGACGAATGGATGATCATTAGTCTTAGGGTATGGTTTCTGAAGTTTAGACTGATGGGTCCCAGTTTTGGGAGTTTATTGATGGAGTTAGTTGTATTTTCAGTTTTGAGAGTTCCCGGTTTGAGTGGGTTTCACTGGAAGTTTGGTCTTTCAGTTAGGGAGAGAAAGATAGTTATTGTTGTTGAGTATTTTCAAGTTATTGGGTTGTTTTTTGGAAGATGTGGTTTCCGAGTGGTCTCTCAAGTTTTCTTTATAAGACACCTTCATTTCAAAGTGGTTAGAGGAAGGTTATAGAATGTGTTGGCATTGTTTTCAGAGATCCTAACCAAGATGGATTTCGAGGATAAAATGTAGAGTGGGGGATAGTTTTAACATCATGTTTCGAGAAGTTTCTTATTTTGGGATTATGGACAATAAATGGATCAAGTAAAGGCCTTGGGCTTCAAAATAAAAGGGTTTAGATCATATTGGATGTTGATAATATTTGTTATGTGATCTAAGCCCTTGGTTTGTTTTTTGGAGTCAAAGGGTAAAATGGGAAAAGTGACGTTTCAGACTTCTTTCATGGATTATGATTTTTAGTTAGACATATGTTAAGCCAAAATTTACTAGATAGAAGTGTAGGGCCATCAATACATTTATGTAGATATAAATATCTCCAAAAATGGAGTTGAAACGAAGAAGTTATGGCTGTTTAAGGTTGATGTGGATTTTGGTGATAACAATCGCCACAACACGATAGTTGCCATGGAACGACGAAGCTTGTCCATGAAATCGCAATCAGGGCCCAAGCCCATGATTTGTAGGATTTTCAACTTATTTAAGTATAAGGTTCCGACTTTTTGGCCATTTTATCATCCTCTATCGCCTCTAGAAACCCTTAGGAGAAACCTTATCCACCACCTTCAAGATTTGAGCTTCTCCCCTTTCCCCTTTGATAATGTATCATTTTGTGATGAACCGTAAGGATTGATCGACATGTAACTGAAGTATAATATTATGTGTATATTATTTTTTCTGATACGGGAAGGCCTGTAAGGTCTATAAGATTATGGTCACACTTATATGTCTATATATTTAAGTTATATGACATGAATAGATAGAAAGTGTAAACATTTTATTAAATGTCTAATGAAGAATTGCTTACTTCACTAAATGAGTTGGATTGAGAACTAATGGAAATGGGAAGAGCATCATGTTGTGAAAAAACAGGATGACGGAGAGATGATGGAATCAAGAAGACAACGAGCTTTTGCTTTAGTACATCTATAAGGATGTTGTGGATTGATAGTTGTTGTAACTTTCACTATATTTAATAATGATCGTGCAAAGAATGTAGTGATACAATTTAAAGGCCAATACCAATCCTGTTTTGGTGATTTCTCTTCCTTATGAATACCAATTATATATATATATATATATATATATATATATATATATATATATATATATATATATATATATTACTTAGATTAAGATGAATCTAAGTGTCCCATGATGATATTATGATTCGAGGTTCATCTATGAATCTCAATAATTGCTATAACAACTTGTTGGAAAGTGTGGCTAATGTCATTATCTATTGATAATATTTCTAATAATATTAGGATCTTTTTAGGTTGCTCTCAAGATCCATTTCAACAATTAAAAGACAAAAACAATTTAGGAGAAGTTAGTTTATTAATTTTTCATGTTTTGGTAAATTAATTAGAAACAATTTTGAAATTAGTTAGGAATTAATTAATTAGAGGGGTTGAATGTTAGTTAACAAAAATGTTTAATTAATTGGAACGTTCCAAAACCCTAAGGGATATGACAGACAGATTTTGATGTGGCTTATTTAGGGTTTCAAGTATCTTTGAGATTAGGCAACTGAAGCCTATAAATACGAAGCTAGGGGCCAAACACTAGATGCTCCATTCTAGCTAGAAATTTCATTCTCTACTTTCTCCCTTTAACGTGGACGAAAATTCTTAACCCTTCTAGGGTTAGTAGAAATTTCGATCTTGCCACCCATCTCCTAGGATTTTTTTCATTTTTCTCTTTGGTGTTTTTGGGTGTGAACCATTAGATGGATTTTGGTTTGGTTCCTCTCATCCAAGCAAGGTGGCAAGAACAAGATCTTAAGTAAGAAGATCTCTAGCTGCAAAAAAGGGTATAGTCACAAAGTTGTGTCGAGGTGTCCGGAAGATAGAAAATTTTTAACGGCGGTTGAGACATGTGGTAAGAAGGGACGCCAGGTGGAAAGGAACCGATGCACGTGTTAGACTCTAAACTTCGTGCATGGATGTGTTGCGTACATGGTTGTGACACAACATTCTATCGCGTAAGAACCATATATATATATATATATATATATATATATATATATATATATATATATATATATATATATATATATATATATATATATATATATATGTGTGTGTGTGTGTGTGTGTGTGTGCGCGCGTGTTATCGGTCAAATGCTTATCCGTTCCACATGATATTCATAGGAGAGTTAGAGAGGATATTTCTCTAAGCTTTTAATGGGAAGATCGACGCTAGTATACGAGGGTACGATTACTGAACAAACTAAGGTATTATCTTCATTTGTTATATTACGTCATAATGTTAAGTAGTGTAATTTTGAAAGGGTTGATAGAACTCGAGTTAGTTGTTAATGTTTACAATATGGTGGTATTGTGAACATGGTTGTAAGGCTAACGAATTAATTCCACAGTGAGATTCTCGACTTTGCAAATAAGGCTTATAAACCTTAGCTTATGGAATTGTTAGAAATATGAGATTTAGCTAGTGACTTATAGGGTTAATTCATTTAGCGGTTGTATTATGGAGTTTAACTTGTTTGGTGACAAATGGTTACAAAGTTCAGTAGTGATTTGGTTGGATGATCACTCGGGTTAAATATGATGATTAAGCTCCTAGTGAACTGAGAAAAAATATGGGGAATTTCGTATTTTTTTGAATAGTTTTTTCAAGTGATAAGTTGATAAGTAGTGAAAGCTTGAAACCAAAACAAAAGTTAGTTTTCACTAATGGACCACATGAGTACATGTGGATTTTCTGGGTGCATAACAAAAGTGAATTATTTAATGTGAACACTACTAGAATAACAGCCTTTTACGACGCTCATTGCGCGTCGTAAAACGCTCAGACGACGCACAAATGTGCGTCAAGGAAGGCCCTGTCATAAAGAGAGACGACGCGCGTTTACGACACACAATGCGTATCAAGGAAGGCCCTGTCATAAAGGAAGACGACACGCATTCGCGTGTCGTAACCTTACGACACGCGTGTTAATGACACGCAATGTGTATCAAGAAAGCCCCTGTCAAGAAAGGCCATGTTATAAATGAAGATGACACACATTTTTGCGTATCATAATTTTATATGCTTAAAAAAATATTATTTATAGATTGATTAATTTTCAAATTAAATTTTCATTTAATGTCTCTTAATAAATAAAATATCATATACAAAAATACAATCCATTGCACAAAATATAATGTCATACAAATAATCGTTCCATGGAAAGATAAAACAAATCAATAAAAGTTGTAACGGAAATTTACAAACTAATTAGATACAATAAATATGAAAAACTTGAAATCTCCAAGATTAATAATTCTAACAGAAGCTTCACGTGAGATACATACAGTTGGACCAGTAAGCAAGGATGTTCCCGAATCCACAATAGCAGCAGAAGAACACGTACACAATATCTTTTGCAAGAAGGTGCCGGTCCAAAACTACTGTTGAAGGTTGCCATGATAGCTGTTAAGATTTAAGCATAACAAGAAACCAATCAGTGACTATAATAAGCTAGAAAACAAGCAACTAATAAACAAAATAAGCAACTAATTAAGTCAAACTATGACTATGTATTGTTCATATAAGAAAAAGAAGGAAAAAAATGTTGATTTATTGTTGTTCATACAACACTCTCCAGACAACACTTAATTGAAGAAAAGAATAAGGCTAAACTTACAAAGAAAAAGAATTCAGGAAGAAGACAAGTTTGAAAGCATACAGAATAACATTTAGCCAAGCAAGTGTGATCTACCTATAAAGTTGAAAACGCAAAATTCTGAGTAAATGACCTAAATACCCTCAGAATCATAAATCATAATAACAAGTAACAGACCTTGTAGGAGGCAATGCAGAGGTCTGGCCAGATGGGTTTACCTGGCAAAAATGTTGGAGCACCAGGGAAATTCTGATCACATGGATCCCAATGACCACCATCTTATCATTCAACCAAGCTAAGAGAAAGCTATCAACCCCTACCATATATATATATATATATATATATATATATATATATATATATATATATATATTTAAAAATTAATTGAAAAACTTGTATTGTTTCTGTTTCATCATGTATTAAAATAGCATGAACGGTTGTACCTCTCCATCAGGTGAGAAGCTCAAAACAGAAATTGTTGTATTCCCATGCATATAATATTAACCAATAACTATAACACATGCATATAGTGTTACAAATTACAACATTACCCCTTTCAAAAGAGAATGTGCTTCACTTGACAAGAATCCTGGAAGCTTTATCTTGTCCTTCACTATTTTCTCCTGAATCTTCTGTCTGTTTCCACCTCTAAACGAAGGCTGCAAAGATACAATGTCGAACAAAATTACATTATTACCCTCACACTAAAAGTAATGGGAATTTAATAGTGATTTATTAAAAGTAATTAAGGGTGACAACACACCAACCTTTCCAGAAAGCATTTCATACATTAAAATTCCAACACTCCACCAATCAACGGCCTTATCGTGGCCCCTCCCTTGTACAATTTCAGGTGTCATATATTCTAATGTCCCACACATGGAATTTAACCTTGTGCTTTCATCAAATTGCTTTGCTACCCCAAAGTCAATCAACATAACCTAAATAATAATAATTCAGTAAAGTTAAACCAAAACATTTTACCACAATAATAAACATCATCGTTTTAGTGACAACTGCCAACCTGGATGGTTAATACAAGTGCAGGGTCAACAGCCATTGCTTCATGGTCAATGTTGTTTAATGTCTCACCTAATGCCTCCCATGTTGAGGAGTTTGCTTTCACTTGACTGCTAGGAACAGCAGGGGGAAGAACACGAATAATCTTCAACATAATACAATCCTTGGTTGTATCATGCTAAACAGTAGCAGAACAGTAACTTGTAGAAGACAATGTAAAAGAAGAAATTGTAGAAAAAACATTGATCTGATAGTGTGTAATTAGATTAAAGATTATGAGAAGATAATAAAGTAAACCTTGAGTTGCTGGATTTGGGATCTTAGTTGACTTCTTTCAATGCTGGTCAACGAACATGAAAGCACCGGTTTTTTAACTCCACATGCTCTCCCCAATTCTTCTTTTGAAGGAACAAAAATATTAGAAACATACCTTATATTTAGTAATGAATGGAATATGGGAAATCATTTCAAAATCTTCAGTGTCTGCAGCCATCACTACAAATTCAGAAAACCCCTATTCAGGTCCCTTGTAACTGTTTAAAAAAAAATAGAAGTTAGAACCAACATTAAGAACAAAATATCAAAAATAAATATCAAAACAAGTCAGAATAATATTCACAAAGTTGATAAACTTTGGTTAAGAAAAAGAACAAGAAACATAGCCAATTTAGTTAGGCATTGATGTGGTGAAGAAAACCAAAGGAAATAATGGATTTTTTTTCAAAAGAAGCTACAGGGGGGAAAAACAGTTTTCGAGTCAGGGGCATCAAGGGAATTTCTCGAAAAATGAAGGTTCAGGGGTTTTTGCTGGAAACCGCAAGCAGGGGCAAAAAGGGAATTATCCGAAAATTGGAAATTCTGGGGCTTCTGCTGGAATTCGCTATCAGGGGTATAATGGGGATAATCAGGAAAATTTGGAATTTAGTTTTGATAGAGGTGGGAAGACAGGAGGTAAAAATGGGCAGGGGTATTATGGGAATATTCAGCCAATGAAAGGAAAGTCTAATGATTCAAAGATTGAACAGGGGCAAACTTGGAAAAGTAATAAGGTTATGGGAAAGAACAAGGATGGGGGTGATGTTTCGGAAGTCAAAGGGTTTGTGGGGAATAATTCTATGAGTCGGCCTGACCAGGAAGCTAAAAAATCAGAAGCAGGGGTGATCTGGAACATCGAATTGGAAGGATTGGGACAAAATTCTTACCATACTAGTTACCAATTCGAATATAAAACTGATCTGGAACATCGAATTAGAAGGATTAGGACAAAATTAGCGATCAATACGAACTGAAAAAAAAAATTTAGCGAGTCACTTTGTTCTTCCATTTCTGTCGAGGCGATGCTTAGGGCAAAACCAGAATAATTGAATTCTACAAACATGAATATTACCGGAATAGGCTCGATTTCAAAATCGATATTATGGCTTGCTTTTAAAATCGATTTCATTAATTTTATATAAGAAGGGTACATATGACCTAATTTTATATAAGAACTCTAGAACTGATACGTACCTTTCTCTTTGATAATTTCTTTTAAGATGACTATTGTTTAGGGTTATCAACAACACCGTCATCTCCGCTACCATAGTGTAATAAACAAAGCACCATTGAAGGCCCTTCATCATCTTCCGCTGCCATTACTTCCTTGAGTGAAAATTTCGAACTCGATGGGAGAGGAAATGAGTCGCCAATAAGAAATCTGAAATCATAAAATCAGATGGGAAGAAATCTGTGAAAAGAGTTGAAGTCGTTTGAGATACCGATGTAAATCCTTAGAAATCTCAATCGAGAAGAGAATGGAGAGCTGCTTCTTTTTTTGGCGCTGAATCGTTTCACCACCGGTCGATCACCACGGAAATAGGAGAACTGGAAGCTTAAAATAAAATAAAACCCTACACATATTTGTACTCTTCAATCGTCGGATCTAGGGCAGAAGTAGATGGATGATGGAAAGTAGAGCAGATGTGAAAATAACCCCCAATCGCTAGTAGGCTTTGGAATCGTTAGCTTGTGAAAATTTTATGAGGCAGTGGATGTGGGTGACAGGTGGAGAGGATGTAGGGTAGATATGAGAGTCATATGGAAATGAATGTAGGAGAAGAAGGCGGGTGTTTAAAAAATTTAGGGATTTCATTTTCCCTCTTAGAGACGCGCGTTTCTTTAAAAAAATATATAAAACGACATTCACAGAGGACGCACGAGTGCCCTCCGTGTTTTTAATTTTTTTATATGAGACACTATTTAAGGGCACGCAATAATGCATGACCTCAATCCTTAAATTTTTTGAATAGACGACACTCTTTTAATGTCACTCTCCTTTGCGTAACATAAATCATCGAGTGTCGTGGTTTGCACGTCGTAAAAGGGTCTTTTTCTTGTAGTGGAAAATGTTTGATGGCAAGCAAGTCTTTTATATGCAAATGCTTTGATGAGTGGGTCTCTTATTGCTCAAGTTCTCTCGATTTGAAAAAGATACATTGGTAATAATATGTTTCGGAAGTGTTAACATGCTAGATATTTAAATGATTTTAAAAAGGATTTGCTAGTTGTTTGGTAAATGAGTCTCACGGGTTGGGTGATATTTTATTTGATTACTTATGATGAGTTTTCATTGTTTAGGTGTTGTGATATGAATGTGTTCATTGGTTTAGTGTAAGAGGTCTGGACAGGTTCTCTTAACAGGATAAGACAATACAATTGGGATGGTATCTCATGTCACAAAGTAGTGTGAAGGGATGTGGATTCCTCGTTACATCAACGAGGTGATTTGTTCATTTGTGGCTAGACTTTTGCTGAAATTTACTGGCGAGAGGATGTAGATTCCCCATTGGAGCAACGAAGTAATTCATTCATGTGTAGCTAGACTGGAGTTGGTAGTATATTGGCTAGAGGTATAGATTCGTCATGTACATTGGATATTTGTATAATTTTTTTAGCGTATAACCCCTTGTAAACGAAATTCATACAAAGTTTATGTCTTAAAGTTTACGACGTTCTTGAGTTTGGTAATATGTTTCAGATGTATCTTGAAAACATGAGTTGAACTGTTTTGCTAGGTCAAAACTCATTTAGCTCAAAGAGTCTTTTGACTTACATATTGTTTTTTAATGTGATTTGTACTCATGTATAAAATTTAAAGCTTAGAGGCGCACTGCTAGAGAAAGCTTATATATGACTTAATGAATGCTAGAGAAAGCTTATATATGACTTAATGAAGTCTTGAGATGGTATAATTTTCTCTTATACTATGGTTGTTGATATTAGTTTTGTCATACCCTATATTTTTGAACTTTGATAAATTTTGAAAAAGGTTTTGTAAAAGTGTATTTTTACTGTGATTTATTACCACATTAATATATTGTAGAATTATGGTAAATTTTTGTTTTAAAAAAGTTTGGATGTTATAATGATGATATCATATATCATATTTGCAACTTGTGAGCATAAATTTCATCTATAAGCAAATTTTGATATCATAAATCAAAACTGTGAAAATGTATTTGGCAAGGGTGATAAAACTTATTCCTATGTTTTTTTTTTTAAAACTTGTAATATTTTTCATTTTGGGTGAAAAGATGGATTTTTTCCTTGATAAGGTTACAATATCGTTTGTTAGTAATCATTACAATATGTTCATACCAGTTACTTTTTACCTTCAACTATATTGGTGATAATGTATCAAATTTCATCATAAGTTTGCAATTGAAGGCTATAAATGTCATCGTCCAATTTGTATTTTTGGATCATTGGATGCGAGTTTTATATTTTTCCAAACTAAAAGTGGGTACCCTTTATGAGAATAATGTTTCTATGCTAAAACATGAAGTAGAGGAACAAAAGCATATGATTCTGCATTTCCTTTTTCTACAAAATATAATTCAACGACAACATGAGCATACAAGATTCCATGACCCACACAAAATCTTTAAGTTGGTACTCAAGAATCTTCTCATGTTGCTACCATTTGTAACAATGTCCGTACTGATGTCCTAATTCCTGATTTACGTTAATTATAATTATAAATATTTTCTTGAAAACGATAAAATTCGCCTAATTGAGGGATTGATGAATATTATAAGTTCATGAACACAAAGAAGGAAGATTTGAACACTACAAAAAAGATTGAAAAACAAACCAATCATCGTCTCCAGTGTGTCAAGTGAACCATCCGAACAACTTGCATGTCTTTTTATTTTTATTTTTTTACATTGTCTTATTTGTAATTGTTTTGTTTGATATGTATTTAACTGGGATTGAAATAGTGTGATTGATGACATAAAAATTGCAATTTTTTATAATTTGTTTTACCTGAAATGAGATGAACGCTTTTTCATATCCTCATAATGGATTACTCCAAAAAGTTTGTCTAGTCCAGTCTATTTCATTGCGTCGTCCGTCGTCCATTTATTGAACTGTTTTGTCCATTTATAAGTAAACAAACGCATAGGACTTGTTACTTTGCTTTATTCAAACTTATGTTTTCAAAGGTCATAAACTACTTCCCATGCATCTAATCTTCAAACTTCAAACTTCATTCAAAGATTTTTATTGAATATTAGATTTTATCCTTATGATGCATGGACCATCTCTCCATTAAAACCGGATTCCTATTTGCTTTGCTAGTAAGGGGAAGAAACTCTTATCACAAGGCATACTTAAAAGGTTAGAAAACAATGCATATGGGGCCATGCAAAGTTCAAAGTAGGAGGTTTCATCAACTTGTTAGATGGACTTTAGCCGCTGTATAGATTCTTAAAAAAAAGTTGTGTTACATATTTTTCTTCCCATGATCATTACAGCCCCATTATCGTGTGGCCAAAATCCTACATATGTGACTTCAGCAACTTGACCAATCATTGTCTTGTTCTTTCCTATGTTCCATAATCTTTTTACGACTTTTAAGAAAAGTATTGTTTTGATGTTTAACAGAAATCTTGAAGCTAGAGAAACATCGACAACACCAATCATTACATTGATGGAGAGATAGAGTTGTGTTCATGCAAACCGGTTGTAGTTGTTACAATTGGTGAGAGATGTGACCCATGGACAGAAAAGAAATTAGCTTGAAGTTATCCTTAATCTACTGGGTGGTGTAGTCTATATGGAAGGCCCAAAATTCTTGGCTGTTCGGGGAAAGGAAAGTATCCCGTGTAAAAGTGGTGTATAAAATTCAGTTAAATGCTTACAATTAGATTAAGTACGTTCCATTTGTTGGCTTGATTGATTTATTTTTCCTTATTAGGCTTGTAACTTGTAATTTTTGTACTTTGTTTTTCGTTCTAGCTCATTGCTGGATTTTTATACGTTAAAAAAATTTAATTTGTTTTCTTACTAAGAACATCTGAAATGCATAAGTCTTTTATAAAGACTATTGTATTTGTAATTAGATTTTTCACTAACAATTTGATAAAAAGGTTTTACTATTAACTCATATAAAGCTTTTTTAATCTCTTAAGAATGATTTGCGGGATAAAAAAGCTTTTTACTAGGAGGTTATATATTTTTAAATGACCCATTTAAAATGTAATGTTTTCTTTTTTTCAAAAGGTTTGCATCGAAGATGTTCTAAGGCCATGCTTGGAATGTTCGTATATATATATATATATATATATATATATATATATATATATATATATATATATATTAGAGGTTTTTCTTTCTTTCTTTCTTTTTTTTTAAAAAAAAAAATTATAATTTAATGTTAATCTATATTAGAAAAGTAGTAATGTTTATCTTATAAATAAGATTGAACATTTTAGGGACTCCTTGTAGTACAAATATCAAAATACTATACTCAAAGGTATAAAAATCAAAAGATTAAGGAATATAGTATTCTCATGTACGTACCTTACATGATGCCTTCATATTTCCCCGCATCAGCAAATCAACTACGATATAATTCAACCTCTTTATGTGTGAGAGAGAGATGAAACTTTAATGCAAAAATTATAAAAAAATGGTAATATAAATGAAATTATTAATTGCAACAATGAAACACTGAGCCGGCTAAGGGTTACCATCAACTCACCATAAAAATGTATGTCTATTACCAAACTATTAACTACTACGAAACTATTAACCTTTAGAAATGGTTACCACTTTATAATATTTAACTTTTTATTTATTATTTTTTTTTGACATTAAATAAAATAAAAAACATAATTAATTAATAAGAACATTACTTAAAACCAATTACATAACTTAAATTTAGAGGTTGTTTGGCTTAGCTTTTTAAACCCTAAAAGTTTTTTTTGAAAAAGTTACAAAAAGTCAGGATTTCATGATTTTTCCAAAAAGTTCTTTTTGCTTATGTAAAAACTTCAAAAGAAACCATTTTGCCAAACATCTTTTGTTTTTTTTTCTTTTTCAAAAAATACTTTTGGTTTTAAAAAGCCAAGCCAAACACCCCCTTAAAACCTAAATTACTAAAAAAAACATAGAATTTTAAACCTAAGTTACTAAAAAAACATAGAAAATAATAATAATAATAATAATAATAATAATAATAATAATAATAATAATAATAATAGGAGTATAAAAGTCTATAGGGTGGAATTTATAAATTTTAAAAATCTATTTTGCGAAGGAAATTAGGGATGAGATTTGTTACTTTTGACCCAAATTACTTAACAGACCATAGTCTACAATTGTTGAAAAATATGTTCCTCACTTGAAGACCTACATATTTCACATCTTCAAAGTTTTGCATATTTTGCATCTTCAAAGTTTAAATGTCAAATGTTTTTTTTAATTGCTTCTAAGGCCTCCAAACCGTCAAAAAGGAAGCCAACCAATAGCAAGCTCCGTCTTCGTCCGTCTTTGTAGAGACTCCAACAAAGTCAACGGACGTTGGAGCGGTGTTCACGCGTCCTTGTGGCTGCCAAGTCAGCTTTAACGTGTGAGTTTATACTCTACTCCTAATAGCCTAATGCTAGCCCTTCCACCAAAGATAGATGTGAAATGAAAAAAGAATCTTGTGGTACTGGTGGGTAGATGGGGTACATAAATGGATGTACATGATTGCCTGATATCACCAAGTTTATCGTATAAATCAAAATAATCAAGTAAAATGTACTATATGTGATCATCTTCAACACATAATCAAAATCAATAATAAGATTAATTTTGTATTTATCCGCAAGAGTGTAGAAGGACTTGCCATTCTTTTTAATTGCCTAATATTATTATCCATGATGTAATGAAATCCGGCTAATACCGTGGAATAAAAGATTTGCTAACGTTACATGTTTACATGCTAATATAAACATATTAAGTTAATTACTAGTTTAGTCTATTCTTATTGTTAAATGTTAATTTCCGTTCTAGCGTTTAAATCTGATAAGCTAGTTTAAAACTAACCTTAAATGTTACAAGATATTTTTTTTTGCCTTTTATCGAAGAACAACTTAGAAATTTGAAAAATACTTTAAAAATGCGAAGAACAACTATCTTATATCCGGATTCCGG
Organism: Lactuca sativa; assembly: GCF_002870075.4. NCBI lineage: Eukaryota > Viridiplantae > Streptophyta > Magnoliopsida > Asterales > Asteraceae > Lactuca > Lactuca sativa. Next base: position 199,356,199 of record NC_056631.2, on the reverse strand, counting down.
ATTCCGGAATATCTATTTGAAAATGTTACTTTTTTTTCCCTAGAAAATGTAATTTTAGTATATGACATAAAGTCACTCGGTGACAAATAAATGGACTCCAAAATACAATGTTAATTTCTAACTCGGGTTATTTTGGTAAATAGAGAAAAACTTAGTTACTATATATCTTATATCCTATATATATCTCCCAAAAATTGAAATGAGAGAAACTGTATATAGTACCTAGAGGTTACAGTGACCTTTTATTACATAATATTAAATCCTTCCAAATCTCAAAAAACAATTTTGTTTGTACTGTAGTAAGAGCCAATAAAAATTTAAGACATCAAAGAGATAGATTAAGACAACACATATTTAAAAAAAAAAAAAAAAAAAAAAAAAGGTTGTGGTTACCCTTAAAAGCATTTATATAATATGCATTGTCAGCATGATATTAAGAAATCACCTGGTGTCATTAACTGAAAAAAGTCCATATAAGCTAATCATCGTTCATTTGCTCACTTCATTGAAGATACATATTCATTTCTGACGAAAAACAAATACTGTCTTTATCAATAATCGATCTTTTGTGGTGTGTACGTAAACAGTTTGATCAAATATTTACAATAACAGAAACATTAGTAATGGGAATATGGGATTCATAGTTCATAAGGTAGAATTAACAATTGTAAATGTGTTGACATTTTCGTGTGCGAGTGAAATAAATCATTGTACGGACACAGCTGGCTAGCTACAATACTAATTGGACTTTTCTTTAGGACAAAGGTACTTCTTCAAGATAACCATGTAGTTTTTTTTTTTTTTTTGATAAATTCAAAGGTTACTTCTTTTCTAGTGAACTAGTGGCTCTTAAAGATGGGATTTGACACCTTATGGTCACTTGTTATATATGGCGACTGGACCCACCTTACTCTATGATATGCTTATCTTTTAAGACAGTGACTTACTAAATTGGCCTAATTAAAGATTAGATAGTAGATCCCAATAAACCAAATCGCATGAATGTGGTTGATGCTTGGATTTCAAATACGAAACAAGAAACAAAAAGGCTCGGGGTATCTCCTATATCAAGTAATAGTATACTAAGTCTGTTTTTAAGATCTTGATATGGTTTTAATCCACATGCTGTCATGGAGATTGTAGCTAATAATATGTTGGAAGAGATTGGGGGATCTCTAAGAATTACGAAAATTATCGTAGATATTACCAAAAGAGCCTTTGAGATTGAGGGCTACTCTAACATATAAAAAGAGAGAGATGAGACCATGTCTAGCTGATATGTGAAACGAACACGTTCAATTGTTGTTCAATTTTATGTTCTTCAAAAGAGCTTTTAAGAGAGAGAGTATACTATAACATATATAGATCGAACAGACAAGGCTGTGTTTAGCAGATATGTAACACTAACATTACATCATTAACATTTCCTAATTAAAGATATTGAAGATATGTAACACTAACATTACATCATTAACATTTCCAAATTAAAGATATTGATTCTTCCACCAAACTAGGGATATCTTTTGTCCTACTCATTTGTGGTGCTTAAGGATACAAGTCACTTCAAATTCTTGTCTTTAGGCAACCTTTACAAGCCAACTAGCACAACCCCACTTCACCCCTTCTTTTATGGAGCTATAAAAAGACATTGCCACCTATTGCAACAAACCACTTCTTAAGGCTTGACTTAGAGTACTGTTCTTTATTCTTTACACCTAAAGTCTCACAATTTACTTCCTCGATCTTACTTTTCCACCATTTTCCACACATCAACTCCATACTCTTCCTTTTTCTTCATAGCGTATTTGCATGGCAACTAACTCTATGTCCTCAAGTGGATCGGGTTCATGGACAGCCAAGCAAAACAAGGACTTTGAAGTGGCTCTTTCTGTGTTTGACAAAAATACCCCTGACCGTTGGCACAATGTTGCCAAAGCTGTTGGTGGGAAGACTGCAGAAGAAGTGAAGAGGCATTATGAAATCCTTGTTGAGGATGTGAAGCACATCGAGAGTGGTCAAATTCCTTTTCCAAATTATAGGACCACTAGGGGGCATAACTAAGGTAACATATATACGAAACCAATAATGATCACCCATATACATATAATAACAAGCTATCACCTTCTTTAATTATATATAAATATAATATATCATGTCCCCGTTTTGACCATGTTACACATTGGTTCTAGTTCATATGAATTCATAAAACTAAATAACTAATAGTAACACCTATGATCAATATTAGTTGCTAGAGTACAAAATAGAGTACTTATTGTGGCCTAAAAAATAAATAGTAAAGATCCCAATCTATTCTGAACAATATTACCTTGTGGCAACCATAACAATTTTCAGAAAACAAAACTTATAGGGCTATGGAATAAACGCGAAGAAATTAACTGAAGACAATATTTATAGAAAATGATGATTTTTCTTCTATATTCATGAATCTCTTTTTCCATTTTCAGGAAGACAAACGTAAAGCTAAGCATCAATAAACAGGAGAACGATCTTCGTCTTCCGACTACCATGCAATACTATTACATTATTGTAATTCTGGAATCAATAATAAAATTGATTCCTTGATGTAAGTTGATTTCTGTTACATCCTAGCAGAAAATCTCTATCGTTTATAGTTTTCCTGAGGTGAAAATACCAGTATATATCGTCTGAAATCACAGGCGAAGATCTGGTTTATGCTTCTTTTTTCCATGCAATTTCCGCAATTTTGCTGTAATCAATTCTCTAATGAATTCAATATGTTTATTATATGCGTTATAAAAAAAATCCAAATATATATAAATGAAAGAACCTCTGCTAGATTTATTATTTGAGTTAGGGTTATGAGAGCTTCTAACCTTTGGCTTGAAACTAGGGTTTGCACTGGATGCCTACACGGTCGCTGCATCAGGTAGCATGTATGAAAAAGAATTTGTAAAAAATATTTAAAAAGGGATTTTGAAACAAAAACCTAATATGTAAAATATATATATATATATATATATATATATATATATATATATATATATATATATATATATATATATTAAAAAACACTAACAAAAACAATCTAAAGAAATCTTATATAAAGACATTTCTCCATGATTTTTTGATATTATTACCAATTATAATAGCTAGCCCTAAAAATATTAGACAATTATTGTTACATAGATGATTGATAAACTTTTTGTTGTTATTCCTAATGGTTGTTAGCTACGTTTGATTATGATAAATGATCATATATAATACATAGATTTAGAAAGAAAAACAAAACAAAACGCAAATAGCCAAATACTTTCAAAAATAAAAGAGATCATAATCTTAAAATTTTACATTTTATGAAAAAATTGATAATAGAAATATATACTACAATATGGTTAGAAAACAACAAAATCTTTAGCAATAAATAAGTTGCTATGTAAAAAATAATAACTATCTTGGTAGAAAATATTAAAAAGAAAGAGGATGTTGGGTTTCGAACCTCAGGCCTTAATTAAGGTTGAAAACCATTGGTGTGGTGCATCGGTGATATTGGTTAAACGATGCTGCACATTAAATATAAAATAATTAAAATATTAATACGCAAGAGTAAAAAAGAGGCGAAAAAGCATGAGTTCTTACCTTCTTCTAATTCCATAAACCAAGATCTACATTTATCATGTGTGCAATAACAATCTACGTTAGGAGCCATAATATAAAGAAAACCTTCTCATTTGATGAATTGGAAACATTGTTTTCCATTAATATTTACCCAATTCATATATTTGTTTGATGTGTTTTCGGAGGAAGTTTGAAAAAAAAAGATGTAAAAGATTATGCAAACAAAAATAGTAAAAACTATTCAGTAGAAAAACATAAAAAATCAAAGTCGAAATTTATTTAGGAAAATTTGTAAACATTTTTCGAGTGAATATGTAAAGAATGTTGGAAAAAAAGATTTACACAAAGTTGTATAAAATGGTATAAAGAAGTAAGTTTAAAAAAATATAAAAAGATATTGTGGACATTTTGTAATCTATAAATTATTTTTACCAAATTTGTAAATAATTGGGTTAAATTTTAAAAAAAGTAAACAAAATTCTTAAAAAAATTTAAAACGTTGTGATAAAACAGTAAAAAGAAAACAATGTGGGTTAAAACTGTAAAAATGAAAAGTGAAGGGGCAATAACTGGGTCTAGTAGTTATGTGGGTCCGATTTTGTTCGGATCTAGCACCTTGGGCCGGTTTGGTGTTAATGCGCCCAAAAATACCTGCCATATTGACCCTGGTAAAAAAATGAAAATCATGCCTTAAAGAATTGAACTTTGGTGCTGATTTAGAGAAAAACCGCTTACCAGTGAGCTAGCATTAATTCCATGTTATATTAGCTATGAAAATAATATAAAAAATAACTTGAAGATACTTTATAGGGAAAAATATTCTGAAATGTAACTAACTGTTGAGTTTGTTTTCATTTGGTCCATTTTTTTGTACCTAATATATTATCAAACTTTTTGTTTATATTCACCATAACCTTTTTGACCGGCTATCACTGGTGACAATCTGTCAAAAGGTTATGGTGTACACAAACAACTAGTTTGATGGTGTATAGGGTACAAAAAAAAAAAAAACCAAATGATAACAAACTCAACAGTTGGTTACCATCATGAGTCATTTTCCCCCGAAAAGTTAAATGAAATTAAAGTTGCAAAAGTATCAAAGACGGTAACTTTCTTAGGCCATAATGTACATTAAGAGCGTTTCGGAGGGGTAGCTTTGTCAAACACTTCAGCTTCGTTTTTTTGTCTTCAGAAAGTACATCCAAACCTTCCTTGAGTAGTCGTTGATAAAGCTTACAAAGTATTGTCAGCTGCCATGAGACTGCACTAGAGAGGGACCCATAAACCCGAGTGAACATACTCGAGAATCTCCATGCTTGAGTGTTGAACCAAGCTGAACTTCACCCTGCTTTGCATCTCTCTAACACAAGCTTCACCAAGTTTAACCTGTCCATTTACATCTCCACCAAACAAACCATGTTTTTTCTTTATTATACCCTCATCACTCATGTGCCCCATTCTATGATGCTACAACTATGTTTTATCATCATACTCATCCAAGGATTTGGGACACAATCACCGTTCCTCTAACCATAAAACCATCAAGGAAATAAATCTCATGATTTATATTTCCATTCATAACTATAAGAGCACACTTGGAGACTCTTATAGAGATCAGGTTCTTTCAAAGATTTGGGATAAACTACAATCTAGTTTCCTGATCATTTCATCAGGTATCTTGATCAACACTATATTATTGATGGGTTTTGAGCATTCTAACACTTCCTAAGTGTACATGCAACCCTAATAAACCTTGGATCTATGTTTGTCTAAGATTCATGCAAAGTTGATTTCCAAGGTTCATGATTCTATCTAGCATACATGGGGAACATTTTAACTTAAATGAAAGCTAGAATAACATACCTTGTTGTTGATTTTGATTCCTTGAAACCTTGTGAGCCTAGCACCCCAAGTGTGATGCCTCAAATGTTTCACACAACACCAAAGGCTATGGAGTAAACTTGGAGAGAAAGTATAACACTCAAAAATCGGCCAAGCCATCAAGTATGCATGTGTAGCCGATTTTGGGAGAAACATGAGCTTTATATAGTGTGTTGCATTAGGGTTATGTGACATCCCCATTTTCACGGCCATAAAAGACCGATTTTGTTTATGCTTTGTTTGAAAATCAGAGTAACATTTTTAAATAAAAGTGTTGCGGAATTTGTCCCAAAACAAAATATGATAAAGATTTATCAAAAGCATTTCCATAGAAATGTATTTCATTAAAAAGACTCGGGATGTCATGTTCGATACAGATCATAAGCATAAACCATACAACATAGGCCTTACTACATTATTCCGTATGTACAGGCCTAAAATTCCTTAATCTCTCATCCCAAGACATCACATCTATGCTCATGCGCCACTACCTGTAATACAAGAAACTGAGTGGGTCAGGCTTGGGAGCCTGGTGAGCACATAAGGTTTTCAACCCACAATAAATAAGTTTATTAACTTTATCAAACCAAACAAACCCAATTACCCGTTCTCGTTATCCTCACTTTACGTCCCTAAAACATCTAACACAAGGGACCTAGTCTAAGGACTATCATCGGGATGGACACTACTGCTAAGGGGATTCCTCAGCAAGAAATGTTCTTAAGACAACCATGTGGGGGATGGAGTACACCTGGTGAGCACACAGTTCAAATAAACACACAGTTAAAATAAACACCTACATGTTGCAAGCCTGCTAACTGGACTATCTAGAATAGTTTGTGGTCGTCATCTATACTCCGTTAGATGACTGGATCATCAATAACATCTATAACGATACCTCTCATTATTTTATTTGGTCACACAACAACTATTACATCTACCCATGTTATACCCAACACATTTTGTAGATATAAAATACATATACAGTTTATATCATTTAAAAAAAATGTATAAAATCGTTCATCCAGCATAGATAGCAAGTATACAGATAATATGCACACACATCACGTAATTTATATAAAATACTTCATATCTATGTGTAAGCTGAAAGTAACTATGCACTCACCTGAAAAGTTAGTGAATCCGAACTCAGACAGTGTTTCGCTTCTTAAAAATAATTTCCTTCGACGAAACCTAGTATTATTACCACTAGAGTTTAGTCTATTATTCGCCGAGACTAATTAATAGTCTAGCTATTATTACTATTATATAAGCGTCAAACAATACTTATATAACCCATAATAATAGCCTAAGTACTTATTATAAGTTTCTAATAACGTTACTATAATTAAATAAACGATATATTAAAAATAGCGTAGGCGTAGCTCACTTACAGCGGGTTTTATAGAAAACCGGGCTTTGCTTGGAGCAGCGTTCCCGAGCCGAAAATCTCTTCATCTCGGAGCTGTCGAGCACTCCGGGGCTTCCACCTCATGCTAGGGAGGTTCCCTAGGCTTTTTGGGGGGTTTCGGGGCTAGAGAGAGGTTCTAGAGAGAGAGTAAAGAGAAGAAAGAATGAGAAAGGTGTGAAGAAAATGAGGGTGGGAGAGGTTCTATTTATAGGGTGAAAATTGGTTGAACTTGGTGCCACATGTTACCATCTAGTGGCAACACTTGGGGAGAAAGTAATGGCCAAGATTGTGCCACATCACCCATTTTCGCACAGCACACTTCTGACTTCTAAAATCTTTAACTTTCACACACGATATCCGTTTTTGACGTTCTTTATATCCACGCGTAGGTAAAAATAAGATCTACAACTTTCATTTTGACTCCGTTGGCTAATTCTTGACCGATCTTAAATTTAACAGTACAATGAGATTATTGCCACACCCCCAAACCAGGCGGCGGAAACGTTCGGGGGCTGTCGTGACTCAATTGAATACCATAACATTGTATATATATGAAACGTAACAACATTCGTCACCATGCATTAATATAGTACAACCAGTAAAGTTTACAAGAAGTACATTGTTTAAACATTACATTCCCAAAATAAATTGTTCGATTCGTACATAAATAAACTGCAAGCCATCACTGAATATGATTTCCTTAGATTCACTGGTTCCCTGAGAATACAAGTATTTTGAAAAAACGTCAACATATGAAATGTTGGTGAGTTCATAAGCTGTATTTGAAAAACAATGTTTCGTATCGTTTGAAAACCACCAGAAAATCCGATATTTTCTGAAAAGAAAAGCTTTTGAAAACGTTTGTGAAGATCCATGAGTATGCTTGTTTGTTTCTATACTTGTAAAAATTGTTTATTGAAGTCGTATGTATTTCGAATCTGTATGTATTGAGAAACCCTAGGAAAACCCGATGTTTTCCTAATTCTTTGAATTCCATGAATTTACATTGAAACCATTGCAACGCGTGAAGTTATCAATACCAGGCGACGTTGGATTATTTTTGAGCATGATTATTTGCTACAAACACGCGTTACACAAACGACTAGTCTATAGCAATACTAACGATCCCGTAGGCGTCGTCCGTACTAATCACGTTATCCAACCGCCCTGACTACGTGTAGTCCCACATCCGAAGAGAAAGAGGACACGAAGGCCTCGATGACTCCATTAGCCGGTTGGGGATAAAAAGGTACGAGGGGTCCCAGACCCGCCTCGCATAAAAAGGTAGACTCTACTAGCGATACCAAAGGACCCTTGGGGACCAGTAGTATACAAGCCATTGAAAGTCCTTTTACGTTGTGTCGGATCGGTAAAACCCAACACTTCGTAAGATAGAGGTCTTCGGGCCTTAAGATCAGGTCATTGGGCTAGCTAGGCTCAACAAACAAGATTTTACACTTTTGGGGCCCAAAGATGGTGCGTAGACGTCTGTGCACACTCGCATGTATATTGAATTCCCAACGTTATTAGTATGAATCGTAGTGTCGTAGTGTCATAGTGTCGTCGTGTTAGTAGTTTCGGATTTTTATTGGTTCGAGACCGAACCAATTCGTTTAACAACGACTTTTGGTGTTGTAATGTATTGTATTTCATCGATAGTCGCGGTGCCATCATTTGGTCAAATTGCATGTATTGAATTAGCCTTGAAAGTTTTCTGTTTTCAGCCCCTCATTGTTTGTAAAATTTACTTTTTCAACCCTTTATTTAAATACTTTCCGGTTTGGTCCTTAAATCAATTTTCTTGACATTTTAACACCAAAAATTATTGAAATTAATATTTTTCAGCATAATTTTCATAGAAAACAGCTTAAGTCCCTGAAATTTCAGCTTTCTCGGTTATAACCCTTCTTTTTCGCAATTTTGACAATTTTGGCCCAAATTGTAAAATTTTTGCAACTTTGGTCCTTTTTAAATTTAAAAAGCATTTTAAACCTTTGAAAAGGACTTGGAACACTTATAGTCCACTGTTTTACAGAAAAACACAGTTTTGGCCCTCCAAAACAGAAAATTTCGCATAATGGGCCTCATTGGGCCGAAAATGTCATTTTTAGCCCATTAAGCTTGAAATTTATGTTTTTAATTCTCTAAATGAGTATATTTCCAGAAATGGTTTTATTGAAACTGTTTTGACACACCTTATCCATCAGAATTCGTGATATGTCAATTTGGGCCCTTAATTTTGTATTTTTCACATTTTAGGTCCAAAAATTGTGTTTTTAGCCCAAAGAAATTGTTACTAAGCCATGTAGCTATTTTTCTAGAAACACATTGTATGTAGAAATATATTTGATGTTAAAATCATTTAACATAAGGTATATCTCGGTTTTGAGGGATTTTATGGCTAGATCCAACATTATAACACACAAAAGCACACATATAAGCATGGAAATCATACAAAGCACACAAAACACATATAGATCTACACTTTCACTTGTAATCCCCCCCCCCCCAAAAAAAAAACTCATAAAAACAGAAAATAGGGGGTATGAAGCTCACCTTGTTTGAAGCTTTCGGTTTTTGAGGAAAAGATGGAAGAAAATGAAGTGATTTTTCGGCCTTAGCAACTTTCCTTGGTAGATCTCGAGTTTGGTGACTTCTAAGGTGTATGATCACAAGTTGGAATAGATTTAGAAGAGGTTTTTGATGGAATGAAATAGCTAGATCATGGATATAAGTAAATACTTACCTAAGATGATGATTAGCTTGAAAGATCCTCTTGGAAGCTTCTAAATTTCGAGATTTTTGAGTGGGGAGGGAGGAGTTTTCTTGAGAGAGTTGAGAGATTTTTGTGAATGTGTGTGTGTTTGAGTATGGCCGAGAGTGAGAGAGAGGAGAGAAGAGAAGTGATTTTGAAGTGATATGTGCTTGGAAGTATGAGTTCCATGCATAGATACCCTTTGGTTAATAATGAGGTGGCATGCATTAAGTCAACTCTTCCATTTCCTCTTGGGCTTGGGCATTGGGCCGAGAATTTGGAAGGGAAAAGGAGAAATTTGGGCCTTTGCCCCTAATCCCAATATTAGAGTTAATCTTGGGTATGTTTTAAGTCTAAAGGAATGTGGTAGGATTTTTATATTTTTATTGGACTAGTTTAGGTTATTCATGTATCAAGGCTTTTAATTCATTTCATTCTAGGCCCAACATGGCCCAAAATGTTGAAATAAATTAGTGTGGGTCCAATTAGAGCCCAATTAGGGTTCTAAGCCCATGATAGTCTAATTGGAAGCTTATTGGTCCATTTGGATCCAATAGGGAAGTCCTAGTCCAAAATGGACTTAAACAAGGACTTCTAAGGTCTCCAATTGTTTGATGACTATTTGTAGTACTTTGTATGATGTATTTTATTGAAGTTTTTGGACGTCACACTCATAGGTGTCACACATGTTCTTAAGTTTTGGATTCACATTAACTTGAGTGTATAGATTACATGACACAAAATTTCCAGTTGTGACATCATCCCCCCGTTAGAGGGAATTTCGTCCCGAAATTCTGTTTGAAAGCTAGATTTGAGAATGCTAGAATAGCTGAGGGTACTTTTGCTTCATTTGGTCTTCGCGTTCCCAAGCGACTTCTGGCCCACGCTTTGCGTTCCACCGTACCTTCACGATCGGGATGCAGCTCTGTTTAGTACGCTTCACCTCCCTGTCCATGATTTCGATTGGTTCTTCGACGAACAGGAGATTCTCATTGATTTCGATTTCGTCAAGAGGAACGACAAGGGTTTCGTCTGATAGGCACTTCTTTAGGTTAGAGACATGAAACACAGGGTGTACAACGTTTAGCTCCGCGGGTAGTTGTAGTCTGTAGGCTACCGGACCTATTCGGGCAAGAATTTCAAAAGGTCCAATGTATCGCGGGTTCAGCTTTCCCCGTTTTCCGAAACGTATAACCCCTTTCCAGGGTGAGACTTTCAACAATACTCGATCACCGACCTGGAATTCTAAGGGCTTTCGCCGTCTATCGGCGTAGCTCTTTTGTCGGTCACGCGATGCTTGTAATCGAGCTCTGATCTGGACGATCTTTTCTATGGTTTCGCGAATGATCTCCGGTCCCGTTAGTGCCCTGTCCGACGTATGCGTTTTTGCTAGCTGGGTGTCACCTACTTCAGCCCAACATAACGGTGATCTACATTTACGCCCGTACAGTGCTTCGAAAGGAGCCACCTTGATGCTCGAATGGTAACTATTGTTATATGAAAACTCGATCAACGGTAGGTGGGTATTCCAAGACTTTCCAAAGTCTATCACACATGCACGAAGCATGTCTTCAAGCGTCTGAATGGTTCGTTCGCTTTGGCCGTCCGTTTGTGGGTGATATGCGGTGCTCATGTCGAGATGAGTTCTCATTGCCTTGTGGAGTGATTGCCAAAAGCGCGATGTGAACCTACTGTCCCTATCCGAGATGATAGATTTTGGCACTCCATGGAGTCTTACGATTTCTCGTAGGTACAAACGCGTCAGTCTCTCCATCTTGTAGGATTCTTTGATTGGTAGGAAATGGGCAGATTTCGTCAGTCGGTCGATTATTACCCATATGGTGTCCAGTCCGTCCGGCGTCTTGGGCAGCTTGGTCACGAAATCCATAGAAGTCCCCTCCCATTTCCACTCAGGGATTGTCGGTTGCTGTAACAATCCTGAAGGTTTCTGGTACTCCACCTTTACTTTGGCGCACGTAAGGCACTTACTAACATAGGTCGCGATTTCCGCCTTCATGTTAGGCCACCAATAGTGTTGTTTAATGTCCAAATACATCTTGTCCGATCCAGGATGAATGGAGTATCGTGTCTTGTGGGCTTCCTTCATAACGGTCTCCCTAAATCCTCCAATTTTTGGGACCCAAATACGGTTCATGAAGTAGTATACCCCATTCTCTCTTGCTTCTAGGTTCTTTTCCATCCCGCGCAATGCCTCGCTAATTCTATTTTCCGTTTTCATAGCCTCCGACTGGACTGATGCAATTTGAGTGGCCAGATGAGATTGAATGGTTATCGAGTGCGTTTTCGTATGGCGATTAATGTACTCCTTCCGACTTAATGCATTAGCTACCACAATGGCCTTACCTGGATGGTACTTGATCTCGCATTCGTAGTCGTTTAGCAATTCCACCCATCTTCGTTGTCTCATGTTCACCTCCTTCTGATTCAAGATGTGCTGGAGGCTCTTGTGGTCCGTGAAGATGGTGCACTTTGTACCGTACAGGTAGTGCCTCTAAATTTTTAGAGCAAAGACCACGGCTCCCAGTTCTAGGTCATGGGTCGTGTAATTTACTTCGTGCGTCTTTAGTTGGCGGGACGCATATGCTATCACTCTTCCACGTTGCATGAGAACGCAACCTAAGCCCTGATTCGACGCGTCACAGTAGACTACAAAATCTTCCGTTCCTTCAGGTAGAGATAGTACAGGAGCGCTACAGAGAGCTTGCTTCAAGGTTCGAAACGCAATCTCTTGTCGGTCTGTCCACTTGAATGGCACGCCCTTTTGCGTAAGCAAGGTAAGCGGCTTGGCGATCTTAGAGAAGTTTTGGATGAATCTCCTATAGTAGCCTGCTAGGCCTAAGAACTGACGAATTTCTGTGGGCGTAGTCGGAGTTGCCCATCCTTCCACAGCTTTGACCTTAGAGGGGTCCACATGAATTCCGTCTTGGCTAACCACGTGGCCTAGGAAATTCACACTCCGGAGCCAGAACTCGCACTTGGAGAGTTTGGCGTAAAGCTTTTCCGATCGCAGAGTGTCTAGAATTTGTCGGAGATGTTGGCCATGCTCCTCTTTGCTTCGAGAATAGACGAGGATGTCATCGATAAATACAATGACGAAGTTGTCAAGGAACGGTCGACAGATTCGATTCATTAGGTCCATAAATGCGGCAGGTGCATTTGTTAGACCGAAGGGCATTACGACGAATTCATAATGTCCGTAGCGGGTTCGGAAAGCGGTTTTAGGAATATCCTCTTCTCGGACTTTGAGTTGGTGGTATCCGGACCGTAGATTTATTTTGGAAAAATAACTAGCTTCTTGGAGTTGGTCGAACAGATCATCGATTCGTGGGAGTGGGTAGAGGTTTTTAACAGTGAGTTTATTTAACTCTCTGTAATCGATGCACATTCTGAAAGATCCGTCCTTCTTTTTGACAAAGAGCACCGGAGCTCCCCATGGCGAGTAGCTAGGTCAGATAAATCCCTTGTCCAGAAGCTCACTGAGTTGGCTGGACAAGTCCTGCATTTCAGCAGGAGCCAACCGATATGGTGATTTAGTGAGAGGAGTCGCTCCTGGAACAAGGTCGATTCGGAACTTAACCTGTCTCTCTGGGGGTACTCCTGGAAGATCTTCAGGAAACATGTCCGGGAATTCACACGCTACCGGAATATCTTGGATGTTAGTTTCTTCTTTGGTCTTGTCCACTATGTGAGCCAAGAACGCCAAATTGTTCTTTCGCAAATGTTTTTGTGCTTTGATGCACGAGATGAGACGAAGATTCGTACTGGGTTTGTCTCCGTAAATTACTAGGGTTTCGTGATTCGGAAGAGGAAGGCGAACGGCCTTCTCGTGGCACATAATCTCAGCATGGTGGGGGCTTAACCAATCCATGCCGATAATCACATCGAAACTCCTAATTGGTACTGGCATTAGGTCTATTCGAAAAACGTGCTGGTTAAGGGTTAGGGTACATCCGATGTAGATCTCCCCAGTGGAGCCGGTTTTCCTATTGGCCATTTCCACCGTATAGGTTTCATTTAGCTTCTGGGGTTGTTGCTCTAATAAATGTTTAAACTTCTCGCTCACGAAACTTCGCTCCGCTCCAGTATCAAATAAGATGCATGCATAAGTGTGGTTTAGGAGGAACGTACCGGTCACAACTGCGGGATCCTGAACTGCATCACTCTGACCCATAGTCAGCATTGTTCCTGCTCCTCTGTTTCCTGAGTTGTTGTTAGGGCAATCTCGGCGGAAATGCCCCGTCCTTCCACACCCGAAGCAGGTGTGGCTAGGCCCTGCATTATTGCCGCCGGCATTGGTGCTGTTGTTATTGCGGTAGTTGTTGTTGTTGTTGTTCTGGTTGTTTCCTTGACTCTGGTTCTGAGGAGGGTATGTACTGCAGAACCTTGCAGTGTGTCCCCTTCGGTTGCAACTAGTGCAATGGAGTTCCCTGCATTCGCCGTGATGGTGGAGGCCGCACTTATTGCATTTGGGAAGATTACCGGAGTAGGGTCTTGAAGCATTTGACGCAGCTGAGGCTGGAGCATGTGGTGTGGCTGGAACCGGTGCGGTGACAGCGTTAACTGCCACTGTTTGCTGCTTTTTAGAGGTCTCGGGGCCCTGACGCCCCTTCCTCTTGGGGTTCTTCCCTCTCCTGCCATCACCCTCCTTTTTCTTCTCAGTCTCTACTGGCTTCTCGCCCCTTTTGTTGTTATGATCGTATAACCTCTTTGCCAATCTCTTCGCACTGTCAAACGTTTCAGGGTTCGCAACTACCACATTCCCTTGAATGGGGGATGTCAGTCCCCAGATGAATCGTTCAACCTTCTTTCCTTCTGATGTGATCATACCCGGGCACAACAGAGATAATTCGCTAAATCTCGATATGTAGGCATCGATGTTCGCATTCTGCACCGTGAGGTTCCATAGTTCCTGCTCCATCTTTTGTATTTCGCCTCGGGGGTAGTACTCAGCCATTAACATTTCTTTCATTTCTGCCCATGGGATAGAGTTGGCGACAGGGAGCGTCATAGCTTCCACGTGTCCGTTCCACCAAGTGAGAGCTTGGTCCACAAAAGTGCAGGCCGCGAACTTCACCTTCATCTGCTCGGGGCAATCGCATATCTCGAACACCGACTCTACCTTCTCGATCCATCGCTTCAGGGTGATCACCCCTCCAGTGCTGTTGAAAGTCCGGGGTTTAGCGTTTGCAAAGTCCTTGTAGGTGCACGTCTTAGTGGGTCCTTGATTCGTCCCGTTGTTCGAACGTCCAGAGCCTTGCCCGTTGCCTCCTCCGTTGTTCTCTCGGTGAAGTTGTGCCATAGCTGCTGTGACCGCAGCGGACACGGCTGCCTGGAAAGCAGTGGTGTCGACTTCGGGCGAAGTTGGCTCGGGATTTCCGCGAGTAGCTCGGCGAGGCATCTTTCTGTCATGAAACGGAAAGATGTTGAGTGTATGTGGTCTCTGTGAGGTCGTGATCCTACTAACTAGATGTATGGTACGAACCTAAACATTACTACCATCAGGCATACAATCATAACTTCTCAACACATAACAACTTGTAATATCATAGCAAAACACATAAAAGTTTATTAATATTGTCCGCGTTTAATACAAGAAAATTTGCTCGTAAGAGCATACATAAGTGACACTAATCCGACAGCATAACGGCTCCATGTGCAGTGTAGTCACTTAAACATAGAGCCGAAGTACATAACATAATTCCTAATGACCTACCATGATAAGTCCATCCCTAACCGCGATGAGCTGCGTCTGGAGGTGGTGCCGAGGTCATATGCTGAAATGTTGCGCCAGTAGCTGCGCCATCTCTGCCATGTCTCCAATAACCTCGTCCCTCTCATGCTCTGCTCGCACCGCCCGAGCTTCCATAGCATACAGCTGTTGCCGCAGTGCGGCGATCTCCGCTTCGAGGGAACGGTTCTCTCCTGGGGGGTTCACTGGTGGAGCGGGGTGATCTGGCTGTGCCTCGTTCTCGCATGGCGGGACGGGGTCCTGATCCCCGACCTGACCTTCCTCGTCGTCGTCATCGATCTCTCCAAATTCGTAGTTAGTGTCTACATATTCGTCGGGTCCGACGCCGTGTGCTTCCCCCAGATTCTCCCCCGGTTCATCCCCAAGTATCCCGTGAGCTACTAGGACCTGATGAAACTAGATACCCTGCTGCTCTTCCTCAGGCTCCTCCTCCTCTAGCCACCCATTGTTTCCCTGATTAGGGAAATAGGGGTCTCCAGGGTGATGAAAACCAGCCATGCTGTCTGCGCGAGTACGTAAATATGCTAACATTATTCCTAGGTGCTATGACTATTGTACAGACTAAGCAAACGTTCTCTTGTTGGTGATAAAGGGTATAGTTTTAGGTTCCCTAGCTATCCCGATCTCATCAAGACGTGTGTTAGTTTTACTTTGGAGAGAATGTAGTTGATCAGGCTACATTCACTCCTTGGTATCACTAAGAATAGTCCCGAATTAACCGAGATACCAGCATTATTGTGTTTGATTCGGCGTTAGGTCCTTGTTCCTAATGCAAGCAAGCATGTTTTATTTACTTGTTTTCTTCAGAGTTATGTTAGTCCCTCTTTTTGGTTTATAGTTGCATATCAATGTGTGGCTCGACATGCTAGTTCACTATAAACAAAGCTCTGATACCAACCTGCCACACCCCCAAACCAGGCGGCGGAAACGTTCGGGGGCTGTCGTGACTCAATTGAATACCATAACATTGTATATATATGAAACGTAACAACATTCGTCACCATGCATTAATATAGTACAACCAGTAAAGTTTACAAGAAGTACATTGTTTAAACATTACATTCCCAAAATAAATTGTTCGATTCGTACATAAATAAACTGCAAGCCATCACTGAATATGATTTCCTTAGATTCACTGGTTCCCTGAGAATACAAGTATTTTGAAAAAACGTCAACATATGAAATGTTGGTGAGTTCATAAGCTGTATTTGAAAAACAATGTTTCGTATCGTTTGAAAACCACCAGAAAATCCGATATTTTCTGAAAAGAAAAGCTTTTGAAAACGTTTGTGAAGATCCATGAGTATGCTTGTTTGTTTCTATACTTGTAAAAATTGTTTATTGAAGTCGTATGTATTTCGAATCTGTATGTATTGAGAAACCCTAGGAAAACCCGATGTTTTCCTATTTCTTTGAATTCCATGAATTTACATTGAAACCATTGCAACGCGTGAAGTTATCAATACCAGGCGACGTTGGATTATTTTTGAGCATGATTATTTGCTACAAACACGCGTTACACAAACGACTAGTCTATAGCAATACTAACGATCCCGTAGGCGTCGTCCGTACTAATCACGTTATCCAACCGCCCTGACTACGTGTAGTCCCACATCCGAAGAGAAAGAGGACACGAAGGCCTCGATGACTCCATTAGCCGGTTGGGGATAAAAAGGTACGAGGGGTCCCAGACCCGCCTCGCATAAAAAGGTAGACTCTACTAGCGATACCAAAGGACCCTTGGGGACCAGTAGTATACAAGCCATTGAAAGTCCTTTTACGTTGTGTCGGATTGGTAAAACCCAACACTTCGTAAGATAGAGGTCTTCGGGCCTTAAGATCAGGTCATTGGGCTAGCTAGGCTCAACAAACAAGATTTTACACTTTTGGGGCCCAAAGATGGTGCGTAGACGTCTGTGCACACTCGCATGTATATTGAATTCCCAACGTTATTAGTATGAATCGTAGTGTCGTAGTGTCATAGTGTCGTCGTGTTAGTAGTTTCGGATTTTTATTGGTTCGAGACCGAACCAATTCGTTTAACAACGACTTTTGGTGTTGTAATGTATTGTATTTCATCGATAGTCGCGGTGCCATCATTTGGTCAAATTGCATGTATTGAATTAGCCTTGAAAGTTTTCTGTTTTCAGCCCCTCATTGTTTGTAAAATTTACTTTTTCAACCCTTTATTTAAATACTTTCCGGTTTGGTCCTTAAATCAATTTTCTTGACATTTTAACACCAAAAATTATTGAAATTAATATTTTTCAGCATAATTTTCACAGAAAACAGCTTAAGTCCCTGAAATTTCAGCTTTCTCGGTTATAACCCTTCTTTTTCACAATTTTGACAATTTTGGCCCAAATTGTAAAATTTTTGCAACTTTGGTCCTTTTTAAATTTAAAAAGCATTTTAAACCTTTGAAAAGGACTTGGAACACTTATAGTCCAGTGTTTTACAGAAAAACACAGTTTTGGCCCTCCAAAACAGAAAATTTCGCATAATGGGCCTCATTGGGCCGAAAATGTCATTTTTAGCCCATTAAGCTTGAAATTTATGTTTTTAATTCTCTAAATGAGTATATTTCCAGAAATGGTTTTATTGAAACTGTTTTGACACACCTTATCCATCAGAATTCGTGATATGTCAATTTGGGCCCTTAATTTTGTATTTTTCACATTTTAGGTCCAAAAATTGTGTTTTTAGCCCAAAGAAATTGTTACTAAGCCATGTAGCTATTTTTCTAGAAACACATTGTATGTAGAAATATATTTGATGCTAAAATCATTTAACATAAGGTATATCTCCGTTTTGAGGGATTTTATGGCTAGATCGAACATTATAACACACAAAAGCACACATATAAGCATGGAAATCATACAAAGCACACAAAACACATATAGATCTACACTTTCACTTGTAATCCCCCCCCCCGCCCCCCAAAAAAAAAAACTCATAAAAACAGAAAATAGGGGGTATGAAGCTCACCTTGTTTGAAGCTTTCGGTTTTTGAGGAAAAGATGGAAGAAAATGAAGTGATTTTTCGGCCTTAGCAACTTTCCTTGGTAGATCTCGAGTTTGGTGACTTCTAAGGTGTATGATCACAAGTTGGAATAGATTTAGAAGAGGTTTTTGATGGAATGAAATAGCTAGATCATGGATATAAGTAAATACTTACCTAAGATGATGATTAGCTTGAAAGATCCTCTTGGAAGCTTCTAAATTTCGAGATTTTTGAGTGGGGAGGGAGGAGTTTTCTTGAGAGAGTTGAGAGATTTTTGTGAATGTGTGTGTGTTTGAGTATGGCCGAGAGTGAGAGAGAGGAGAGAAGAGAAGTGATTTTGAAGTGATATGTGCTTGGAAGTATGAGTTCCATGCATAGATACCCTTTGGTTAATAATGAGGTGGCATGCATTAAGTCAACTCTTCCATTTCCTCTTGGGCTTGGGCATTGGGCCGAGAATTTGGAAGGGAAAAGGAGAAATTTGGGCCTTTGCCCCTAATCCCAATATTAGAGTTAATCTTGGGTATGTTTTAAGTCTAAAGGAATGTGGTAGGATTTTTATATTTTTATTGGACTAGTTTAGGTTATTCATGTATCAAGGCTTTTAATTCATTTCATTCTAGGCCCAACATGGCCCAATATGTTGAAATAAATTAGTGTGGGTCCAATTAGAGCCCAATTAGGGTTCTAAGCCCATGATAGTCTAATTGGAAGCTTATTGGTCCATTTGGATCCAATAGGGAAGTCCTAGTCCAAAATGGACTTAAACAAGGACTTCTAAGGTCTCCAATTGTTTGATGACTATTTGTAGTACTTTGTATGATGTATTTGATTGAAGTTTTTGGACGTCACACTCATAGGTGTCACACATGTTCTTAAGTTTTGGATTCACATTAACTTGAGTGTATAGATTACATGACACAAAATTTCCAGTTGTGACAATTATACTGTTAAACGTCCACGTAAAATTCATAACTTCTACATACAGACTCTGTTTTCGTCTGTCTTTTTACCGTTGAGTTCCTATTAATGAGATATTCAACTCTCATTTAGGTTGCGTAAGCCAAAAACTGCTCGAACTAAAATTCAAGTTTCGGGTCGTGCACTGCTAAGCCGAATCTTAGAAAAATCATAACTTTCTCATACGAAGTCAGATTTGGGCGTTCTTTTTATGGATGTTCTCGGTTTAACATATACTACAACTTTGGTTTATATCACTAAGTCTAAAAAGTCCTCCATCGTAAATTCACTATCTACGTCTCCTGGTGCCGTGCCGTTTTGCCGTAAAACTTCGGCGGGCCATAACTTCTTCGTTGTAACTCGGATCTTGGCGTTCTTTATATCTTTTGAATCCTTGTTTCAACCACTAAAACTTTATGTAAAGATGTCGGACTTATCTCACACTTTAATTTTGACGCTTATTGTTATTCTTTATTAACTATATATTTATAATAAAGTAATAAGCACACAAATACACATAATTCACATAAAATTCAAATATTTCATCTTTATTACTTCAAAAAGAGTTACAATAGTTGACCTAGACTATTACATCGTCCAAAAATGCTTAGCCCTGAAACCCGGGCGTTACAGGTTACACCATGTAAACCCTAATGTAACATGACTCTTCATTTCATGATCGATGGATTAACTCCATGGAGCATCCTATGGGTGGAACTCAACTTGATAATCCATGGAGCCTCTTAGCCCACTATATAAGTTATGGATGTTTTACATAATCAACCCACATATTTAATTTGTTATCTTTTGATCACTTAATTAATTCTAAATTAATTTTTGATCAAACTAATTAAATAATATTATTAATATATTAGAACTTATAATATATTAATAAACCATAAGTGTTATTTCTCTCATTTATTTTATCCAATGCATGGTGCCATGCAACCCAAATGGACCATGTCGGATCGGGTCAAGTACATACCAGAAATAGTTATGGACTTAGACACCTTATCCAACAGTCTCCCACTTGGATAAGTCTAATAACTATAACTGCAAGTATGACTACAGGAACCGATCGGCAATCGTAGCTCTTTCAAGGTCTCTCAGAACTGAGAAGATGATGATACGCCATTTAAGATAAATGATTATATAATCCTCTATTCTAGATATCAGCCGGACAAGTACATGGAACAATGTCTTACTTATTGTCCAGCAGTTTGTTTTCCGATTTCCGATTTGTTTGACAACGAACTTAATTGAACACATCAACTTAGATCTGACCGGGCCTGGTACATAGGTCAAAACAAAATCATCGAGGGGCCCAGATATCAGCTTCTAATCCAAGAAGGAATAGATAAAATTCGACTCATATGTTTGCTCTACTACTTGTTGAATTATACACAAAAACACGTTTTATAACATCTAGTTACCAATGCATTTTCGTACAATCAATGCCTAACCAACTCATAGGCAAGAAATTATATCTCTAGGTTTGAAGACTTGTATGATGTTACCGCCTCACGATCACTCGAGATAAATTCCATGTAATGGTACTAGTGAGTGTGGGTTGATTCCAATACTCGGGACTTATGAGTACTCATGAAGTGTTGTCCTAAACTTGACACCTACAACCAACTTCATGACAGTCTTAATTCATATCTACTTCCAACATATGACCGACTGTGGAAAATTTGAATAATATGAAAAACAAAACATAATATTCTGGAAGTCAAAACATGCAAAAGAAATTATAGTAAACGATTGACAGAAGATAACAACACTTTACTCATAAATAAACACAACTTTTATTCATCATCAAATGTCAATTACACTTTACAAATTTCCAAAATTATCTAACTAGTAACACTAATATCTTCCTTTAGACCTATACTCCGAGCATGCTGAAGATGCTTAACCCGACTCAGTCCCTTTGTGAGGGGATCTGCTGGGTTCTCATCTGATGATACCCTCTTTGCCACGAGGATTCCTTCTTCTATGCGATGTCTGATAAAGTGATATTTTCTGTCGATGTGTCTGGATCTCCCGTGATCCCTTGGTTCCTTGGCTAAGGCGACAACACTTTCACTATCACAGAAAATTTCCATAGGCTCCTTTATAGCTGGTACAACTCCAAGGTCTCCAATGAAGTTCTTCAGCCATATTGCCTCTTTTGCTGCCTTGCTCGCTGCTATATACTCTAATTCACAAGTGGAATTAGCTACTGTCTCCTACTTGGAACTCTTCCAAGTGATTACTCCTCCGTTTAGGGTAAAGACCCAGCCCGATTGAGAGCGGAAATTATGCCTATCAGTCTGGAAGCCAGCATCACTATACCATACAACTCTCAAGTCATCACTCCGACCGAGGGTAAGGACCCAATCCTTAGTCCTCCATAAGTACTTGAGGATATTATTTACCGCAGTGCAGTATGCCTTGCCAGGGTTCCCCTGATACCTGCTAACCATGCTCAAAGCAAAGGCTACATTAGGTCGAGTACAAGTCATAGCATACATGATCGATCCTACAACCGAAGCATAAGGCACTCGACTCATTTCTGCTATCTCAACTTCAGTACTCGGGCTTTGAGTCTTACTCAATCTGGCATTACACTAAATAGGTAACTCTCCTTTCTTGGAGTCCTGCATGCTGAATCTCTTCAGCACCTTATCCAAGTAGGTACTCTGACTAAGTCCAATTAGTCTTTTACTTCGGTCTCTCAAGATCCTTATCCCCAGAATATAGGCAGCTTCTCCTAGGTCCTTCATAGAGAAACACTTCCCAAACCAGGACTTAACTTCCTATAGAGTTGGGATGTCATTTCCTATGAGTTGTATGTCATCCACATATAATACCAAAAAGCTAACTATACTCCCACTAGCCTTGACATATACATAAGATTCATCTTCCCTCCTAGGAAAGCCAAACTCTTTGACTTTCTCATCAAAGCAAAGATTCCATCTGCGAGGTGCTTGCTTTAATCCATAAAAGGATTTCTCAAGCTTACACACTCTATTAGGGTACTTTGTATTGACAAAACCCTCTGGCTGACTCATGTAAACTGTCACACCCCAAAACCAAGAACGGCGGAAACGTTCGGGGCGGAGGACGTCATGTACAGTATCACAACAATGAAAAGTAGTAAACAAGCAACAGCATCATCCATTGCATTAATAATATAATTATTATACAAGTGTGTTCTGTCAAATTTTGATAAACACTAAAGCATAAATCAAAATGAAAGATGCGTCTTGATCGAGCACCATCTTCCCTGAACCTTGCATCGGTACCTGTCTATGGTTGACCTGAGGATACAAGTTATTTTGAAAGAGAGTATCAGCTTTAAAGTTGGTGAGATCGTAAGTATTTTAGTGTCTTAATTTGTATGTAAGTATTTGTATGTATATGAACTGTAAGTATGGAAATGTATATGAACTGTAAGTATAAAAATGTTTTGTAAAACAACTGTAAACGTTTGAAAAACACTAGAAATCCCTATGATTCCTACAATTATATAAGGGTGTCTTCTACCAAGACCTAAATGTTCTAAATGTTCATTTCTTGTAAAAGTGTGTAATTTTCCCAAGTGTAATTATCATTAACAAAATACAGTTTGTACATTTAATGTTTAAGTGAAATGACCACTAAATATATGTAAGGGGGAAATTAATGTAGTACTGTAGTGTTGTATTATAGGAACTACTTCTATACTAGCTACCTTAAACCGAATTTTTATTAAGGCATCATGTGATTAATTGTACTATACTATCGACTAGGTAAACAACGACAAATATAGGTCGTAAAAAGGTATGATGTTTGGCACCCGCAGGCCTGCAGGTCCGGCTGTAGCTAGCAGCAAGGTGTAGGATAGTAAATCCAGTATAGATCTATACGCAAACTCACGCTCTCCCTCTAAGAGACTTTGGCTACAACTCGGGCCATGACATTGAAGGCATGCTCCGATACAGTGGATCACAATTGTTAACGTATTCATGTATATGTAATGTATTGTTACTCGTTCTAGTATTGTTTGTATATGTTCTCTTCCTAGTATAATCGTATATGTTGTTCTTATAGTATAGTTGTATATGTAATGTATTGTTAATCGTTCTACGTGTGCTAGCTGTAATGTGTGTGTTCTCTCTCTATCTAGCAGGTATAGTAATGTACTGTGAGTACTATTTGTAATGTATGTTCGCTCTATCTAGCAAGTATTGACTCATGAATGAACTGACTCATTATATGATATCGCGTTCTAGTAATAGTTCTAGTATCTTACTAAACTATCCATATGGTAGCTTACTAGTGATTTAACTGGTACGTATGAACATGGATGTATACCCTTGCTACCCAAGGGCATTGGATGAACTGGAAGGACCTTTATGACTATATATGTACATATGATATATAACTAATATTTAAACAACATTCGGACGGATACCCGATGTCCCACCAGACCACATCTCAAGTGCGAAAAGGAAATAGGGTGGATAGCCTTCCTAAGTCTTTTAAACATTTCTTATATAACTATACATATATAGGCATGCAATTGATAATATAAAAGCATAAAATAAGTTTTATTATCTAAGAAAAGATCGACTTGATGTCAATCTATAAAATGGTTTGAAAGCATGGGTTTGATAAAACAGTTTAAGTATAAGGAAACATTTGTTTGAAACACAATTGTAAATGAGTTTGAATGGAACATACAGAGTAAAATGTACAGTTTAATAAGGACGTTTAAACATAATAAGTGTTTACGATAAACATTTGAAGGAAACTGTTTGGTAAAATGGCTAATGAGTAGCCAATCATTTAAATGCTGCTTATTAATCACAAGTGATTGATATAATAACTAGCATGATTCTACTTGTATCCCCCCCATAAAACATTTATTAAGGGGTATGAACTCACCTATTATGGGTGATACAGATGAACCGAAGAGGTAGGACTGCTAGGTGTCAAAGGAAGACTTTAGACACACACAATGATCCTAATTACATATGAAGACATATGTATATAAATAATTAGTGATTTAAAACACTAATTAACCATGCATAAATATCCTAATGCGCGGAAAACACTTTGGTCAAGTGTTAGGAGGCTATCGGGTTGCAACAAGAGAGTGCAAGACTTCATACGGGAGTTTATGGTCTAAAGACCATGTGTGTTGGAGTTTACGGCCCAGGGGAGTAAACTCCTGACCGTAAACTCTCTATTGGGGCACTAAAGGAAGCTCAAAGCTATTACAACTTAAGTGGTGAAGTGCTTCTAGGCTTAAACAAGTGTTTGGGTGGGTTTAAGGCCTTAAAATGGCTTTGCTTAATGTTCACGGCCTTGGGACCATATCCCTTGGAGATTACGGCCGTAATCTCCCTTGGGAGGGTGTTTTTGGTGTTTACAAGTCCCTAATTTAAGTAGGAACTAAACTAGGCTAGTGTACAAGGCTTTAGAAGAGTTTATAGCACCATTTGGCACTATTGTTTGGAGTTCACGGCCCTGGAACTTTTTGGGCCGTGAACACCTTACTCTTGGTGTTCTAAGGGTGTTTACTAGTCCCAAACTCATTAGGGTACATGTCTAACCTAGTCTCTTGGCTTAAGGAAGGCTTTTAGGGTGTTTTGGCACCTAAAAATGGAGTTCACGGCCCAAGAACATCCTTGGCCATGAACTCACTTCTAGCATTTGTTTCTTAATGAATTTGTGGTCTAAACATGTCATGGTAGCTCTAGGTTGAGTTCCAAGGATTTGAGGGGCATTGGGCACACTTTGGCCATTTTATAAGAGTTTACTCCCCAAGGTGTTCTTGGGCGGTAAACTCTTAGATCTTAGTGTTTTCCTATGATTTCTAGTGTATTAAGCATATAAGAAGCTTTAAAACAACACTATATAGAAGTACTCACTTTCCGGAACGAAATTCCGAAGATCCTTGAGAGAGAATTCAGCTTTTCTCTAGTTGGAAATGTAACTAATGAAATAATATGGCTCAGAATCCTATATATACTCCTGGGATTTTTGGCAGAAAATATTTTTATTCCGAAATTGAACCCTAATATCCTAGAGTTTCGGAATAACAGTGTTGCACAAAACCCTAGTGCATCCACTCTCCTGATATCTCCTTAAGTGTAAATCCTGAAATACTCAAACTTATACCCAAAAGTCTGGAAATTCTCTGTAACTGTTCTACTTCTATTGGCTGGATATGGTTTGTATAGAATGGAATTTTCGGGTTGTCACATAAACATCCTCGGCCAACTTTCCATTAAGGAAAGCGGTTTTGACATCCATTTTTCATATTTCATAGTCATGAAATGCAGCTATGGCTAACATAACCCTAATAGACTTAATGTTGGCTACTGGAGAAAAGGTCTCATCATAATCAACTCCCGGAGTTTGAGAGAAGCCCTTTGCAACCAGTCGTGCCTTATAAGTGTGTACATTGCCATCCGTGTTGGTGTTCTTCTTGAAGATCCATTTGCACCCTACAGTCTTACGACCTGGTACATTCTCAACCAAGTTCCAAACTTGATTGTCATATATGGACTATATCTCGTTGTCCATTGCCTCTTTCCACTTGGCTGACTCAGGGCCTGCCATGATTTCCGCGTAACGGTTAGGTTCATCCAGCCCTACTAGTGTCTCATCACTAATAAGTGTATCACCTTCCGCAGTAATATGGAATCCATAGTAATGCTCATGTGCATTCCTAATATAATTCTCGTGGAACGCCTCAATGGTACAGACTCGTCAATTGGCTCAACAGGAGTTTCCTCCTCAAGTTGAGTGCTAGGGTTTGAAGTTCCTTCACCACTTGACTCTTGGATTTCTTCAAGGTCAACTTGCCTCCCACTGTTTCCTTGGCTTATGAACTCTCTTTCTTGAAAGACATACCTCCTAGCTACAAAGACCACATTCTCACTAGGTCTGTAGAAGAGGTAACTAAAGGATTTCTATGGGTAGCTGATGAAAATACACCTCTCACTTTGAGGTTCAAGCTTATCATGAGTCTCGCATCTCACGAAAGCCTCGCAACCCCAAATCTTGATGTGGTCTAGTTTGGGTACTTTACCAGTCCACATCTCATGAGGAGTTTTGGCAACTTTCTTTGTAGGGACTAGATTAAGGATATGTGCGGCAGTCTCTAAGGCATACCCCCAAAACGAGATTGGTAGCGAAGCTCAACTCATCATGGAACGAACCATATCTAACAAGGTTCGATTACGCGTCTCAGCCACACCATTCAACTTCGGTGTCCTGGGAGGTGTCAATTGTGAGACAATCCCACATTACCTAAGATAGTCGAGGAACTCTAAACTAAGATACTCACCACCTCGATCGGATCGAAGCATCTTAATGTTCCTGCCCAATTGATTCTCGACTTCCTATTTAAACTCTTTAAACCTTTCAAAAGTCTCTGACTTATGCTTGATTAAGTAGACATATCCATATCTACTATAATCATCAGTAAAAGTCAAATAATAACGATTAGCATCCCTTGTGGCATGTTTGAAGGGTCCACACACATCCGTGTGTACGAGATCCAACAAACCTCCACCCCTCTCACAAGAACCAGTGAAGGGAGACTTTGTCATTTTTCCATGTAAGCATGATTCGCAACTATCATCTGACTTTAGGTCAAATGATTCCAAGCCTCCATCCTTTTAGAGTTGGCCTATGCGTTTCTTGCTTATATGTCCAAGACGACAATGCCATAATGATGCTTTATCCAAGTTATTATCATTAACAAAATCAATACACAATACATTATTTCCTAAGTTATCTACAACAAATACAGTTTCATACACACCATCACAAGGTAATGCTTTAAAATAAAGAACATTATTAAAGAAAACATTAATCGAACCAACTTCATTATCAAATGAAAAGGTAAAACCTTGTTTTTACAATGCATGAAAGGAA
This sequence comes from Lactuca sativa, assembly GCF_002870075.4. Taxonomy (NCBI): domain Eukaryota; kingdom Viridiplantae; phylum Streptophyta; class Magnoliopsida; order Asterales; family Asteraceae; genus Lactuca; species Lactuca sativa. The sequence goes on along the minus strand of NC_056631.2, from coordinate 199,328,901 downwards.
ATAATATTTCTTGCCATTTCTGGAGAGTAACAACATTTATTCAAATCTAAACTAAACCCACTACTTAGCGATAAAGTATAAACTCCAATCTTGGTGACAGGTGAAGCTTTCCTATTCCCCATGATCAGGCTTATTCTTCCATGCTCCACATTCTCACTTCTTCTTAGTCCCTGCAAATCAGAACATATATGAATATCGCAACCGGTATTAAGGACCCAAGAGTTAGAATAGGGTGAGTTATTAAATAAGATAGTGTAAATACCTGCATGGTTGGGTTTAACTTTCCCATCCTCCACATCTTGCTGGTACTTTGGGCAGTTCCGCTTCCAATGTGCCTTTTCATGGAAATAGAAGCATTCAGCCTCTTTTAGGTCAGCAGAAGGAGTGACGAAACCTTTCTTGGTTCCATTTGAAGAGGAGCCTTCAAGGGTCTTACCCTTGGTACCCTTTGAGGGGATCTTACTCTTTTTACCCTTCCCTTTCCCGATTGCCAAGACAGGGGCGGAGTTGGTAGGAGTTGGAGTAACAAACCACTTACCCTTAAAACCACTTTCCGCGGTCTTTAGGAGTCCTTGAAGTCAGCTAAGTGTGACCGCTTCCTTATTCATGTGATATGTCATGCGGAATTAATCATAACACGAGGGTAAGGAGTACAAAATGATATCTATTGCAAGCTCCTCGGGAAAGTTAACATTAAGCTTCAGTAGACGGTCCACAAATCTTTGCACTTTCTGCATGTGGGCCATGATGGCTTCACCATCCTTCATTCGGGTTGTTATCATGGAGGAGATGATTTCATACCTCTCTTGTCGGGCACTTTGATGGTATCTTTCCATCAAGTCTTGGTGAATTTCAAAAGGGTAGAAGTCCTCATAGGACTTTTGGAGTTCTGCTGTCATGGTGGCCATCATGATGCATGTCACTTTGGTGGCATCCCTTTCATGTGCCCGGAAGTCAGCGATCTCCTGGGGAGTTGCAGTGGTCTCATCAATCTCTTTAAGCTCCTTATTGAGGACATATTCCTTGTCCTCGTAGCGGGTAATCATCCTGATGTTTCTGATCCATTCATTGAAGTTGGATCCATCAAAAGTGACTTTCCCACACAAGTTCATAAGGGGAAAGGAGCCATTATGATTAGAGCCAAAAGAAGCATTGTTTGAAGACATCTGAGCAAGAAGAAATACAAGATTAGTTTAGATATAAATATAGTCATTAATAAAACAGCCAAATGTACTATTAAGGCTAGGGCCCAATCACAATATATTATACTTAGAAGAGGTATGTCGTAATCTAAGTAATAACATATTTGAAAGGTAGGTGAATGACGATTCACCAATTCCCACCAAAAACAAAATATTAATATATTAATTTGGTTCTTAGAAATTCCTAGATTCTTTTGAGATTCAATGAACTTTTCAAAGGCATGTTTCAATCTCGAGTGTGCCCTCCAAGTTTTGTGACCGGGATACCGAGGATCACAAAACGAGGTGTGAAGTAACCATGCAAATCACTTGGTACCCTCAATGTTTATTACTCAATCGTTGTGCCGGTTAACCACAAGCGCTCCACCGACCTATAATAAACTTTAAGTTACCCTTTACCTACCTTGTTAAGTCCAAGTTAGTGTGTCGGTTAACCACACACGCTCTAATAACGACTTAAACAAAGTGTAAAGTGTAATTTCATGGATGAGCACCTTATTCACATTTTCCTAAAGTAACTAAGATTGGGAATTTAATAAAACATTTAGTTACTTTATAATATTCATTATAGTTTTAATGAGAATTTATAAGTCCTTGTCCTACCCGTTCGGCTAACGAACCTCCACCGATCAAGGAGGCGGTGGGTGAGAGTGGACACCCATTAAGTTGCCATTTTATAGGCAACAACCTTATACCCCCTTATTGACCGGCTTCGTGAATGAGGCGTACTAGCGGTAAGACGACTTGATCTTATACATATATATTATTAACTTATAATATTATAAAGTATAAGGGTTGAATTTTAAATTTTTAAAATTCTATGGGTTGGAACTAAAGTTTTAATCATGACTTTACTTGTTCCAAAACTTGAGGGCAAGTTTTGTAAACTTTCAAAACTTTTCATTTCTTATAACTTTTGAATTAATTGAGTATTAAAAATGAAGACTCTTCATTTTTATAACCCTTGTGTTCTTTTAATGGCTTTTATTCAAGTGTGACCTTTGGTTGTCCATAACTTGAGGACAAGTTATAGACTCCATTAAAACACATAATGATCATGAATTAAGCTACCAAGTAGGTTACAAACAATTCCTATGATCATCTAATCTTCATAAGTTCAAGAACATGAATATTAACATTTCAAGAATCATAAATTACTCTTAAAACTTGTAATTTTTGATAATTGCCATCGTAAATGGATTAGCATAAACATTACACCATCTAAAACAAGTTTTAAAACACCAAAACAGTTTAGGGTAATGTTTCTAGTCCATTTCCAGCAACAAAAGTCGAAAATCTGCTGTCAGGGCCTCCTACTCGTCGAGTGCATGAACCTACTCGACGAGTAGGATGATTTTTCACTTGGAGTCGTCGATTCCCCCCATGGACTCGGCGAGTCCACTGTCCAGAAAGCAAGCTGTTTTGATTTTTAACATATTTTTTCACAAATAACAAACAAACAAGCCTAGGCTCTGATACCACTGATGGGTTTTGAGCATTCTAACACTTCCTAAGTGTACATGCAACCCTAATAATCCTTGGATCTATGTTTGTCTACGATTCATGCAAAGTTGATTTCCAAGGTTCATGATCTTATCTAGCATACATGGGGAACATTTTAACTTAAATGAAAGCTATAATAACATACCTTGTTGTTGATTTTGATTCCTTGAAACCTTGTGAGCCTAGCACCCCAAGTGTGATGCCTCAAATGCTTCACAAAACACCAAATGCTATAGAGTAAACTTGGAGAGAAAGTATAATACTCAAAAATCGGCCAAGCCCTCAAGTATGCATGTGTAGCCGATTTTGGGAGAAACATGAGCTATATATAGTGTGTTGCATTAGGGTTACACCATGTAAACCCTAATGTAACATGACTCTTCATTTCATGATCCATGGATTAACTCCATGGAGCATCCTATGGGTGGAACCCGACTTGATAATCCATGGAGCCTCTTAGCCCACTATATAAGTTATGGATGATTTACATAATCAACCCATATATTTAATTAGTTATCTTTTGATCACTTAATTAATTCTAAATTAATTCTTGATCAAACTAATTAAATATAATTATTAATATATTAGAACTTATAGTATATTAATAAACCATAAGTGTTATTTCTCTCATTTAGTTTATCCAATGCATGGTGTCATGCAACCCAAATGGACTATGCCGGGTCGGGTCAAGTACATACCAGAAATAGTTATGGACTTAGACACCTTATCCAACAGTTATTTCATTTAATCATGCTCATCCAATCATCACCTCATATTGACTGTGTCATTCCACTCTTTAATGGAGTCGAACTAGTCATAATGGTAAGTCATGTGATAAGATGTTCCAGAGTCTAAGATCCAGGCATCAACAGAACTAGTTGTACACACAGTCTAAACTTCACCATCATCCTCTTCATCGTAATTTCTTTGAACCACATCAGCATTGTTGTAGTTGCTTGATTCAAATATGTGATTCCCTTTCTTCAGCAATGTGCAATATCTTTTGAAGTGACCTTTTTCCTTGCAGTTATAACACGTAATGTTGGATTTATATTCGAAACATGACTTCCCTTTGTTACCTCTACTATATCTGGTGTTCTTCCTCTTCCTGTGAACAAATCAGAACTAGAAACTTCTTCACAAACATAATTTTTTTTTTCATTTCCTTGGACATCAAAGAATCCTTCATATCATTCAAAGTGATCATTGTCCTACCATACAAAATAGAATCAATAAAACTCTCATAAGTATTCGGCAATAGACATAAGAGGATAAGTGCTTCATCCTCAATCTTTACATTTACACCTTGTAAATCCAAGATGATCTCATTGAAGTTATCCAAATGATCCTTCACTTGGGTACTTTTAGACATCCTAAGAGTATACAAATGTTGCTTTTAATATATCTTGTTCGTCGGAGAATTGTTGTGATAATTTTCATACCATTTCACCCAAAGCCCATGTACACTCGTTTTTCCACGACATCTCGAAGTACTTTGTCTGTAAAAAAAGGAATAATGTTATGCACTCTTTTCAGAATATCCACCTTTTTGTCCGCCACATGGGATGGGAAAGAGAAGTAAGCATTCCTTATAAGGGGTGTGGATACCTTATTCGCCACAACACATTTTAAATTGATGAGGTTTGCAGATCCCATAAGAACTCTGCAGTTAAGTGTGCCCTGGCAAGAACGATTCAGAGATGGGTGACCACCTGGGAAGTTTTTATGCTAGGAGCCCAAAATGAACATGATTGTGTACATGCCAAAGGAGTATGTAACAAATAGTATCAAAGATGGGGCACAAGTTGATGTGTTTGAAGGGGACGATGAACCCTATAATGGGGGTAAATGTGGGTTGCACCAGATCCCATATCATCTTGGAAGGAAAACGAAACATTTCCTAATAAGGGATGGGGATACCTTCCTTATCACGATGCATTTTAAAGTCGTGAGGGAAGCAGATTCCATAAGAACTCTGCATTTAAGTGTGCTTGGGCGAGAGCAACTCCAGGATGGGTGACCCCCAAGGAAGTTTTCGTACCAGGTGCCCAAAGTGGACAATATTGTGATAAGTGCCAAAGGGGGATGTTACACTAGTACACATCACAACATATGTAGAATATCGAGGGACATCATGGATCTTCAAAAACATATGTGGCACTTCAAGCCACCTAATGGCACATCATGATTCACAAGTAGCGGATCATGATTATTACTGAACCATCCATGCTTCAGTAACACATCAATACTTCAGATTACACCATTTTACACTAGATGGAACACCTTGTACCAAGGTGAATCTAGAAAATAAGTGGCGTAACCTGTTCCTAAGTTGGCATATCCAACTCTGAACTGGTGCAACCTACTCCCAAGTGGCGAATCTTCCTTTCCAATGGTGCATCTTCCTCCATAATGGCACATCTACCTTTACAATGGCCCATTGACCTTCCATAGTGGCACACCAAGCACTAAGATTGAGCATGATGCATGAAGATGGCAAATTTTATCTATATGTGGCGCACTCTCCAAAATGGTGCATCCTTGCTTCATGGCTCGTCAAGGATGCTTTATTCCCTTTCTAGATGCTCTACTCCCTTATTAGGTGTTGTTCTCCCATCTTGTGATATCCCCATTTTCATGGCCATAAAAGACCGATTTTTTTATGCTTTATAAAAATTAGAGTATCTCTTTTAATAAAAATGTTGCGGAATTTGTTCCCAGAAAAACATGATAAATACGTTATCAAAGCATTTCCGAAGAAATGTATTATATTCATTTTAAAAAATTGGGATGTCGTCGTCAATACAGAAACATCAGCGTAAACAAAACTTACATTCATTATCACTAGTGATTTATATCTCCTTAATCTCTCAGTGTAATGTAACTTCATATTGACACCTGTGATACAAATGAACTACGTGGGTCAGGTTGGGAAACCTGGGGAGTATTAGGGTTTTCACCCTACAATAATATAATTATTATGTTTCATCATCAAACAATTATCCAATTACCCATCCCAAAAATATCTTCTTTATTCTTAAGGGTCTACCCTAAGAATTATTTATCTTATATTCCTTCAAACTGAAGTCCATTGCTTCCAGGGTTTATCCGATAGGCACTAAGTCCATAACTGCCAATGCGCGTTCGTAAAGCACTAATTCCATAGCTGCTAAAGTTCATTCATTGGATACTAATCCATAGCTACCAACGTTTATCTAATAGGTACTAAGTCCACAGCTACCAACGTTTATCTAACAGGTACTAAGTCCATAGCTACTAACATTTATCCAATAGGCAATAAATCCATAGTTTCCGATGTTATTTATGTTGGATTAGTGTCTAAGCCCGTAACTATATTCGGTAAGTATTTGACCCGGTTGTGCATGATCCTTTTGGGCTGTCTTCATAAAAGCAACTAGATAGGATGATTTATGAAGAAAGAGGTTAATTATAGTTTATTAATATATTATATGAATAATATATTAATAGTGAAATCATGGAGTTTAATTAATATTAGACAAGAATTATTAAGAAATTAATTCTATGGCAAAAATAGATTAATTAGACTTAGGGGACTAATATTGTAATTATAAGATAATTGCAATGTGGGTTATGGATTCCTAAAGGGAAGGAGGTTGGACGAAATATATGGGAAGCCCATATGATTTTAGTCCAATGGCCTTCTAGAAAGGTTCCATGGGTTGCTTAAGGCTTAAGCAGAGAATTAAGGTTTCTCATGAAACCCTAGCAGCCCACACAAGTATAAATAGACCCCTAGGGATCCCAAAAACGTGGCTAAGTCTTCTGGTAGAGATCTTGGACGATTTTGGTGCTTGTATCCTCTTTCAATATCATCCTCTTGCTTATGGTGTTTGTAAACCATTAGAGGAGTGACATTTGTGACTCTAAGCTCCAAGGATACGAGATTTAAGCCATTCTATAAGAGGTATTCATCTAGATCTATTCTTACATGTTAATTTCGATATACATATGCTAGATATAGGGTTTATGGCTTTGGATGATTATCGCATGTTCATTAGACAAACTATATCCAAAGCTTTAGGGTTTGCATGTACACCATAGGATTGATGTAGTGCTCATATCCCATCAGTGGTATCAGAGCCTAGGCTGTTTGTATAATGAATTGATGCAATTGTGAACTGTAAAAGATCAGGAAATCAAAAAATTTTGTTTTCTGGACCATGAACTCGACAAGTTCTATATTAACTCGACGAGTTGGGTGAACTCGGCGAGTTTAGAAGCCCAACTCGACGAGTTTTCTGTTCTATTGCCGGGATTTTCGATTTTTCTGCCAGATTTTGTTGAGGATAATTGCCAAAACTCGTTTTTCTTGGCTAAATCTAATTTTTTAAGTTTGGAATGATTATCTTCATCAAAATTGATGGAATTGGTTAAAAATGGATAATATAGGATTACTATAAGTAAAATATTTAACCTCACTACATTGAAAAGTTTCAATTTACACCCTGAAGTTTTATAGTTTAAATTTGAACTTAATAGTTTTAGTTTTGAAATTTAAATAGTTAAATCTAATTGTTTTTGAAAGGTTTCAAAACATTCCCTCAAGTTTTGGAATTTAAATTTTAATTAAAAGTTTAATTTTAAAATGTTAAATTCTAAAACCCTAATTTTTGAAAAGTTTAAATTGCACCCTTATGGTTTTATTAAATTAATTAAGTGTATAATTAAAAGAGAGTTAATAAATCCATAGTGATATGGGTTACATTTAATTAAATTAAAAGTGTAATTTATTAAATTAGACCACATAGTATTTTAAAAGTGTAAAATACACCCTTATACTATATATAAAATTAAAAGGTGTAATAATATATATGTATAACTTAAATGCTAGTCTTACCGTTAGTAGGCCTCATTCACGAAGCCGATCTATGAGGGGGGGGGGGGTATAAGGTTATGCCTAAAATATTGGTCGTTTAATGGATGTCCACTCTCACCCACCGCTTCCTTGATTTTTGGAGGGTCGTTAGGCGAACGGGTAGGATAGAGCAAACCCCCTTCCATTAAAAGTATAATGAATTATAAAGTAACTAGATGTTTTACAAAATTCCCAAATCTTAGTTACTTTAGGCAAAAGTGAATTTGATGCAATTCCATGAAATTACACTTTGTACCCTTGCTAAGATGTTAGTGGAGCGTGTGTGGTTAACCGGCACACTAAATGGGTTCCAAGAAAAGGTAGAGAAGGGTGACTTGATGTTTGTCATAGTTTTGTGGAGCGTGTGTGGTTAACCGGCACATCGAATAGGTAACTGTAACACTGGGGGCACCATGTAAATTTGCATGGTTATTCACACCCTGTTTTGTGATCCTCGGCATCCCAGTCACAAAACAAGGGGCATATCGAGATTTAAACATGCTATTGAAAAGTTCAATGAATTTCAAAGGATCTAGGAGTTTTCAATACATTTAAAACTTAATCTCTTTTTCGTTTTTCATAATGGAAAATTAGTGAATCGTCATTCACTTACCTTCAAATGTTCTGCAATTTGGATAACGGCATCCCTCTTCCAAGTTGTAGAATATTATGTTGGGTCCTAGCCTTAATATCCTATTTGGGTGTTTTATTAAGGACTCAATCAATCAACTAACTTGAATTTTCTCCTGTTTTGTAGATGTCAAAGTATGACAACTACGGTCTTCCCAATTCCCATGGAACAAGCTTTCCACATGAAGATGATATTCCACGATTTGATCGAGGAATAAGAGATCATGCTTCACTTCTTCCACCTCCTCCTATTGTTCTCCCTAACCCACAAGTTAAAAGGCTTGAAAAGTTCAAGCTCACTCAAGCCCATTTGGCAAGTAAACATGAAGAAGGAAAGTCAGTGTGTGCACACGCCTTAGATATGAAGTCACACATTGATATGTTAAGAATATTAGGAGTCATTGTCTGTGAGAAGTTGGTTGTTGACTGGGTTCTTCAATCGCTTCCTGACTCATATAGTGAGTTCATAAGAGAGTATTATATGATAGACCACGACGTGACCCTCATCGATCTCACCTATTTGCTTGTTGCTGCTGAATCAACAATGATTTGGCGCACTGGAGAAGCAAAGTTGATTGGTGGATCTACCTTCCAAACCTCCGTGGACATAGGAAATGGCAACGAAAGGCATGCCATAGTCAAAAAGTTTGATCATAAGAGAAAGGCAAAGTCTGAAGTAGTTCCGTGTGCTGTTCCAAAAGAGTCAATTTGCTTTTATTGCCAAGAGAAAGGGCATTGGAGACGAATCTGCCCTGGCTACTAGAGAGATCTAAGAGATGGGAGAGTCAAGACGTATGGCTCTACTTCAGGTAAAATCCATTAACTAACTCTATAAGTTCCTATTTTTTATTCTTGATACATTATGTGATAAGATTACATTTTTGATGTTTTGTAGGACCGAAGAAAAGAAAGGAAGCTTAAAGGACGAAGTGTGTTGAATCTGATCGTGAAGAAATGGATTTCAATCGCATGGATTCAAAGATCGGATTTTTTTGGAGCTGCTACTTTAGAGTTAGGATAGATTGCTAAGAAATGAAATAGCATAGTTTTTCATTTGAGTTGCGTTGTAAGGTCAAATTTTTCCGCAATAAAATACATTTTGATTTTGTCTTATTTATTTATCCTTGCAATGACATGTATGAAAAATTGATGTTTGTGTATTTCTATTATTAGCAATGTCAAAGTGGATGTGATTCTTAGGTATGTTATTTATGGTAGTGTCATAATTTTCTAAGTAAGGAAAGATTCCCATCGCCCAAGTTTCAATTGGACAGAAACTTGGAATCATACAACTTGTATTGTGTGATGTATGGAAATCTTTGTAGTTAGATAATTAAGACTAATTCCTTGTTCACATAAGTATGTGAGTCAAGTGAAGGACTAAAGGAACTAGTACACAATGTTGTGAACTAGTCATATCCACCATAAATAATAATAACATTGTTCGTTATGATTTACTAAAAGTCTAGTAAATGGGGTTATACTTACAAGATTAAGTGTAATTATGAATCATTGAAAAGTTTCAATGAATGGCAAAACGAATAAGTAAAATCAATGAAGGCAGGAAAATTAAAAGTTTCTCCAATCTAAGAAGAAGGGAGAGTACTTTTATCATGTTTTTATGATCGTCTTGGTAATCATAGGAACCATATTACAATTCATCCTCTAAGGACACCTTAGTGCACTAGTTTAGCTAAGAAGAGGAATCGAGAATTGTTGTAGTGGTTAAGTCAATAAGATGTATCATACTTCGTTACAAAATCAAGTCTTAGAGTCATACTCCAAGATTGTGACTTGAGTGACATAATCTTAAGTAGGAATGTTCTTACACTTGCACATTTTGGTAAGTTGTGATGTCTTGAATGAGACAAAGACCAACTTGTACCAAATTGTGTGTAGGTTTTGTCTTGATATAGACACACACTAACTTTTGGGTATTTGTTTTTGTCAAGAAATGTTTCTTGATAAGAGAATCTAATATGTCAAGAAGTCAGTGGGAGTCTAAAGATCTGAAAAAGTTTCAAGAACTAATCAAGAGTAAACCTATTAAACACTAGCACATGACTTAAGGATTGTAACCTATCGTGTTGACGTATTCTTGTTTCTGTGCCAATCCAGTTGAGTTGATTATTCATATGAGTTCTCAATAGGTTGCATAGGGGCAAGGCACCTTAATCAATGGAAAGTACATTGAAAGGTATAGGTAAGCTGCTTAATAACTTGGAAGCAATGGTAGGACCCTTGATGGCAAGAAATTAAGAATGAACAAGTTCTGTCCATAAGAGCTTAGATTTGTCACAAACATTATCTTATGATTATGGTTATGAAAAATTTGCATGGATAGAAACACATGCACCATAAACTCTAAGTGTCATAAGGTTTCTCTCCTTCATGAAAATGATTGTGAGGAAATGCTTTCACTAAGAGAGATTTTAAGGAGATATCAATTATGTAAATTGCATTTTCAAATTCGATTATGATTACGACATCCCTCTTCATAGTTCGAATTGTAAGATTTGACGATTAATCTGAACATTTGGGACTTAGTAATATAAGTTCTGAATTAGTCTAGACACACATGTGAGCTGTCTAAGGAAAGGTGTATGAGGTTGAGAAGCTTAGATAAAGGGTTATCGAAGAACATTGTATTGGAAATGTGAACTTTGGAAGTCAATAAGTATTGTCTTCTAGAAGTCCAACTGTTTTCTGATACGTGTCAAAGCTAGTGGGAGTATAAATGTTATGCTGGAATGGATATAATCATCATGTTAGTGGGAGCATGATTATTATTTTAAGTGTTACAAGTTGGCAATATTAATTATAGAAAAACAAAAAGTTTCACTTTGCAAAGTTGCAGGGGTTGAAAAGATGTTTTTTCTATAATTAAGGGAGAGAATGTTATACTTCGTTTCCAATCTAAAAGCTTAGATCGAGAAATTTTATTGAATTTAGTCAAGGATATATTTATTAATTGCATTCTCAAAGTTTGAGTATGATTATAGCATCCCTCTTCATAGTTCGAATTTTGAGAACACAACAAATAGAAATATTATGACAATATTATAGCAAGAACCTGGTAAAGTATCATGTTTTTCATTATGAATCGTATCCCAGACGCTTCGGGTATAGGATCAATTGCATATGCTGTAATATTCGACTATTCTAAAATTTTCCAAATGCCTAGGGCATTTAGAGGGAAAAATGGAATAGAACCGGATTTAACTTAAATAATTAACCAAATGTCAAGGACAATTGGAAGTATAGTCATGGATAGACCATATTGGCATTATTATGAAAAGATAAGACTCTATTTAGAATGAGCTTTCATATGGCAAATATGGAAATGTTTCCTTATTGGGAGTTGGACGTTAAGAATCTATGTCTATATTAGAAACTTCTATACAAGAAGGATGTTCAAAGGAATGTACTTTGAATATGAGACTTCATGAATATGGAATTGTCTTGTAACAATCTCCAATAGAGCACTTTGTAATTTCATTGGCAAAGTCTTGGTGACTTTGGCGCTGTGATATTATGAAAGGACTGTTGCATAAAATGTTAGAGTCTAACATATTCTAGTAGTGGCGAGAATTTTGTATTCTTACACTAATTAATCAGGATTAGGAATTATGAAATGAGTATCATTGGAAATTTGTTCATTTGATCTATTTCACAAAGTAAGGACCATAGATAAACATAGTGTGCATGCTTGGTGCATGGGACAACTGTTGTTATAATTCTAGTAAGAAGTTGATTAACCGAAACAACAAATAATGAGTAATCAATATGGTGATTAAATAAAAGGTTTTTTATTTATACTCAAAATTTTGGGGCCATATAGGATTAGTATTATTCTTGTGTTTCACTTTGCATGTTTTGACTTCCTGAATGATAAGATTATTCAAACCCTCCACAGTCGCTCATACTTTGGAAGTAGGTATGAATGAAGACTGTCATGAATCTGTCTGTAGATTGTCTAAAAAGTTTAGACATGGCACAAGTTTGATGTAGAGTTCATGAGTACTGCCATAAGATTAGAGTATTGGATTAAACCCACGCTCACTTGGATCACTTCATGGATTTTATCACGAGTGATTGGTGAGACGATAATATCTTATATTCTTGAAACTGAGACGTTTGAGTTGTATTCTGCAAGTTGGTTGCACGTTGATAATATGTAAACGCACCAGTAACTTGGTGTTATAAAACATATTAGTGTGTATGATTTGAGGAGTAGGTACAAGCGAGCATTCGAGTCGAAGTTTATCCGTTCCTTTTTCCCAAAGTGGGATAAAAGCGATATTTGTGGGCCCTTCGATGATTTAGTGATCACACCCTAAGCGTTTGGCCAAGCCAGGACTAAGTTGATGTGTTCAACTGTACTCTGTTGTCAGTTGTCATAAATCATAAATCGGGAAACAACACGTGAACAGAGAGTATGATTAAAATCCATGTCTTAGTTCATACCGATATCTAGAATGGAGGAATATATGATCCCTTATCTAAAGGTCAGGTTACTGATAAGATCAGATTTCGACAACGTCTTTGAGAGCTATGATTGCTAATCGGATAATACTTGCATTTATAGTTACTAGACTTATCCAAGTTGGAGACTGTTGGATTAATGTCTAAGCCTGTAACTATATTTGGTAAGTATTTGACCCGATTGTGCATGGTCTTTTTGGGTTGCGTTCATCAAAGCAATTGTTGGATTAGTGTCTAAGACTGTAACTATATTTGGTAAGTACTTCACCCGGTTGTGCATGGTCCTTTTGGGTTGCCTTCACCATAGCAACTTGACAGGATGATTTGTTAAGAGAGAAGAGATATTATTGTTAATATATTATGAGAATAATATATTAAAGGAATAATAATATTATTTGATTAATATAAGTCATATATTAATTGAGAATTAATTTGGTGACTTAAAGAGGTTAATTGAATAAAGGGGCATAAACTGTCAAATGTGTGATAGTTGTGTTTTGGGCTATGTATCCTTATGGATATAAGGGTGGACGGATTTTAGGGTTAGGAGACCATAAAATCGTCCAAGCCTAATATCTAGGAGGATCTTGGATTGCTTAGGGCTTAAGTTATTCAATTAGGGTTAAATGTGAAACCCTTGTAGCTCATAGTATAAATAGCTCCCTTGGGTGAGGGAAATCGGCACTCATGCAAGGCAAGAAACCCTAGAGCCGATTTCTCACCCCTCTTTTCTCTCTCAAGATCATCCTCTTGCTAGTTGGTGTTTGTAAGCCATTAGAGGAATGACAATTGTGACTCTAAGCTCCAAGAAGAACAAGTTTCAAGCAAGTAACTCAAGGTATTGTTCTAGATCCGATTTCATATGATAAGATTCAATTGTTTACGTTAGATCTTGAATTGTAAGCCTTGGATACAATGCATGTTCAATTAGAGAAACCTAGATCCAAGCATTAGGGTTTGCATGTGCACTTAGGAAAGTTCTTATGGCTCAACCCCATCAGTGGTATCAGAGCTTTGATCGATTTCTATTGAATTGATGCATTGGTTGATTTCTTGTTGCTTAACAAATTCGATTTTTGTGATTCTGCCTGATGAACTCGGCGAGTTCCACTGTGGACTCGGCAAGTAGCTCCAGCTCGGCGAGTCCGTAGTGGAACTCGGCGAGTTCGAGCTTCAAAAGGAGGTAGTTTCGGGATTTCTTATTGTTTTACTTGAGGATACTTGCCTCAATTGTTTTGGGTCATCAAAATCCGAATTTAATCATATATATGAGTATATTCTTAACCAAACAAAAGATAATTACCAATTAGTTGAATAATAATTTCCTTATATGATAATAATTGATTATTTGAATTGAATTGGTGAATTGTCTTGCAAGTAACATTGAATAAGATCAAATTGAGATAATCTAATTAGTTGATTTATATTATTTACTATTTGATCCTTATGTTTTGAAAAGTTTAAAACTTGTCCTCAAGTTTGAAATTTAAGTTTTGTGATTAAAAGTTTAATTTGAATAATTTAAATTTCAAACCCTAGAATTTTACAAGTTTAAAATTCAACACTATACTAATATATTATTACAAGATATATATATATATATATATATATATATATATATATATATATATATATATATATATATATATATGTGTGTGTGTGTGTGTGTGTGTGTATGATTTAAAAATGCTAGTCTTACCGTTAGTAGGCCTCATTCACGAAGTCAGTCTATAAGGTGGGTATAAGGTTGTTGCCTATAAAATGGCGCTTAATGAGTGTAGACTCACACCCACCGCTTGCTTGACTGGTGGAGGATTGTTAGAGGAACGGGTAGGATAGGGCAAACCTCTTCTCATTAATAAGTATAATGAATCTATATAAAGTAACTAAACGTGTTTCACAAAATTCCCAATCTTATTACTTTAGGAAAGTGAATTGATGCAATCCCATGAAATTACACTTTGCACCCTTGTTAAGAAGTTAGTGGAGCGCGTGTGGTTAACCGACACGCTAATTGGTTCTAAGCAAAGGTGGCAAAGGGTGATTCATTGTTTGTCATAGTTCGATGGAGCGTGTGTGGTTTACCGGCACATCGAATAGGTGATTGAAACAATGAAGGCACCATGTAGATTTGCATGGTTATTCACACCCGCTTTGTGATCCTCAGTATCCCAGTCACAATCTAGAGGGGCATATCGAGATTTAAACATGCCATTGAAAGGTTCAATGAATATCAAAGAAATCTAGGAATTCTCAATACATTTAAAACTTAAAGCTTATGGTTTTCATGGTGAAGAATTAGTGAATCGTCATTCACTTACCTCTAAATTATTTGCATGTTGGATTACGGCATCCCTTTTCTAATGTGTAAATAATGTTGTTGGGTCCTAGAACTAAATTTTTCATTTTGGGTGTTAATTAGGGACTTAACTCTAATCAAACTTTGTTCCTTTCTATTTGTAGATGTCTAACGCAAACAACGTTGCTGCTAGCTCATTGACGCTAATGAGCCTTTGTCAAAAAGTGACTTTCGATGGATCAAAATTTAGCGAATGGATAAGATACATTCGCACAATCAAGCGTTACGAGGACAAAGAGTATGTTCTCGATGAGAAGCTTGAGAAGACGTAAATAAAAATAACTTTTTCCAATTAAATGGAAATGTAATTTACTTGTTTTTATTTATTTTATTACGACGATATTGACATAAAACACAAATAAATAAAACATTTATTTATTTGTCGACCCTAATTTAACGGAACTTTTATAAAATAAAATATTCTATTAACGAAAACGGGTTATAATGACGGAAATAATTTTGGGTTGTCACACGAAGTAAGAGACTGATAGGACTTAGTCAGAATACTTACTTGGATAAAGTACTAAAATGTTTTAGTATGGAAAACTCGAAGAAGGGAGAACTACCGATACAAAGTAATGTCAAATTGAGTAAGACTCAAAGTCCGAGTACAGAAGCCGAGATAGCTAAGATGAGCCGAGTACCCTACGCTTCCGCAGTTGGCTCAATCATGTATGCTATGACTTGTACTCGCCCTGATGTGGCCTTTGCTTTGAGCATGGTCAGTAGATATCAAGGGAACCCTGGCAGAGCTCATTGGATTGCGGTCAAGAATATACTTAAGTACCTTCGGAGGACCAAGGAATGGTTCTTAGTCCTCGGAGGGAGTGATGACTTAAAGGTGCGAGGGTATAGTGACGCCAGCTTCCAGATCGACAGGGACAATTATCGTTCGCAATCGGGCTGGGTCTTTACCCTTAATGGAGGAGCAGTAACTTGGAAAAGTTCCAAGCAAGATACCGTAGCTGATTCAATGTGCGAATCAGAGTACATTGCAGCAAGTGAAGCGTCAAAGGAGGCGACGTGGTTGAAGAACTTCATTGGTGGTCTTGGAGTTGTGCCTGCCATAAAGGAGCCTATGGAAATTTTCTGTGATAATGAAGGAGCGGTTGCCTTGACCAAGGAACCGAGGGATCATCGTAGATCTCGGCATATCGACAGAAAATATCACTTTATTAGGCATCGAGTAGAAGAAGGACACCTCGTAGTGAAGAGGGTATCGTCAGAGGATAACCCAGCAGATCCGCTTACGAAGGGACTGAGTAGGGTTAAGCATTTGTAGCACGCTAGGAGCATTGGGCTGAAAGATGATATTAGTTTAGATTAGATAGTTTTAGAAACATGTAATAGATAAATGTAATTGACATTTGATGATTAAATAAAGGAGTATTATTTATAAGTAAAGCTACTGTCTTATGTTAATTGTTTAACTATTGTTTCACTTTGCATGTTTTGACTTCCTAAATAATTAAGTTATTAAGAATAATTGAATTATTCAAATGGTCCACAATCGTTCATATGCTGGAAGTAGGTATGAATGAAGATTGTCATGAATTGGTGTGTAGATTGTCTAAAAGGTATTAGACATAGCAAAGGTTTGATGCAACGTTCATGAGTGCTTATGAACAAGTTTTGAGCATTGGAATAAACCCGCGCTTGCTGGTATCACTTTATGGAATGCGACGCAAGTGATCGCAAGACGATAATATCATACGGTCTTAAAACCAAGATATATGGCTTATTGTTTATTAATTGGTTGTGCATTGATAATGCGAAACCGCATTAGTAAATTGATGTTATAAAACGCATTATTGTGTATGGTTGATTAGTAAATAGTAAATGCATATAAGTCGAAGTTTATCTGTTACTTTTATCCTAAGAGGGTAAAAGCGATATCAAGGCCCCTCAATGATTTGATTTGACGTGTGTGTCGGACCCGGTCAGGACTGAATTGATGTGTTCAATTAAGTTCTATGTCAAATGAATCTGAGATCGAGAAACCAACTGCTGGACAATAAGTTCCATGAGATTGTCCGCACAATATCTAAACAGAGGACTGTACGATCCCTTATCTAAAGGACATGATACTGATAAGATCAGAGTTTGACAGCGTCTTTGAGAGTTACGATTGCTAATCGGATTGTGTTTACATATATAGTTACTAGACTTATCCATGTGGGAGACTGTTGGATTAGTGTCTAAGACTGTAACTATATTTGGTAAGTACTTGACTCGGTTGTGCATGGTCCTTTTGGGTTGCCTTCACCATAGCAACTTGACAGCATGATTTGTTAAGAGAGAAGAGATATTATTGTTAATATATTATGAGAATAATATATTAAAGGAATAATAATATTATTTGATTAATATAAGTCATATATTAATTGAGAATTAATTTGGTGACTTAAAGAGGTTAATTGAATAAAGGGGCATAAACTATCAAATGTGTGATAGTTGTGTTTTGGGCTATGTATCCTTATGGATATAAGGGTGGACGGATTTTAGGGTTGCGAGACCATAAAATCGTCCAAGCCTAATATCTAGGAGGATCTTCGATTTCTTAGGGCCTAAGTTATTCAATTAGGGTTAAAGGTGAAACCCTAGTAGCTCATAGTATAAATAGATCCCTTGGGTGAGGGAAATTGACACTCATGCAAGGCAAGAAACCCTAGAGCCGATTTCTCACCCCTCCTCTCTCTCTCTCTCTCTCTCTCTCTCTCTCTTTCTCGATCATCCTCTTGCTAGTTGGTGTTTGTAAGCCATTAGAGGAGTGACAATTGTGACTCTAAGCTCCAAGAAGAAGAATTTTCAAGCAAGTAACTCAAGGTATTGTTCTAGATCCGATTTCATATGATAAGATTCAATTGTTTACATTATATCTTGAATTGTAAGCCTTGGATACAATGCATGTTCAATTAGAGAAACCTAGATCCAAGCATTAGGGTTTGCATGTGCACATAGGAAAGTTCTTATGGCTCAAACACATCAACAACTAGATAGGATGATTTATGAAGAAAGAGGTTAATTATAGTTTATTAATATATTATATGAATACTATATTAATAGAGAAATCATAGAGTTTAATTAATATTGGACAAGAATCATTAAGAAATTAATTATGTGGCTAAAAGAGATTAATTAGACTTGGGGGACTAATATTGTAATTATAAGATAATCGCATTGTGGGCTATGGATTCCTAGGGAAGGAGGTTGGACTAAATCAATGGGAAGCCCATATGAATTTTGTCTAAGTGCCTTCTAGAAAGGTTCCATGGGTTACTTAAGGCCTAAGCAAAGAATTAGGGTTTCTCATGAAACCCTAGCAGCCCACACAAGTATAAATAGACCCCTAGGGATCCCAAAAACGTGGCTAAGTCTTCTGGTAGAGATCTTGGACAGTTTTGGTGCTCCTCTCCTCTTTCAATATCATCCTCTTGCTTATGGTGTTTGTAAACCATTAGATAAGTGACATTTGTGACTCTAAGCTCCAAGGATACGAGATTCAAGCCATTCTATAAAAGGTATTCATCTAAATCTATTTTTACATGTTAATTTCGATATACATATGCTAGATCTAGGGTTTATGGATTTGGATGATTATTGCATGTTCATTAGACAAACTAGATCCAAAACTTTAGGGTTTGCATGTGCACCATAAGATTGATGTAGTGCTCATATCCCATCAATTTATTAGGCACTAAGTTTATAGTTGCCAATGTTCACTCATATTATCTTTCATCTCTCATCATTCATCTACCCATGTTTAACCCAATATATTCATAGATATAAAAAAAATTTAAATCATTTAAAACTTGTATAAAATCGTTCATCCAACATAGATAGCAAGTGTACATATAATATGCACACATAACACGTAGTTTATATAAAATACTTCATATCTCTGTGTAAGATGAAAGTAACTATGCACTCACTTGTTAAGGTGGTGATTCCAAACTCAGACAGCACTTCACTTCTATTAATTTATTTTCTTTCGAAGAAACCTAGTATCATTACCACTAGAGTTTAGTCTAATATTCTCTGAGACTAATTAATAGTCTAGCTATTATTACTATTATCTAAGCGTTAAACAATACTTTTCACCCACTATGTACAGACAGGGGCCAGACATAAAACACCGGAGGGCAGGACAATTTTGGCATATAGCACTTTTGAAATCCAACAACTCTATGCAGCCCTTTAAACCGGATTCCCCGTACCGCGAGTGGTTAAAAAGATATTATAACGACACCTATATAACTCATAATAATAGCCTAAATATTTATTATAAGTTCCTAATAACAATACTATATTTAAATAAAAGCTATATTTAAAATAGGGTAGGCGTATCTTACCTATGATGGGGTTTGGCTAAAAGCCAGGCTCTGCAGAGACAGAACTTACGAGCCGAAAGCTCTTTGTCTCGGAGCCGTCGAGCGCTTCGGGGCTTACATCTAGCGCTAGGGGAGTTTTGGGAGGTTTAGAGAGAGAGTAGAGAGAGAAGGGTGGAGGTGTGAAGAAATGAAGGTGGAAGGGGTTGTATTTATAGGGTGAAATATGGCTGAAATTGGTGCCACATGTCACCATCTAGTGGCAAGCCGTGGGGAGAAAGCGATGGCCAAGATTGTGCCACGTCACCCTTTTTGCAGCAACACCCTGCCGACTTCTAAACCCCGTAACTTTCTCATACGAGTTTTGTTTTCGACGTTCTTTAAATTCACGCGTAGTTAAAAACAAGATCTACAACTTTCGTTTTGACTCCATTGACTAATTCTTGACCAATTTTAAATTTAACAGTAGAAGGAGATTATATTGTTAAATGACCGTGTAAAATTCATAGCTTCTACATACGGGCTCTGTTTTCGTCTATTTTTTCATCGTTGCGCTACTAATAATGAGATCTTTAACTCTCATTTAGGTTGCGTTGACCAAAAAATTGCTCAATCTAAAATTCGAATTTCGGGTTGTGCACTACTAGGCCAAATTTTAGAAAAATCATAACTTCCTCATACGAAGTCAGATTTGGGCGTTCTTTTTATGCATGCTCTCGGTTTAACATATACTACAACTTTTGTTTAGATCACTAAGGCTAAAAAGCACTCTATCATAAATTCACTATTTATGCCGTGAAGTGTTGTACCGGTTCCGTCACAAAACTTCGACGGGCCATAACTTCTTCGTTATAACTCGGATTCCGGCATTCCTTATATGTACAAAATCCTTGTAACATATGATACAACTTTTATTAAGACTATTCCTTCTAAATAATCTTCTACCAAAAAGTCATTTTCGACACATATTGTCTCTAAATTGACTAGCCCAAATCTTCGGGCATGACAATTATCTCCCCCTTAGGATGATTATGTCCCAGAATCATCAACGAAACAGGGTTGTATAATTACTCCATAGGTTATCTCTTCATCCTAGGTACTAATCGTAACTTTTATGTTCCTTTGAATGAGTATCTAACTCTTGGACTTCTTGACCGTAGGCGGTGCTCGATCTATCTCATGTTAGATTTTAAATCATGACCTTCATGTCACAATATCGTTCTTTATCAGAGACTCCTTCTTCTTCTTAACAAAATTAAGATAAGTTATTTGATTTCCATAATAGACCGATGGGTCACGTTCTAATGACCTCTCATCGTATATTGCAACGCTTAGACTCAGGTCTCTTAGAGTCAAATTGCGGAATGGAATATACTTCCTTCATGACCTAATGTGATATAATCACATTTTAACATGTAGCATTTCTAGCTACCAACTTCTTTAACAACGAGCGCATACTTCTATTGATATCTTTGATTTCATTCTTCTGGTTTAAGTCAGATGCTACATCGAACTTGGTCCTCTGAACCACATAACATACTTGTCTTTTTCGGACTCGATTTGATATGACCACTAGTGTCGGAATAACAATCATCTTCTTAGTCATTACCGAAACGATGGTAACGACATACTTGAATAAAACGGAATCAACTACTAGCTTCTTGGTAACCTTGTGAATTTCCCTAATCCAAGTGCGAGTCCTGTGCTTCCGTTAGTATAGGCCTCTACTACCATTCACACCTACTCATACTCGTCCCAAGTGTTGTCTCACAGTTTTCCAATTCACCATACAAGAAAATCACATAAGAACTTAACACACCAGATAACAAAATGAAGGTTTTATATTATTCCTTGAAACGATTACATAGGTGCTCAAGTCCAACCTATATTATGCCTCTAATAGGCTACACCTCCTGGCTACTTCATATCTTGATCTTTGGATATGAAGTCCTCATCCTTGATTCCTCGCGTTGTTATCTGCTTTGTCGAGGATCATGTGGAATTCCCTTGGCCTTGGTGGTGTATCTGGCCTTACTGCTTTATTTTTCCTCTGGTAGTCTTTGGACATGTGCCCCTTGCCTCCACATTCGTAGCATACCTTATCATTATGTGTGCAGTCCTTGGAATAGTGACCGGTCCTCCCACACTTGTAACATGTCACTTCTTCGTTGCATTTCCCACTATGATTCTTCTTGCACTTATCACACCACTTGGCTCCATAACTTTGGTTATCCAGGTTAAACTTCGGGAACTTTCCTTTCTTATCAGGTCTTGAGGATTCTTTAAGCTTCCTCTTCTCGCCAACTTCAACTTTTTTCCTGACCCTTTTCCCTTATTTGGATCTCAACATTCTTGGTTGCCTAGATGGCGGCTTTCAAAGTGGTTGTTTGCTTGACCATTGGACCAAAGTTCGTTGGTAATCGATGGGCAAACTTGTTGACCTTGGAGAGTTCAGTTGGAACTAAGTAAGGAACAAGCTTCATTTTCTCCGTAAAACTTGCAACGTACTCGGTAATGCTCATTCTTCCTTTCTTCAGGTTCTGAAACTCGTTGTTGATCTCTAGTAGATCCTGCTAAGAGCAGTACTGCACTTTTAGTTGCACCAGGAAATCTTCCCAAGACATCTTGCTTGCTTCTCCTTTGGGCATTATATCTGCCAATAACTTCCATCAGCTCAAGACTCCGGTCTTTAGTTGACTGACCGTAAAGACGGTTTTTTGCTTGTTGCTACAGTCGCAAGTTTCAAACACCAACTCCATTTCGGAGATCTATTCCATAATCTCAACAAGCTTCGGGCTTCCTAAGAGACTCGGTGGTTTTGCACTCAAGAAGTTCTTATATGTTCGTCCGTCCTTGTCGTTTCCCTTCTTCGGGCCATTTCTTCGTTCTCCTTGAGTCCCAGCTTGACTCACAAGGCGGGTGTAGTTTCCTTCCTCTGATTGCTCGGGGACCAATTTAGGTTGTACGATCGGTATTGTAGCTTCCTCTCAATTCTATTGAAGTAAGCGTCTGGTCTCCTCCATTTGACGATCCAACATTATTTGGATCATCGCTTGTACTCCGGCCATAGTGATTAGCTCAGGAGCGGCTACCACACCAGGTATTTGCTCAATCACTGGGGGTTGATTCCTGTTTCTGTTCGCATTCCCGTCTCCGCTTCGGCTTCTTGCCATTTCGATCTATACACCAAATCATACGTTTGGTGTGTAATGACGAGAATTAAGATAGGAAAGATTCGACGTGTAATTCTCCCTATCACTCTGAAAAGTTACATGCTAGTTCTAGTACCGTAATTAAACGTTTAGAAATCTGAACACATAAAATTTCCAGATTTGGTCGGCAACAGACCATAGATCCAATCAACCGATAAGGCATCACAAATAATTTAGCACATAAAAGCATTTTAGGCATATTCCTTAATTAAGCTAGTACTTGTGTCTATTCAGGTGTACTACCTAATATATTAGACACACTCCTCATGATCATCTCTTAGCATTCTAAGTTTAAGTCTAGAAATAAATCCTTATTCTTAGTTCGCTTAAACTAATGCTCTGATACCAACTGTGACACCCCTATTTTCACGGCCAGAAAAGATCGATTTTGTTTATGCTTTATAAAAATCAGAGTATCTCTTTTAATAATAATGTTGCGGATTTTTCCCAGAAAAACATGATAAATACGTTATCAAAGCATTTCCAAAGAAATGTATTATATTTATTTTAAAACATTGGGATGTCATTGCCAATATAGAAACATAAGCATAAACAAAACTTACATTCATTATCACTAGTGATTTATATCTCCTTAATCTGTCAATGTAATGTAAGTTCATATCGACACCTGTGATACAAATGAACTGAGTGGGTCAGGTTGGGAAACCTGGTGAGTACATAGGGTTTTCAACCCACAATAATATAATTATTATGTTTCATCATCAAACAATTATCCCAATTACCCATCCCCAAATATCTTCTTTATTCTTAAGGGTCTACCCTAAGAATTATTTATCCTATATTCCTTCAAATCGAAGTCCATTGCTTCCAAGTTTTATACGATAACCACTAAGTCCATAGCTGCCAATGCTCGTTCGTAAAGCACTAATTCCATAGCTGCTAAAGTTTAATCATCGGGTACTAAATCCATAGCTATCGATGTTTATCTAATATGTACTAAGTCCATAGTTACCAACGTTTATCTAATAGGTACTAAGTCCAAAGCTAATAACCTTTATCCAATTGACACTAAATCCATAGTTGCCGATGCTATTTATTAGGCACTAAGTTTATAGCTGCCAATGTTCACTCATATCATCTTTCATCTCTCATCATTCATCTACCCATGTTTTACCCAATATATTCGTAAATATAAAATACATATACATTTAAATCATTTAAAACTTGTATAAAATCGTTCATCCTGCATAGATAGCAAGTATACAGATAATATGCACACATAGCACGTAGTTTATATAAAATACTTCATATCTATGTGTAAGATGAAAGTAACTATGCACTCACTTGTTAAGGCGGTGATTCCGAACTCTGACAGCGCTTCGCTTCTACTAATTTATTTTCTTTCGACGAAACCTAGTATCATTACCACTAGAGTTTAGTCTAATATTCACCGAGACTAATTAATAGTCTAGCTATTATTATTATTATTATTATGTAAGCGTTAAACAATACTCTTCACCTACTATGTACAGAAAGAGCCAGACATAAAACACCGGAGGGTAGGACCATTTTGGCATATAGCACTTCTGAAATCCAACAAGCCTATGCGGCCCTTTAAACCGGATTCCCCGTATCGCGAGTGGTTAAAAAGATATTATAATGACACTTATATAACTCATAATAATAGCCTAAATATTTATTTTAAGTTCCTAATAACAATACTATATTTAAATAAAAGCTATATTTAAAATAGAGTAGGTGTATCTTACCTACAAGGGGGTTTGGCTAGAAGTCGGGCTCTGCAAGGGCAGAACTTCCAAGCCGAAAGCTCTTCGTCTCGGAGCAGTCGAGCGCTCCGAGGCTTTCTTCTAGCGCTAGGGGAGTTATGGGAGGTTTAGAGAGAGAGAAAAGAGAGAAGGGTGGAGGTGTGAAGAAATGAGGGTGGAAGATGTTGTATTTATAGGGTGAAATATGGATGAAATTGGTGCCACATGTCACCATCTAGTGGCAAGCCTTGGGGAGAAAGCGACGACCAAGATTGTGTCACGTCACCCCTTTTGCAGCAACACCTTGCCGACTTCTAAACCCCGTAACTTTCGCATCCAAGCTCTGTTTTCGATGTTGTTTAAATCCACACGTAGTTAAAAACAAGATCTACAACTTTCGTTTTGACTCCATTGACTAATTCTTGACCAATCTTAAATTTAATAGTAGGAGGAGATTATATTGTTAAATGACCGTGTAAAATTCATAGCTTCTACATACAGGCTCCGTTTTCGTCTGTATTTTTATCGTTGCGGTACTAATAATGAGATCTTCAACTCTCATTTAGGTTGCATTGGCCAAAAACCGCTCGATCTAAAATTCGAATTTTGGGTTGTGCACTGCTAGGCCAAATCTTAGAAAAATCATAACTTCTTCATACGAAGTCAGATTTGGGTGTTCTTTTTATGCACACTCTCGGTTTAACGTATGATACAACTTTTGTTTAGATCACTAAGGCTAAAAAGCACTCTATCATAAATTCACTATTTACGTTGCGTAGTGTCGTGCCGGTTCCGTTGCAAAACTTCGACATGCCACAACTTCTTCGTTATAACTAGGATTTCGACGTTCTTTATATGTACATAATCCTTGTGACATATGCTACAGCTTTTATTAAGAATATTCCTTCTAAATAATCTTATATCAAAAAGTCATTTTCGACACTTATTGTCTCTAAATTGACTAGTCTGAATCTGCAGGCGTTACACATCTTAAGTGCTCTATTTCCTTCTTTAATTCTCCATTCCTTTCTTAGATAATCCATTCTTTTCTTAGATGATCCCTTCACTTCTTAGGTGCTCCATTGAACTCTTAATGATTCATTGAGTTCCAGGTGTTCTGTTGAACCCAAATGCTCCAAATTCTCAAATCACATTTAACAATTTGTAACTCCCAAAACTTTTCAACTGATTTTTTTTGTAATATACTAAACTCTTTTATTATTCTAATTTCAATATTAAAACTTAAGCTTGCAAACTAAAATACTTGATTTATTTATTTAACCTGAATCTAAAAAACTATAACTAATCCTACTAAAACAAGCGTAAGCAAATATATAAAAAAAAATAAAACAACTTCACAATTTTACTTTAAATATCATATATGAAATCTTTTTAATAAGTCGGAAGGAAAAAAATATAAACATACTAAAACTAAAGTAAATTACGAATATTATTTTGCTTAATATTCATTTAAAACTGTCAAAACTTTTCAGCTTCTTTTTTCATTAATACCTTAAACTTATTTAATATTTTAATCTCAATATAAAAACTTAAAAATTCAAACTAAAATACTTTATTCATTTATTTGAACTGGATGCAAAATATTATCCTTTTATTATTAGAACATAATATTCTTACTTTGTTTATTTAAGTATAGTTTTAGGGGACTGATTTGTATATGACAATTTTTTTTACATACACAACAATATGTGCTTTAAAATGTTGTGTTGTGTAACTCTATAAAGAATAAATTGTTGTGTACAGATATAAATTATTGTGTACGAATCACCACCCATAGTTTTAAAATCAGAAAACATAATTCATGTTGTCAATTCGACACGAAATATTTTGTCCTAATAACTAAATACTCACTAACCCTTCCATAATTTTTTAACTTATATCATATAATTAGTATGTACTCAAATTAATATAACGATTCAATAGGTTCTAACTAAATTATTCATATTTCTAAAGTTAATATTTAGTAATTGTTCTTTATTTATTAAGATATTAAATTATGTGTCACATATAGCATTCATAATATTTTATTTTATGTATATAAGTGTTAAAACATGTTATCTTATAAGAATTTAAGTGACATGGTTTAAAAACAATAATTATTATTTACATTACTGATTGACAATGTTTATTTCATAGCTAATAACAATGACTTAGATTTTTTAAGTAATTATTAAGTTATTAAATTTATTATGAAAATATCATTCATATTATTTTATTTAATGTATATAAGTGTTAAACATGTGTTACCTTATAAGAATTCAACTAGTATGGTTTAAGAGTAATAATTATTTCTTACAATACTAATTGATAGTGTTTATTTAATAGTTAATGATGTTAACTTAGACAAAACTGCAAAAATGTCCTCGTAGTATGTATTTTTTTTTTAGGTTTAGTCAAAAGCTCGACTTTTTTTTTGGTTTCGTTGTCGTTTTAAGATATTTTCATTGCGGATTTAGTCCCTCAGTAAATTGAATTTAATTTAATACCCTTAGGGTATTTATTTTCTATTTTTCTTTTACTTTTTTAAAATGTAATAATTATTTATTTATTTTAAACAATAAAAAATAAGAGGTACCGCCTCTCTATCTATCTATCTATCTATCTATCTATCTATCTATCTATCTCCACCTACCATCTTCCCCATCCTTTCTCGTTATTCCCTTGAATCCCTATCTGGAACATAATATCAGCTCAAACTCCTTCACTTCACCACCTTTTTCACCTAATCATAAACCAAAACATCCTAAAACCAGAACCATCAAATGGATGTCTGAAATTCATGAGTCGAGGAAGAAATCATGGATATGGCTCGGGATATATTGACTCAATTCGTCGTCCAGAAGGTATGTATAGCCTACAACATCTAAAATAGCTGGCATGGACGCATTTGACTTTCCACCAAAAAGGTCTGATTTTGCATTACTGATAGAACCCAACCCCTAAAGGTTTGTTTTTTATTTGGCTAGAAATCCTTTTTCCATTTGGGTTTATCTATGTTTGAAGTTGTTGATCAAACTATCCTCTTCATCTTCATTTTCTCATAAAGTATAATTGTACAGGGTATCTGGCTCCATTCAAAATCATTGAAGATAATTATAGTGATGAATGCAGTGGTTCGTTGGTGTAGAGGGATGTGTATGTGTGTGTTTTCTCTTGTGATGTCAAAGAGTTAGTGTGGGCGATAGTAGTGGTGAGTAGTTTTGAAGCTCTCGGTGGTTTTGAGGAGCATATCACCTGATTTTATTGTTTAGGTTTCAGAGGGATAAATATAGATTGAGGGAAAGATGGAGAGGGATAAATATGGTTGTGGTTTTTTAAACCTAAGTACAACGAAGGGTTCATCGGACTTGGGAAACATGTTGATGAATGGGAGTCGCATCTTCAAAGGTTCACCAGAAAAAGCTTGACACGAGATCTGGTGTGTGTTTTTGTTCTGATGACGAATTCATGTATCTAATTTGATGTTCTTGAGGCATTTCTTGATGAATTTTTTGAGGAACAAACCATTAAAGAGTTACGGTAAAGGAAAAGTAATGAAGAATAAGAAATGGGCGTTAACAAGAGAGCAGGGGATATATATATATATATATATATATATATATATATATATATATATATATATATATCTGTGTGTGTGTCGAAAAATAAATATGTGGTTGTTATGCACCTAAGGTTAGGTATGGAACCTTTTAAACGACATAGTTTTAACCAAAACAAATTCAATTTCATTTTCTCTTAGTTTTGTTTTAATAGAATACCATTGAATTAAGTTCAATTATGGAATGAAAAAGATCAATTATATATATTTTTATTGCAAATAATTATTGAAGTTTATACAGAAAATAAAAAACCAATATTTTTTAACGAATATAACTCAAGCGTTTTGTCTTTCAATTATAAAACTATATCCAATGATTTTGTGTAAAGCTTGATTGAGTTATGACATGTTCTTCTTTTATTTTTTATTCTATTAGTTTTCAATTACAATTTAGTAGGGTTGATTAAATGGTCACGACTTTTAATGCTTTAATTTCTTAGACACAATGAAGAAAAAAAACATAAATTTGATCGATTTAGTAAGTCACATGATTAAGGAAGAATAGTAAAAGAGATATCATGATTACTTTAGATATAAATGGATCAAAACTACATTGGGTTCTATATATAAGCTTAGGTACATGACAACCACATATTCTATATATATATATATATATATATATATATATATATATATATATATATATATATATATATATATATATATATATATATATATATATATATATATATATATATATATATATATATATATATCAGAAAAAATGCATACTACAATGACTTTTTATAAATTTTTATTTAACTTAAATACATTTAATGAAAGATATTTGTTTTTAGTATCTATATAATACTACTATATTTTTGTTTAATGGGAGGAGATTCACCTGCTATTAAATAAACTGAGTAATTTTGCTTGAATTCTAGATTTAAAGAAAAATTAAAATAATAGCACTACGTAATTATTGCTGAATTCTAGATTTAAAGAAAAAACTAAATTAATAGGTCTATTTGTGTTCTGGATATCGAACATATAAAAGGAAATAAAATTTCTTTGGAAGCATCCAGATGACTAATTTTATATTAAATTCAAATGATAGGCCAACGTTTGTTTGTTGTTTGGAAAAGGAGAAGCCGGGAAGACATGGAAGTAACCAAAAAGACCATTACAACAGCTCGTCTATTCATTGAAGACAGTTATTGGTTGTAACAACCCAAATTGATTTATTTTATATTTTATTTTAAACAATGAAAATTATACGATATTTCAATAGCGTGATAGCGTCATACCTTTTGTTAGCTTTTTATTTATATAAAATCTTAAATCATTCATGATTACGTAGAATATGAATAGACATGTTTTGCGTATGTCAATTAAAGATAGGGGTGTTGGTATTCAGTAATGTTGTATTAGATCGTCATAAATCTATCTTTATCTTTATAAGAAAACATTTGGTTTTCTCCTATCATGGCCGTCATAAATCTATCTTTATCTTTATAAGAAAACATTTGGTTTTCTCCTATTAGATCGTCTCTTTTTAATTGGGTTGGGTATGTTCCTAGGATAAATCTAGAATAAAAAGCCATATGGTTTTCTATGTTTTTTAAAATGAAAAAAATATGAGAGTAAAATATAATAGCGTGGCAGGTGGGGTTGTATGTCTTCAAAATATTTAAAAACCAATTCAATAATTATAATAAAGCTCTTACAATTGAACCCAACGCGGTCAGAAATGTCGATGAATCGTAATTCGTATATAGCGTTTTTATTTTTCTTTTGTTTAACTTTAAATGGATTAGAATATATTGAGATATTGGATTATCATAAATGATTAGTGTGTTTAAAAAAATATAGGCTCATTCATATTTTTTTTTAAAGATTATTACGTAGTCTTTTTATAAATAATAAAATAGTTCCTATTTTTTTTTTTTCACATATACCATCTACTACAATTAAAAAAAATATAAGTTCTAAGACACAACTTCACATAGTGTAGTTAGGCCCCGAATATGTTGGGGTGAATAATAATAGGCTCCTTAATTGTTGTAGTTTGTGTGGTATATCTGAATGAGTCTTGTATTTATTAATCTTTAGATGAAGGAAGAACATGTGGAAGTTTCCATTAATTTTGTGTGGCAGTGGCTATTCTCTACATAGCTTAGGCAGCTGAGTACGGGTCTGTTGCCACCCATCAGCGTTGTGATCATGCCTTACACCCTGCTCCCGAATTCACTAAAGGAAAGAAAAGAAAAGAAAGGAAGAACAAGGAGAGAAAGGAAAAGGAAGGGAACGGAAATAATAAAGTATTCAGTGCTCCCGAGTTCGAAAGAAAGGAAAAGAGAGTATTCATTTTAGGTGCTCCCGAGTTCATTAAAGGAAAGAAAAGAAAGTAAAAAAAGACAATTATACCCTTTTATGTTTTTGAGTAAATATTAAGTTTTTACATCCTCACATTCATTCTACCGTACCCCCTACCCCAAAAAAACCAACTCTCCCTTCCTCCCCTCTACTTAAAACATTAACAAAACAATTTTATTTTAACATAAAGTAAATTGTAAAAAGGGAAATCGCATGTTATTCAATTGTTTTCAAGATGCAAAACGAAAACCACAAACAACTCAAAAAAAAAATAAAAAAAACCAAAATCATAAACGCATTAGATCAATCCAGTAACAATCACCCAAGGTTATTTAATCACGTGCACCCATCATATCTTTGAGGATACCCATTCGTATCTGAAGGGGACAACTGAACAATGTCCTAGCTTTTGCTTGATTTGTTGCCAAAAAATTTAGAGCCCTCGGTAATTCATGGGGTTCCAAACCCACCAACTCCAATTCTCTATAAATTTCTTCCCCTGTATATTCCCGAGGATAAGCTCTATCAAAAATTATATTACCCTCCCTGATAGCACCAGCCACATTATCAACCGATTTCATTATCTTTGAGTTAATATCTTCTTCTTCGTCGTCGTCTTCAAATTTCCTCTTTTTACTCTTACACTTCTTTGCACATGAAGACTGTTCTTGTGAAAAAGGAGGTGGAATAACATCCTGAATGTTATCATCAAGATCAACATATTCGTTCTCCAAATGAATTTCATTGTTAGCTAACATGTCATCAACTTCTTTAATTGTTTCAACTTGAATATTTTCATTTTTATTTAATCGGGCATTTCTTTCTTTCGCTGTCTCAGCATGTGCACCAGATGCCCTATCCCTTGCAAATAACATCAACATCTCATCGAAGTATGCAATCTTTTTTGTCTTTAACGACACAACCTCAGGTTTTGACTGTATAACAACACAAAAATAATTAGTATTGCAAACGATAACATAAAATATTTTAAAAAAATAACATAGACATAAAAGGAACAATTACTTTTATTAAATTATCCCATACTTCTTCCTCCACTTCTATTAGTTGAGTAGACGAATTCCAAGAGAACCCGCTCATTGAAATTCCCCTAAACACATCGTACCATTGCGAAAAATGTTTTTTTAAGGTTTTGTAGCGATTCTTCAAATGACTTTTGGTAATATCCATTTGATGGTTTGTGTTCAATTCCTCAACCATTTGAGCATATGCACTTGGTGTGAAACTACCATTCACCCTATTGCCTGTCTCTTGTTGTTTAATCATCGCTTGGATGTACGCATAATCCATTATTTCTGACCATTTAACTTGTTCCTTTTCACTACCACCAGCTTCCTGTTTGATCATGATGACTTTGCATATAGGAATAAAAATTAAAGAATGGTACATTGTTAGACCACAATATGAAGGATAATACTAATAAAAAATATGAAGGGTAAATAACATAATTAATCTCAAAAACCAATCATCAATACAATGTGAAATTGTAAACAAAATGTATCAAAATGAAACTTGTTTTACATATTAATTTAATTGTTTGAATGTGTCAAATAATTTGCCCACATTTCATTTGCAATTGAATTCCTTAGTTGCTCTGCCATTCTATTACCCTCATTTGTTTCTGTTGAATTACGACGATCTTGCTCTTGTGGTCCGTTTAAGATCTCTTGCATCACCTCATCTTCAAGATTTATGTCGCGGTCTTCATCTAATAAAAAGTTGTGTAGAATACAACATGCCAAAAATATGGTAGATTGTGTTTCACAAGAGTAAAATGGTTCCGTTGTACTTCGAATGATAGGAAACCTTCTTTTAAGGACACCAAAAGCTCGCTCAATGGTGTTACGTAAAGAAGCATGACGAAGATTAAACAACTCTTTAGAATTTTGTGGACCACGCATGGAGTACTCTTTTAAATGATATCTAACACCTCTATATGGCGCCATTAGTTTATTCGTATGAGGCAAATCCCCATCTACTAAACAGTATTTACCTATAAAGAGCTTAATCAATATTATTGAAAAATATTAGATATTGAAATTACATTGGTTTAATAAATTACCTGATGGAATTAGCAGTTTATCATTTCTAGTAAATGCGTTCTTTATTATTCTCGAGTCTGATGCAGTACCCTCCCAACCCGTTAACACAATGGTAAACTTCAAATCAAATGTACAAGCAGCTAATACATTTATTGTCGGGTATCCCTTACGACCACGGTATCTAGGGGCATCTCTATTAGGCACATGGACACGAACATGTGTTCCATCTATTGCCCCTATACAATCCTTGAAAAAAGGATAAAATCTCGTACTTTCTTGAATTTCTCTCAGGACAACATCACCTGTAGGTTGCTGAATATAAAGACCTTCTATTGCTATAATCGATCGTAATACTCTATGGAAGCACCTACTCGTTGTTGATCTAGAGCGACGATACATCCACGAGGTAAACCGAGTTCGCAAATCATTACTTACAATATGCAAAAATCTAGCAACATGTTCCTCAACGGACATGCGTTGCATACGTCGTAGACCACCTATAGTTTGTAAGATTTCACACAATCTCCTAAAAGCGTTTTCACTCATACGAATAAGGTCAAAACATTGACCACCTTCTAAAAGATTGTGGAGCAACTCTTCCCGTACAGCTTGTCTTTCTAAAATAACTTTTCTAGTGGGTAACCTAACCCGCTTTTTGTTGGCCATATTACGTTGTGTAATAAAAGTAAACAACAAGCATATCAAGTTAACGACTTGCAATTGTCGGGCTCTTAAAGCATGGGCAGGGTTGAGTATCGGAGTATCCATAAGGACTATATATGAACTAATCCGTTTTTCTGATACATGATAAAATAGTTTGAGTTAAATTTAAAACAATTGTAATATAAAACATTTGTAATATAAAACATTTGAAAATATACAACCCCGAATTGAAAATATTCAAAGCAATTTTTAAACATATATACATTGATCACATTCTAACAATATTGGTAAACAATATCATAAAAGTATTAGGCATATATCTAGATTTTGTGTACAAATAAAATTGATTTCATGGTAATATTGATATATGTATATTGTTGAAAATACTAAGTACTTGTAAGATGAATATTTGTAAATTCTATCCTGGAGACAAATATGTAAATACTTTATATTTACAAGATGTTTTCTAATATGGTTCACCCAATGTAATTGAGGCGAATCAATTGGTAATTACCAACTAAGATTTAAGTTGAATTTAGTCATTCAAAGTATAAAACTCAATAGCTAATTTTAAGAAATTTGTGACAAACAATACCCGTCAGGTCATACTAATTGTAAGTTAAAAGTTTTATATTATTCTAATTATACATCTACAACAAACAATAAGTACTTAAGCATGTGAGAAGAACAACCAATTTGATTTTATTTCCAATTAGTTTTTTGGGTGTTAATATTTCTGGGAAAACCACAAAAGATCACAGGAATTAAATGAAAATATATAAAAAGTTTGTTATCATTAGTTCTATATAGTTCTGCCCATTTGCTGATATATACTTACTGTGAGAAGAACAACCAATTTGATTTTATTTCCAATTTTACCCTTTTTACTAGAAATATGAAAACAGGTTGTTGTTTATAAGAAGAAATTACATACAAAGAAATTATGTACAGAATAATAACCAAAAACAAAACACAAGGCGGAAGGCTAGATGATACATCAGAATAATAACCAAAAAACAAGTTTGAAGCTGTATATAAGAAGCTGTACAAAAAAACCAAAAAAAAAAACAAAAAAAGGAATTGTGCGTACCAATTGGAGAAGGCAAAAGGCTAGATGATGAAGAAGGTAGAATAGAAGACGATGATGAAGAAGGTAGAATAGAAGACAGGGGCGTATCCTTTTATCATCAAGGCTAAGGGTATTTTCGTCATAAATTAACTTTTTATCCCCCATGCATTTCTTTCTCTCCAATTCCTCCCGATTTGGGAGGAAAGTTTAGAGCGGTAGAATTCCTCTGCAATCCGTTCTGTTCTTCTCTTCTCTTCTTAAAAAAAAAACTAGGGAGCAACCAAAATTCTCTGTTTTCCTTCCAAATCCTCTCAATTCTGTTCTGTTCTTTCGTTAATTGAAACGCAGGAGCAGGGCATTAACGACACTGTAACAGGGTGAGCAACCCCCCCCCCCCTTGCCGTCATGTGGTGTCCCGTGATGATAGTAACAATTTCTGTGTTTTTTCTTTACTCTTCTAAACTTAACCGTTTGAACGATCAAATTTCTTATATATATATATATATATATATATATATATATATATATATATATATATTTATCTATAAATATATACTATTACCTTGTTTTTAATTACATCTTTCTTTTCTTTCTCTATATTTCATAAACTTTCAATACCTTCAAAAAAATAGATCAGTTCGATCCGTTCCCAACCACGCAACGATGATGACGATGACACTATCTTCATCGCTGCGATGAACCAATATTATATGAATGCGTTACTACAACCAGATCCAGGTCCACTACTGTTAGGATATCAGACGATACTTGTCAAAACTCATAACAAATCTGATGTCACTTGTAAAGTTCTCATGACCATTGTTAGGAAGTAATGCGGATAACAAGAAAAACTAAAAGCACACAAAGACACAATATTTACGTGGTTTGGTCAAGGTGACCTATGTCCACGGGACGGAGGGAGTATTCTTTATTTCAGAGTTCTTAACAATAGGTTACAAATACAAATCACATGAGATTCGTCCTACTCACTAAGGATACGAGATACAAGACACAAAATGACCAAGTAGGCATCCCTATTTATAGTTGAAGGATCATACCTAAAACCCTAATGGGCCAAGCCCATTGGCCCATAGTCCTATGAAAGGTGAGAGCCTATCACATTCTGCCATGCATCATCTTCTAGAACATTCTTTCATGCCATAAAACCCATGATCATCAGCAACACACATGATGGACCACCTTTACCATATTAGAGCAACATAATGCATAGGTGGAGCATCATGATCACTAATGGCCCAACATCCATCATGGTGGCACAACATGGTGTATTTCTTGAGCATCATCATCATCTTCTAAGCATACATGGATCAATATGGCACAACAAAAGAATCAAGATGGTGCATCGTGTACCAAGATGGTCCATGATGGCGCAACATTTCCTCCATGGCGCAACTTCCCTTCATGATGGAGCAACATCGCCTTCATGGCTAAACATCACTTTGGAGCA
This sequence comes from Lactuca sativa, assembly GCF_002870075.4. Classification (NCBI taxonomy): domain Eukaryota; kingdom Viridiplantae; phylum Streptophyta; class Magnoliopsida; order Asterales; family Asteraceae; genus Lactuca; species Lactuca sativa. The sequence continues at coordinate 199,293,363 of NC_056631.2, read as the reverse complement.
ATTTCAGACATGATGGCACTGAAGGGTTTTAAGCATTCTAACACTCCTAAGGTGTACATGCAACCCTAAATACCTTGGACCTATGTTTTCTCTATTATACATGCAAATATCAATTTTCCAAGGTATTGTTCTAACTAGCATAATATGAAGTACATATAATATAAATTCTAGTAGAATTACATACCTCTTTGTTGTAGCTTGATTCCATGGAGCTTAAGAGCCTAGTGCCTCAAATGTGACACCTTAAATGGTTCACACAACATCACCAACATCTTGGAATAACTTGAGAGAAAAGGTTCTTATGCTCAAATCGGCTAGCCCTCAAATGTACACACATTGGTGCCAATTTCTTGAGCCATGGGGTCCTTATATATAGTGGATATTAGGGTTACACCATGTAACTCATGTCTTTCCATATTCTTCATGCTCCATGGGTTAAAACCTCCGTGAAGTATCCATGGGTTACTCCATGGGTTTAGCCCAACATGAAGAACTGTGGATCATAAGCTCACATATATAAGAATGAATGATTAACACAATCAATCCCCATATATTTAATTAGTCTCCTTTTGATGACAATATTAATTCCAAATTAATTCTTGATCAATACTAATTAAATAATATGATTTCATATTAATATATTAGAACTTATAATATATTAACAAATCATAATTATCCTTTTCTCACAAAAGTCTATCCAAATTGTTCAATGTCATGTAACCCAAATGGACCATGCCAATCGGGTCAAGTACATATCAATTATAGTTATGGACTTATACACTAATCCAACAGTCTCCCACTTGGATAAGTCTAAAACTGTTATTGCGTATGACTTCAAAACCCGAATAGCAATCGTAGCTCTTGAAAGCTGTTGTCGAACTCTAAACAAATCAATGACGCGTCCATTAGATAAGGGATCATATATTCCTCCATTCTAGATATCATATGAACTGAGACATGGATTATAATCATTCTCTCTGTCCATTTGTTGTTTCACGATTTCCGATCTATGTTGATCGACTAATTGAACAAATCAAATCAGTCCAGGCTTGGCCAAGCACTTTGGGGTGTCATCACTAAATCATTGAGGAGCCAACATATATTGCTTTTATCCCTCCAAGGGTAAAAGGAATGGATTAACTTTGACTAATATGCTTGTTCTACTACTTGTTGAATCATACACAAAGGCACGTTTTATAACATCGAGTTACCAATGCATTTTCGTACAATCAATGTATAACCAACTCATAGGCAACACCTAATATCTCTAGGTTTGAAGAATATAAGATATTATCATCTCATGATCACTCATGATAAAATCCATGAAATGAGTCAAATGAGCGTGGGTTTAATCTAATACTCAAAACTTATGAGCACTCATGAATGTTGCAACAACTTTTGCTATGTCCACTACCTTTGACATCTACAAACCAGCTTCATGATAGTCTTGATTCATATCTACTTCCAACATATGACCAACTGTGGATGGTTTGTGTAACAACGGAAATTTTCAAACAAAATTTTCATTTCAAAATAAAGTGTTTTCATCCAAAACAAGGCATAAACATTCCACGTGTCATGTCATAGTACAAATCATATGAATCCCAAGATCATAAATCAACCATCAGTGTGTACAGATCACGCCGGCGCCTTCCCACGGTCCTCGCTAGTACCTGAAACGCATACACAACAACTGTAAGCATAATTGCTTAGTGAGTTCCCCAAAATACAACTTACGCACATACGCCTTTCCAGGCCCTGACCTTCCGGTCCATGTGTCTCAGGGGACTTCCGTCCCTGCTGGGTAAACCTTCCGGTCCTACCCACGCCAACCTTACGATCCACATTACAACGCCTTCCGGCCCATAACATATTCGCCTTCCGGCCCATAACATAATGCCTTCCGGGCCATATCAAGCATATCATACATAGCACATATAACAATTAACTTATCACATAAAACACATATGTCTCATATCGTATCCGACCTTCCGGTCACACAGTCAAACCCTTCCGGGTACAGTATAGTGAGAAGACTCACCTCGTGAATATCGATAGCTAGCAAATCCCGAAGTCACTCGTGCTCGATCCGTCGAGCTACAATCTCCCTATAACATCATACATCTCTAGTTAACACTTTTATCTTCTAAGTTTGACTATCCCTAAGAAGTCAAACATAGGTCAACTCTGGTCAACGGTCAACGGTCAACTTGACCGGACTCGGCGAGTGCACGAGGGCAACTCGGCGAGTCTAGACGTTTTCGCCAACTCCCTAGGATTCCTTTCTTACACGTCGAGTGCTTCCCCTGACTCGACGAGTTCCACCTGGGAGAGTCGCGGGGCCACCCCGACTCAACTCGCCGAGTCTCAAGAACAACTCGGCGAGTCCCAGCTCGACTCAGTCCGCCTGTCGACCCTCTCTAACTCGTCCTGACTCACTGAGTCAACCCCTGACTCGACTGGATCACTCACTGGCCGATCCAAGGAAATCTTCAAGCTACTTGCCGAGTCTGCTCATCGGACTCGGCGAGTCCATGCCATGCAATCACTCAAACTTGCTTCTAAGGTCAGATCTGTTCCAACAATTCATAGATCTGGCCTTCCTAGACTGATTCACTACGTAAAGCCCTTATCTTGGTGTTCACAATACACTCCATGTCTCATAAATGGAATTTTGGCCCAAGGCATAAGGATTCCAATCCAAAACCTCCATTGATTCACAGAAAGCTTGGGCAAAGGGACACTCTAGACCCCCAAGGGTCCAGATCTATGGTCTAAAACGCTTAAGGGACCAAGGGAGCACTAGATCTAGCCACATGAGGCCTTAATAAGCCCTAATCAATGAAAACATCAACATAGAAGAGGATAGTTCGAAGATATTACCACAATAACGATGCTCTGGACTCCAAACCCTCAGAAATGGCTCCTCTTGCTTTCCTTTTAGCTGATCCTCCCTTTCCCTTGCAAGATGACACTTCCAAGGTCAATAATGGCCTCCTTCTTTGCTCCAAACGCTCACACTCGATTAGGGTTTCACTCAAGGGACTGGTGAGCACAAATGACGGCCATAAGGCCCTTTAAATAGGTCCCAAACCCGAGAAATTAGGGTTTCATTAAACAGCGCGGACTCGCCGAGTCCATATCCTGGACTCGCCGAGTCCAGACGAATCCCGCATCCAGAATCGCGACCCTACTCGGCGAGTCTGAGCTCCAACTCGCCGAGTCCCCTCTCAAAACACGAAAAAATCAAAACAATAAAGATACCTGGAAATCCGGGCTGTTACAGTTTGAATAACTTAGTCATTCAGGAAGGACGACCTAGTTATTCTGGAAGTCAAAACATGCAAAGTGAAACACAAGAATAATCAAATCCAATATGGTCTCAGAACTTATGAATATAAATAGAACACCTTTTATTTATCACCATATTGATTACACATTATTCATTGCATACTGTTTCAAACTACCAACTTTATACTTGAATTAAAACAATAGCTGTCCCATGCTCCAACCATGTACACTATGTTTTCTAAACACTAGTCATGCCATACACCAAGTATGCACACTATGTTTTTTCCAGACATTAGTTATGCCAGACACCAAGTATGCACACTAAGTTTGTCTATGCTCTTTACTTTGTGAAATAGATCGACTGAACATAATTCCAATGATTCTCATTTCATAATCCCAAATCCTTACCGTAAATGCAAGAATTCCAAATTCCTGCCATTTACCTAAATATGTTAGATTCTAAACTTATATGCATTGATCATCTTGTAATGATTATGCACAAAATCACAAAGACTTGTCAACATACATTATAGAGTTTTCCAATGGAGATCAATTCCATGGAAACGAAGTATCATATTCAAAGTACATTGCTTTAAACATCATTCTTGCATTAATTTTTCTAATCTTATACATATTGAATAACTTCCACCTATGGAGACAACTCCATATTCCCATTTTGACTATCACTTCTGAACAAGAGTTGCCTCTTTTCAGAATATGTCAAAATGGTCCTTTCCATAAATTTACACCATACTTCTAACTGTCCTTGAGCAACCAATCTTTGGTAAACCTTAGATTGTCCTCGACAATTGCTTAATAAAATTAGTCATATCTAGTTCTAGTACTTTTTCCATCTTAACGCTCTAGGCATTTGAAAAAATTTAGAACAGATGAATATTATAGCACATGCAATCGATCCTATATCTGAAGCATATGGGATACGATTCATGACGTCTCATATAAAGACTAGAACAGTCTTTTGCTATAATATTTCTATTTCTATTTGCCATGTTCTCAAAATTCAGATTATGAAAAGGGATGTTGTAATCATAATTGAATTTTAGAACGCAAATAATGGACCCATATATAGAATTTCTTTATGTTGAGCCATTTCAACATAAAATTCACACACACACACACACACACACATATATATATATATATATATATATATATATATATATATATATATATCCTTGACTAAAGATGATTAAGACCACAATCTAAGCTTTTAGAATTGAAATGAAGTATAATTTCCTCTCCCTTAATTATAGCAAAACAACTTTTCCTAATTGAAACTTTTGTTTTCTATAATTAATATTGCTAACTTGCAACACTTATGATAATTATCATGCTCCCACTAACATGATGATTATTAGCATAACACTTATGTTCCCACTAGCTTTAAAATGTACTCAGAAATCTGTTGGACTTCTAGAAATCAATACTTTATTGACTTTGTTACCAAAGCTCAAAGTTAAGATACGAGATGCTTTGCTAAAACTTTATCAAGATCATACACCTTTCCTTAGATAGCACACATGTGTGTCTAAACAATTTCAGAATTATGAAAAGGGATGTCGTAATCATAGTCTCAATTGTTTAGACCTTTGTCATTCCTCACAAGTCTATGTTAGTGTGCCGATTAACCACACACGCTCCACTAACGACTTTGAGGATGCAAATATCACAATTGCTATCTACCTAAAATATACTTAGTGAAAGCGTTTCCTCACCATCATTTTCATGAATCGGAGAGAAACCTTATGACGCTCAGATTTTATGGTGTATGTTTGTGACATCCCCGTTTTCACGGCCAGAAAAGACCGATTTTGTTTATGCTTTATAAAAATCAGAGTATCTCTTTTAATAAAAACGTTGCAGAATTGGTTCCCAGAAAAACATGATAATTTCATTATCAAAGCATTTACAAAGAAGTTCATTTTTATTCGTTTTAAAACATTTGGGATGTCATCTTCAATACAGAAACATAAGCATAAACAAAACTTACATTCATTTACACTAGTGATCTATATCTCCTTAATCTCTCAGTGTAATGTAACTTCACCTCGTCACCTGTGATACAAGTAAACTGAGTGGGTCAGGTTGGGAAACCTGGTGAGTAAATAGGGTTTTCAACCCACAATAATATAATTATTATGTTTAATCATCAAACAATTAACCTAATTACCCAGCCCCATTGTCTTCTTTATTCCTAAGTACCTTCCCTAAGGATTTATCCTAAGGGTCGTCTCCAACATCATATTTATCTCTCATCTCCTTACATCACATTTCCTTATATGTTTGTTCCTAAGAACTCTCCCTAAGGATCACCGCCTACATCGCATAGATAGTATTGATTCAAGATTACTCCCTCAATACGTGCCCAACAAGGGTTAAGGCATCATCACATGAATACGTAGTTACAACATCGCCTGAACTCGTAATTCATAGTAAGGGGGTTAGAATATCATCGCATGAATATGTAGTTACAACATCGCCTGTACTCGTAATTCATCACCTACAAGTTATGAGCTTGCTGGTGTTTCCACGGGGTTGTCTATAATAGTCAGTGGTCGCCATCTATACTCTGGTAGACAACGACATCTCCACATTGCCGGACAAGGTTATGGTATCTTTGATCCTACATCACCGATTCATCATCACCTATCTATCCTCACCTAATTATCATCACCTATCTCTCATCATTTCATTTCATCACACACCAACTATTTCATCTACCCATGTTTTATCCCAACATATTTGTAGATATAAAATAAATATACCGTTTAAATCTTTTAAAACATATATAAAATCGTTCATCCAGCATAGACAACAAGTATTCAAATAAGATGCACACATAGCACGTAGTTTATATAAAATATTTCATATCTATGTGTAAGATGAAAGTAACTATGCACTCACTTGAAAAGGTGGTGAATCCGAACTCAGACAGCGCTTCGCTTCTTAAAAATAATTTCCTTCGACGAAACCTAGTATTATTACCACTAGAGTTTAGTCAATTATTCGTCGAGACTAATTAATAGTCTAGCTATTATTACTATTATATAAGCGTTAGACAATACTTATATAACCCATAATAATAGCCCAAGTACTTATTATAAGTTCCTAATAACGTTACTATAATTAAATAAACGATATATTAAAAATAGCGTAGGCGTAGCTCACTTACAGCGGGTTTTATAGAAAACCGGGCTTTGCTTGGAGCATCATTCCCCAGCCAAAAAGCTCTTCTTCTCGGAGCCCTCGAGCACTCCGGGGCTTCCGCCTCGTGCTAGGGAGGTTCCCTAGGCTTTTCGGGTGGTTTCGGGGCTAGAGAGAGGTTCTAGAGAGAGAGAGAGTAAAGTGAAGAAATAATGGGAAAGGTGTGAAGAAAATGAGGATGGGAGATGTTCTATTTATAGGGTGAAAAATGGCTGAACTTGGTGCCACATGTTATCGTCTAGTGGCAAGACTTTGGGAGAAAGCAGTGGCCAAGATTGTGCCACATCACCCATTTTCGCACAACACACTTCTGACTTCTAAAATCCGTAACTTTCACATATGACCTCCGTTTTTGACATTCTTTATATCCACGCGTAGATAAAAATAAGATATACAACTTTCATTTTAACTTCGTTGGCTAATTCTCGACCGATCTTAAATTTAACAGTACGAGGAGATTACACTGTTAAATATCCGCATAAAATTCATAACTTCTACATACAAACTCTGTTTTCATTTGTCTTTTTACCGTTGAGTTCCTATTAATGAGATCTTCAATTCTCATTTAGGTCACGTAGGCCAAAATCCGCTCGATCTAAAATTCGAGTTTCGGGCTGTGCACTACTAAACCAAATCTTAGAAAATTCATAACCTCCTCATACGGAGTCAGATTTGGGCTTTCTTTTTTTGTATGTTCTCGTTTTAACGTATACTACAACTTTTGTTTATATTTATAAGGCTAAAAAGTCCTCCATCATAAATTCACTATTGACGTCTCCCAGTGTCGTGCCGGTTTTGCCGTAAAACTTCGACGGACCATAAATTCTTCGTTATAACTCGGATTTCAATGTTCTTTATATGTACGGAACCCTTGAGACGTATTATAAAACTTGGTTAAGATTATTTATTATAAATAATATTTTGTCATAAAGTTGTTTTCGACCCCTATTATCTCTAAATTGACTAGTCCGGATCTACGGGCGTTAGAATGTGTTCCTATCCATGTGAATTTGTCAAAACCATAATCTCAAGACAAGGTTAGTGACAATTCTAAACTCATATGGATTGAACTTGTGCAGTCTTAATTTCTTGCCACCTGGCAGCACATGGGCCTGCCATTGCTTCCAAGTTGTTAAGCAACCAATTGAGAACTCTTAGAACTCATATGCAAAACCAACTTTAACTGGAATGGGCACAGAAATAGGAATATGTCAACACGATAGGTTATAAACCTCACGTCGTGTGCTAGTGATACACAACAAGTTTTTATTGTTGATTAGATATTGAAGTTTTTTCAAGATCTTTAAGATTCCTACTTTCCTCTTGACATATAGGACTCACTTGCCAAATATTCAAGAGATAGTGCAGATTCTTTATCAAGACAAACACTTCACACACTTGGCCTTAGTTGGTCTTTGTTTTATCCAAAAAAACACAACTTACCAATTTCAAATGTACAAGAGTAGGACACACTTAACTCTTACATTTGACTAGTGTTAATAAACCTTTCTTTAAGATATTTCACTCAAGTTACAATCTTGGGGTATGACTCTAAGAATTGTTTGGAATGAAGTATGACTCATCTTCTTGATTTAACCATTTTAACAATTATTGACTCCTCTTCTTAGCCATAAGAATGCACTAAGATGTCTTTAGAGGACCAATTGTGTAACATCCGGATTTCCAGGTACATTATTTATTCATTTATTTTGGAGATTTTGGAGGGACTCAGCGATTTGATGCTTAGACTCGCCTAGTAGGGTCGCGTTTTTCCATCTGGGTTAATGACCGGACTCGGCGAGTCAGCGCTGTTTAATGAAACCCTAATCCCCGGGGTTTGAGGCCTATTTAAAGGGGCTTAATCCTTGAGATGTTGGGTTTCTAGCCCATTTAGAGTGTGATTGTTGGTGCAAATGGTCCCTTCTTGTGTTGAGGCTGCAGATCTGGATCCAAAGAGGTCCAGAGACCTTAACTCCCTGATCTTTATGGGGTGTCATTGGGTAATATGAGCTTAGGGTGACATTTTGAGGCCATTTCTTCAAATAGAGCTATTGGATCCTTGCATGGGCATCAAGATCCAAACTTTATGTGTTTATATTGCTTCAGGAGGCCAAATCTATGGATTAGAGGAATGAATCTAACCTCAGGAGGTCATTTGAGCTTGTGCACGACGTAGACTTGCCGAGTCCCAAGAACAGACTCGGCGAGTAGGGCTAGGGTTTCCCATAGTTCACTCAGCGAGTACTTGCCGAATTGGGGGAACGACTCGGTGAGTTAGAGGGAATTAGAGGACTGGAGTTCAAGGCGGAACTCGCCGAGTTCATAATGGGACTCGACGAGTTGAGTCGGGGTGGCCCCGTGATTCATGCCGGGTGTAGTCCGTCGAGCAAGGGAAAGACTTGAAGTGTCATGCGAGACTAAAGGGATAGTGGACATGCGTAGACTCGCCGAGTCACCCAAGTGCACTCGGCGAGTGGGTCAAAGTTTGACCGTTGACTTTGTTGACTTGAGGGTTTGGTCAACAATGGGGTCTTGTGTCAAGAGAGGAGTAAAATGGTCTTCTACCCTTCTGAGGATGCCAAGATAGGGTTGAGTCTAGTCTCGAGAGTTATACTTATGAGAGTATTTACTTTATGTGATTAGGCGGAGGCTAGACCATATTTCTACCGAGTCAGAGATTTACCGAGACATCTGAGGTGAGTCTTCTCACTACACCATACCTAGAGTGGTAACAGAGCTATGTGCTAGTATATTGTATGTTATTTATGTGTTATTGTGATATGTGATATGCATGATTCAGAGTTTCCAGAGTTAGGACCAGTGGGTCCATAGAGTTAGGGCTAGTAGGCCCATAGAGAGAGTTGGGACTGGAGGATCCCACTGAGACACATTGACCAGAGGGTCAGCAGGGTTATAGCCTTGAGTGGTTAATGTATGTTAGAGTGGTATTTTGGGGAACTCACTAAGCTTCTTGCTTACATTGTTTTGTGTTATGTGTTTCAGGTACTAGTGAGGAATGCGGGAAGGCGTCGGCATGATTCGTACACACATGCATGGGGTTTTATGTAATTCGATTTTGGGAAATGTTTTGTGAAACCGAGTTATGATACAATGAGATTTTATTAATAAATGTGAACGAACAATGTGTTTTGAAAATGTGAAAAATTGCTTTAATTTTTTTTACGGTGTTACAAGTTGGTATCAAAGCCTTGGTTTTAGGGATTCAAATGCGTCTTCGGGCGTATCTGAACTCAAACTGAGGATTTGAGAAAAGTTTTGATAACAAAAAAATTTAAAAAGAGTAAAAAGAGTTTTGAGACAAACAGAGCAGAGCCATGTGTACAATCAGCCAACGCCCGAACGGTGATTTCCCAAAATACCCTTACAATAAGTGTTATTAGATATATTATGTTATGTTATATGATGAGTTATATTATGCATGCCAGAGTAGACTATATATTCTTATTAGGACTAGAGTGGCCTGATATGTGATGCCTTAGTCTAGGAGTTTTTCTGCTAGGGATGCTTGATAGTGTTTAGATAGCAGCGAGGAGCTTATGAGAGATCTGTTAGTGAGTAGCATATGATTAAAGAGAGTAGAGTACTTGGGATTTGGGACTATGGGAGGAGGACTTGGGATGGATGCTGATGCGGTGTGGACGGTAGTATTGGGCCCGTACTACTGAAGACACCGGGTTAGTGCGCAGTCCAAGTAAGAATCCTTAGAGTACTAAGGAACAAGTAGGGTGGAGTCATCGAGTGTGGGTATACTCGAGTGAGTCCCTAATATTCTTATGTCGTATTTCAGAGGGAGATCATGGTTGAGACACGCCACACACCAGGGAGCAACAATGCTAGGGATGAGGAGATCCATAGGATCATTCATGAGGAGGTGGTTGCGGCCATCAGGGCAGAGATACCAAAGATGTTCGGGTCTATCAAGACCACCCTAATCGAGACATTTGACGAGAGATACGCTGCTCTTTCTGAGGCTGCGGTTGCTGCGGCCACTACAGCCATAGCTGCGACTAGGACGCAGGGTGGTGATACGTTGCTATTCCGGGAGTTCAGCAACACAAAACCACCAAAGTTTGATGGACCCAGGACCCGATTACAGCGATGAGGTGGATCTTAGACATTGAGGGGTATTTCTTCACTTGCTCATCTCCAGAGCATTTGAGAGTCCGGTTCGCGTTGAACCAGCTTCGCTTGGGAGCGAAGGACTGGTGGAAGTTTGTGACGGCGCATTATTCGCCTGCTGAGCTGCTGCAGTGACCTGGGAGAGGTTCACTTCTATGTTCCGAGATGAGTACGTTCCCCAGGTGGAGTGGGAGCATTTGGCCCAGGAGTTTCTGACCCTCAAGTAGGGTATTGAGTCTGTTACAGTGATTACAAGGATGTTCCATGAGCGGCTGATGTTCTGCCCAGAGCACGTGTCCTCCGAGCAGGCACGTATGAGCCGATATCTGAGCATTTTGAGGAGGGATATACGGGAGTTCGTGGCGAACTCGATGTACCGGTCATTTGTTGAGCTGCAGGAAAATGCCCGGAAGAGGGAGATAGAGCTGGAGACCCAGGTTAGGGAGGAGGCTGAGTCTCAGGGGAGGGATCGGTGATCGGTGCAGTCTCAGCCGGCAGCCAAGCGGGCCAAGCCTACTGATTCGAGATCTAGGAGTCAGAGGGGCCGCACTTGTGGCAAGTGCGGCAAGAGCCACGATGGGGTGTGCAGAGCGGTGTCTTGCTACAAATATGGAAAGGAGGGGCATATGGCCAAGGATTTCCCCAAGGGGTTTGTAGTATGTTTCCACTGCAACCAGACTAGGCACTGGAAGGCAAAGTGTCCACAGTTGCGAGGGACAACTCATGGAGCATCTCAGGGATCTACCCCCTGCTGCAGTGAGAGCTACAAACAGTCGACCCGTGAAGGTCGAGGCACCGAAGGCGCGAGGGAGAGCCTTCCAGTTGACCGCGGAGGAGATCCGCGCAACGCCCGATGTCGTGGCTGGTATGTATTCTTTCATGTATTTATTTTGATGTTTGAGATATTGTGTTTATATTATGTTATGCGTAGGTACTTTTCTTGTGAGTTCTATACCTGCCTTGGTGTTATTTGACTCGGGTGCGAGTCGGTCTTTTGTATCTTTGGCTTTCAGTCAGTACATCAGTATTAGTTGAGAGGCATTGAGTCGACCTCTAAGAGTTTCCATAGCTGACAAGAGGGCGGTGTATGCCACCGAGGTGATCTGAGGGTGTGTACTTGAGATTTTCGGCATTGAGTTTCCGATTGATTTAGTTCCTATTGCGATGGGAGATGTCTGTGTCATCGTGGGCATGGACTGGTTGAGCAAATTTGGAGCGGTCATCGACTGCGAGAGACAGCTGGTGACTATACGAGACCCTAGTGGGGGAGTTCTTATGGTGTACGGCGAGGGTACATGTTCTGGGTCAGCATTTTGTTGGGCCGCTAGAGCAAGACAGAGTCTACAGCAAGGCTGTAGTGGGTTTGTGGCGTATGTGATGGATACGAGGGTTGACTCAGGGAGTCCAAGGTCAGTTGATGAGGTTCCAATAGTGCGAGAGTTCCCAAATGTTTTCCCGAAGGAGTTACCGGGTGTGCCTCCTGAGAGGCATGTAGAGTTTCGTATCGAATTGGTTTTGGGGGCGGCACCTATCGCCAAGGCGCCCTATCACCTTGCACCTCCAGAGATGCAGGAGTTATCCTCGTAGCTTCAGGAGCTGCTGGGGAAGGGGTTTATTCGGCCGAGAAGTTCACCGTGGGGAGCGTCTATCCTCTTTGTCAAGAAAAAGGATGGTTCACACCGGATGTGCAATGATTACCGGGAGTTGAACAAGTTGACGGTCAAGAATCATTCCCCGTTGCCAAGGGTCGACGATTTGTTTGATCAGTTTCAGGGAGCATCTTGGTTCTCCAAGATTGACTTGAGGTCTGGATATCATCAGATGAGGGTGCGAGATGAGGATATCTAGAAGACAACGTTTAGGACTCGTTACGGGCATTACGAGTTCGTGGTGATGCTTTTCGGGCTCACCAATGCACCGACGGCGTTCATGGATCTCATGAACAGAGTGTGCAGGCCGATGTTGGACCGCTCGGTGATCGTGTTCATCGACGGTATATTGGTATATTTGAAATCCAGAGAGCAACATGAGGAGCATTTGAGGGAGATCCTTGGAGTTTTGAGATCGGAGAGGCTTTACGCCAAATTCTCCAAGTGTGATTTCTGGTTACGAGAGGTCCAGTTCCTTGGGCACCTCGTTGACCATAATGGGATATTGGTCGATCCGGCCAAGATCGAGGCAGTGATGAGTTGGGAGGTGCCCAGATCCCCCACCGAGATCAGGAGTTTCTTAGGATTGGCAGGCAATTACCGGAGATTTATCCATGATTTCTCCAAGATCGCCGTGCCACTCACCAAGTTGACCCGGAAGGGTGTTGCTTTTTCATGGGGCCCAGAGCAGCAGGCCTCCTTCGAGACACTTCGCCAGAGACTATGTGAAGCCCCGGTGTTAGCCCTTCCGGAAGGGATTGAGGACTTCGTAGTGTATTGTGATGCGTCGATATCTGGGTTGGGAGTGGTGCTTATACAAAGAGGGCATGCGATAGCATACGCATCGAGGTAGCTGAAGCCTCATGAGATGAGGTATCCCACACATGATCTGGAGTTGGGGGCAGTGGTGTTCGCCCTCAAGATCTGGCGTCACTATCTGTATGGGTTTTGGTGTACCATATACACGAACCACAAGAGCTTGAAGTATTTAATGGATCGGCCCAACCTAAACATGCGGCAGAGGAGATGGTTGGATGTGGTGAAGGATTACGATTATGAGATCCTGTACCACCTGGTCAAGGCTAATGTTGTAGCCGATGCCCTGAGTCGTAGGGCGGAGGGCGCCCCAATGCGAGATGTTTGTTTCAGGCTGATAGTGATGACCCTAGTGTTTGACGCCATTCGAGGGGCCAAGGCTGAGGCCGTAAGACCAGAGAATCATAAGAAGGAGCAGGTTATCGAGAAGGTATCGGAGTTCGTCACCGATAGCCGAGGGCTTATGACCTTTCAGGATCGGATTTGGGTGCCATTTGTGGGCGGAACGCATACCATCTTGATGGAGGAGGCGCATAGATCGAAGTTTTCGATCCATCCCGGGGCCACTAAGATGTATTTGGACCTGAAGCGAGAGTATTGGTGGCCCTGTATGAAGAGGGATGTTTCATGGTTCATTGAGAGGTGTTTGACTTGTCGCAGGGTTAAGGCCGAGCACCAGAGACCGCATGGTAAGTTGCAGCCATTGGAGGTTCCCGAGTGGAAGTGGGAACAGATTACCATGAATTTTATCACCAAATTTCCGAGGACCGCTAGGGGCGTCGATGCAATTTGGGTGATTGTGGACAAATTGACAAAGAGTGCTCATTTGCTTGCTATCAGTGAGAGCTCTTCCGCTGAGAGGTTGGTAGAGTTGTACGTGAAAGAGGTGGTATCACGACATGGAGTGCCGATCTCTATTGTCTCAGACCGAGATGTGCGTTTCACTTCCAGGTTCTGGAAGCAATTTCATGAGAATTGGGTACGAGGCTGCATTTTAGCACCGCATACCACCCACAGACCAACGGGCAGAGCGAGCAGACGATTCAGATGCTCGATGACATGCTTCGGGCATGTGTATTGGACTTCGGAGGGAGTTGGGACACATTTTTGCATTTGGCTGAGTTTTCCTATAACAACAACCATCATTCGAGCATTGGTATACCACCCTTTGAGTTGTTGTATGGGAGGAGGTGTCGGAATCCCATTTGCTAGGGTGAGGTCGGTCAACGTGTGATGGGTAGTACATAGATAGTACTTCAGACGACTGAGCAGATTCAGCAGGCCGGACAGAGGTTACTGACAACTCTGAGTCGTCAGAAGAGCTATGGAGACAGGCGTCACTCGGAGCTCGATTTCCAAGTTGGTGACTTCGTTCTCCTTAAGGTATCTCCTTGGAAAGGAGTGATTCGATTCAGGAAGAGAGACAAGTTGGGGCCTCGGTATATTGGTCCTTTCAGGGTGACCGCCAGGGTAGGCAGGGTAGCGTACCATTTGGAGCTACCTTCAGAGTTGAGTCAGATTCATGATAGCTTCCACGTGTCTCAGTTGAGGAAGTGTATCGCTGATGAGTCGACAGTGGTTCCATTAGAGGACATTCAGGTGAATGCGAGCCTGAACTATGTTGAGAGGCCGATCGCGATTCGGGATAGATGTATCAAGGCTTTGGGAAACAAGGAGGTGCCTTTGGTTCATGTCAGAGGCAACATCGGAAGGGTTCCGAGATGACCTAGGAGCCGGAGTTAGAGATACACGAGCAGTATCCAGAGTTATTTGTGGAATGAGACTTCGAGGGTGAAGTTTGATTTTAGTGGGGGAGAATTGTAACATCCGGATTTCCAGGTACATTATTTATTCATATATTTTGGAGATTTTGGAGGGACTCGGCGAGTTGATGCTTAGACTCGCCGAGTAGGGTTGTGTTTTTCCATTCGGGTTAATGACCAGACTCGGCGAGTCGACTAGTGGACTCGGCGAGTCCGCGCTGTTTAATGAAACCCTAATCCCCGGGGTTTAAGGCCTATTTAAATGGGCTTATAGCCACCAATTTCGGCTACCAGACCCCTGAGTGAAACCCTAAGCGATCTAGAGCGTTTGTGAGGAAGGAGAGGCCATTTTTGATCCTTGTGTGGGTGTTATTGCAAGAAGAAGGTGACCAAGGAAGGAGGGAGATGAAGAAGGCGCTATTCTATGGATTTTAGAGCCTAAGAACTTCATATTGAGGTATATATTCAATTCTTCTTCAGTTTTGGGTGTTAATCCTTGAGAGTTAGGGTTTCTAGCCCATTTAGAGTGTGATTGTTGGTGCAATTGGTCCCTTCTTGTGTTGAGGTTGCGGATCTGGATCCAAAGAGGTCCAGAGACCTTAACTCCCTGATCTTTATGGGGTGTCATTGGGGAATATGAGCTTAGGGTGACATTTTGAGGCCATTTCTTCAAATAGAGCCATTGGATCTTTGCATGGGCATCAAGATCCAGACTTTACGTGTTTATATTGCTTAAGGAAGCCAGATCTATGGATTAGAGGAACGAATATGACCTCAGGAGGTCATTTGAGCTTGTGCATGATGTAGCCTCGCCGAGTCCCTAGAACAGACTTGGGGAGTAGGGCTAGGGTTTCCCATAGTTCACTCAGCGAGTACTTGCCGAGTTGGGGGAACGACTCGGTGAGTCAGAGGGAATTAGAGGACTGGAGTTCAAGGCGGAACTCGCCAAGTTCATAATGGGACTCGGCGAGTTGAGTCGGGGTGGCCCCACGATTCATGCTAGGTGTAACCCGTCGAGCAAGGGAAAGACTCGATGTGTCATGCGAGACTAAAGGGATAGTGGACACGCGTAGACTCGCTGAGTCACCCAAGTGCACTCGGCGAGTCAGGTCAAAGTTTGACTGTTGACTTTTTTGACTTGAGGGTTTGGTCAACAATGGGGTCTTGTGTCAAGAGAGGGGTAAAATGGTCTTCTACCCTTCCGAAGATGCCAAGAGAGGGTTGAGTCTAGTCTCGAGAGTTATACTTATGAGAGTATTTACTTTATGTGATTAGGCGGAGGCTAGACCATATTTCTACCGAGTCAGAGATTTACCGAGACATCTGAGGTGAGTCTTCTCACTATACCTTACCTAGAGTGGTAATAGAGCTATGTGATAGTATATTGTATGTTATTTATGTGTTATTGTGATATGTGATATGCATGATTCAGAGTATCTAGAGTTAGGACTAGTGGATCCATAGAGTTAGGGCTAGAGGGCCCACAGAGAGAGTTAGGACTGGAGGGTCCCACTGAGACACACTGACCAGAGGGTCAGCAAAGTTATAGCCTTGAGTCATTAATGTATGTTAGAGTGGTATTTTGGGGAACTCACTAAGCTTCTTGCTTACAGTGTTTTGTGTTATGTGTTTCAGGTACTAGTGAGGAACGCGGGAGGCGCCGACATGATTCGTACACACACGCATGGAGTTTTATGTAATTCGATTTTGGGAAATGTTTTGTGAAATCGAGTTATGACACAATGAGATTTTATTAATAAATGTGAACGAACAAGGTGTTTTGAAAATGTGAAAAATTGCTTTAATTTTTTTACGGTGTTACAAATTGTGAAATGGTTTCTTAATCACCACGATGATCACAAAACATGATACTAAAGTACTCTCCCATCTTTTCATATTTGAGAAACTTTTATCTTTCTGCCGAATTTGATTCTTCTCATTCGTTCTGCAATACATTGAAATTTTCCAATGTTTCAGAATTATACTTAAACTTGTAAGTATAACCATATTTACTAAACTTTAGTAAATCATGACGAATAGTCTTATCGATCTTTTGTGGTGGACTTGATCAGTGCACAAGAATGTGTACTTGATCGCTTAGTCCTTCACTTGAATCACATATACATGTGAACAAGGAATTAGTCTTAATTTTCCAAAGATGAAAATTCTCATTCATCAAACTATACAACTTGCATGATTCCAAGTTTCGGTCCAATTGAAAACTTGGGTGATGAGAATCTTTCCTTATTTGGTAAATTTAGACACTACCACAAATGAAAGAATCAAATTCACATTTCCATTATTGCTAGAAGCATACAAATATCAATTTTCAATAAAAGCCATTGTAAGGAGATATAAACTAAAATAAAATGAAATTTTTATTTATTTATAAAATGCGGAAAAAACTTTTCCTTACAATGCAAGTTAAATGAAAACTATGTTATTACATATTTTCTAGCAATCTATCATAACTCCTAAGTAGCAGCTCAAGAATCCGATCTTCGAACCATGCGATTGAAATTCATCTTCGCGATCAGATTCAACATACTCTTTCTTTAAGTTTGCTTCCCTTTGATTGATCCTTCCATACATCAAAATGTATTAAGAATCTCCAAATGGGAACTTAATTAAGTTAGATTGTGGACTTACTTGAAGCAGAGGTCAAGCTTTATCAGATCTTTCAGGTAGTTAGGGCAGCTTTGCAACCAATTCCCCTTCCTTTTGGCAATAGAAACATATGGACTCTTTGGGAATGGTACACTGAACTATCTTAGACTTGACTTTCTCTTTACCATTTGGTCAACTGAGTTGACAATGATCAATCCCTTTCCTTGGGAAGAGAAGGCTTTTCTAGATATCCAATGTTACCATTGTCAATGTCCATGGAAGTCTGGGAAGTTGATCTTCTTAATCAAATTTTCTCTACCAATGCTCCAAATCATTGCTGATTTAGAAGCACCAAGCAAATATATAAGATCATTAAGGGTCATGTCATAGTCTTTTACATAGTAGTCCCAAAGGACACGCACTATGAGACATAGAAGGTGATTGAACAACCAACTTTCTCAAGAATTTGACACCCAACTCTCCCGGCTTGTCAATATATGACTTCATCTCCAAGATGTGAGTACACCTAGACCTTGCTTGCCAATAGGGCTTGAGTGACCTTGAACTATTCAAGAACTTGTAGGTTAGGGATAATAATTGGAGGAGGTGGAGGGAGTGAAGAATGATTTCCGGGACATCATCTTCATTAGGAAATCTTGATCCAAGTGTTTTTAGGAAGATCATAATTGTCTGAACCAGACATCTTTTGGGAGATACTCAAGATAGCTGATTTAAAGTCCTTAATATAACACCCAATATGAAATATTAAGGCTAGGACCCAACACAATATGTGACAACCGTCAATTTTCGGTCAAGTCAAAGTCAACTAAAGTCAACAAGTCAAATCGGTCAACTCAATTTGCCGTGAGTATTAGAGTTTACGTTATGTAATTTCTAAACAACTCTCTGTTCTAATGAGAAATCATAAATTGAAAAGTGCGTACATCTAGATCTCCTTAACCTAAAACTGTGGTACGTGGCGAGCCAAACCGATAAAACAATGTTGCATACTCATCGGGAGTATGCAAGATCCTTAAACAAGGCTTAACGGGGCTTACGGACCCTGCATTGTGAAGCCGAACACTCAAAAAGGTCACCAATGAAACCTCTCTCAATCGTGTTCACTCCATCTCTTCTTATCATAAATCTCTCCCAAATCTTTCTAAGTATGTGAAATCTCTCCCAAATCTCTTTTTGTATGAGAAATCTCTCCAAGAATGTCAAATCTCTCCCAAATCTCTCTAAGTATGTGAAATCTCTCCCAAATCTCTCTTTGTATGAGAAATCTCTCCAAGAATGTCAAATCTCTCCCAAATCTCTCTAAGTATGTGAAATCTCTCCCATATCTCTCTCTAAATGAGAAATCTCTCCAAGAATGTCAAATCTCTCCCAAATCTCTCTAAGTATGTGAAATCTCTCCCAAGTCTCTCCTTGTATGAGAAATCTCTCCAAAAATGTCAAATCTCTCCCAAATCTCTCTAAGTATGTGAAATCTCTTCCAAATCTCTCTCTGAATGAGAAATCTCTCCAAGAATGTCAAATCTCTCCCAAATTTCTCTAAGTATGTGAAATCTCTCCCAAATCTCTCCTTGTATGAGAAATCTCTCCAAAAATGTCAAATCTCTCCCAAATCTCTCTAAGTATGTGAAATCTCTCCCAAATCTCTCTCTGAATGAGAAATCTCTCCAAGAATGTCAAATCTCTCCCAAATCTCTCTAAGAATGTGAAATCTCTCCCAAATATCTCTTTGTATGTGAAATCTCCCCAAGTATGTCAAATCTCTCCCAAATCTCTCTGAGTATGTGGAATCTCTCTCAAATCTCTCTCGAAATCTCTCCCAACTCTCTATAATCACTCGGGGCATCCCGACCCTCGAATTTGGCGAGAACAGCCCAAAAACGGAAGTCTACGCGAAAAACGGGCATGAGGAACCGAAACCCCTCTTAGGACCCGAAAGTCCTCTTAGGAACCGAAAGTCCCCTTAGGAACCGAACCCTCCTGATGAAGAAGGCTGCTGAACCGAACCGAACCTCACTCTAAGAACCGAACCCTTCTGAGCCGAAGGCTGCTCAACCGAACCCGAACGTTCGGCACCTTTCGGTTCTGACCATTTCCTCTTCTGATGACTAACCGAACCCTCCCTTCTGATGGCTTGCCGAACCTTCCCTTCTGAGGACCGAGGACCGAGCCCTCGCTTCTGACTTCGGACCGAGCTCCCCGCCCCTTCGTTTCCCTCTGTTCGTTTCCGGCTACAATCCTCAGCATGGACCGAGCCTCGGCCTAGGTACCGAACCTCGGCCTAGGACCGAGAGGTCTCGCTGGGAACTCATTTTCTCCCGGTTTTCGCGTAGTTTTGCGTTTAAGGCCCCGTTTTTAATTATTTTAACGCGGGATTTTCACCAAAAATCATATTTTAACATAATAAACCCTAAATATTCACAATTTAATCATATTTTCATAAAAATCTTTATTTAAATAATAAAAGCAAGTGGGTAAAGTACAAAGAGGTGGAGTGTTGACTTTGCTTTACCTTATGACACAAGCAACCACTCCCACACCCACTCTATGACCAGCCACACCTCCCCACCTTACCTAGGTCACATCAATGTCCTTTCCACTCAATCATCACTCTTTCCCATGTTTTTGAGAGCTGAATATTCATCCTCTTTCCTCACTTCTCTCATTTGCTCTCATTTCACAAGAAGATCAAACTCTTTTCTCTCTCACTTTCTCTCTCTAGAAATTCGAGATTTCCAGGGCTGATCTTGAGTTTTTCCTCCACATTTGGTAAGCATAATCCATTCTCTTTATGATTATCTCAATTATTTCCACTCAAATCATGCATATCTTACACAAACTCCATTATATTTGTGTTAGAGCTTCGAATCTTCAAGGGATTCTTCAAGTGTTGTTGGGTTGAACACTTCTCTTCTTCAACACTTATCTACTGAAATCACTCAAGGTGAGTTCATACATCTACATTTTCATGTTTTCTCAAGTTTTTAGGGGGGGGGGGGGGGGGGGGGGAATACAAGTTAAAACACCAAGAACATAACTAAACTTTTCTAACAGCCTTCATCAGAAAAGTTCAACTTCATTCATGGACTGTTTTGGACAACTTAAACATTTTAGTTTTCAAAACTGTTTTAGGTGCATGTAGTTCCACTTCTTAGCTTTAAAATGACTACTTGCACATCTCCATACGATTTTTCTACAATTTATGGTGATTTTTACAAAACTGCCTATCATTTCAAACATCAATCCGGACCAGTCTGTGATTATGGACTTTTTCACACAAGTAAGAGGTCATTAAAAATTATAATAAAAATTATGAACAAACTAGACTCATTTTTCAAACTCTCAGAAGTTACAGGACTTGATTTGGACCTTTTATGATTTTTCTACAAATTTACCAATAACAGTTACAGAAAATGTTATTAACAGAAAAACACTATAAATTTCATTTCACCTTGTAACATGTTGAGCAAGGTATACATCATTATGTGATTATGTGTTGTTGCAATATATGACAATTTTGTATTCTTATATAGACATACATCAGAAAACAAATGGATTTATACCTCCACAAGTATGGTAAATATATAAATGATATTACAAGGCTATATCCATTAAAATATAAACATTGGTAAATTATGACAAGTAAGGCTTATGCTCACTACCCACACAAATAATTAATAAACTATAATAGGTATAGTTTAGGGTTATTTTACATAACAAACACATGATTAAAGGTTTTACACATACAAAAGAGTTATTACCACTATGGATAATTATGATAAACTATAATAAGTATAGTTAAGCCATTATACCCCCACAAACGAACACGCTAGTTATAATCGGTATAGTTATGGCATATATATATTACAAAGTGATAAACTATAATAGGTATAGTTTATGTTTCATCTACCCTATGAACTTAATTACAAGAAAGGAATTCACCATCACCATCACTTTTGGTAAACTATAATATGCATAGTTCATGTTCACTAGTCACTATCACTATTTGATGAACTATGATATGTATAGGTTATATTCACCATCACCACCACTTTTGGTAAACTATAATATGCATAGTTCATGTTCACTAGTCACTATCACTATCCCATGAACTATGATATGTATAGTTTATGTTCACAGTCACTACTACTATTTCATACACTACACTAGGGTTTGGTTCCGGTTTTTGGATTTAAGTCCACATTAAATTTTCGCATTGTTAGACTTCAACTATAATCGTTGAGCGTATATGCTTGAGTCATACAAGAATTTAGTCTGGATTGGCTTAGAATTGGTGGTGCCCGCCTCATCTCCTGTTCCTCGTTGGGTTGTGGACCTAGGGCAGACCCACTATATTCAATGTTTTATCTAACTTAAATCTTCTATAACTTATATACGCTGGACGATTATAGGGGAAATCTACGGGTCAATCTAGGGTTCATTAATACATCATATAGGAATATGCTGTTTACACTTAACTAAGAAAATATTGGATTTCCTGGAAATCAACTCTATCGATTTTATAAGGAAAACGATTTCTACTCCAAACAAAACTCTTATGAACTCACCAACTTAATTGTTGACACTCTTTCAAAACTACTTGTATTCTCAGGAAATCAGTGAAACAGGAAAACTTCAGTGCTTTGAGGATGGGACGTTAAACCGTCAACAATTTATTTTTGTCATCATAATGTAATTAATTTTGAAACATGTAAACATATACTTTAGTGTAACTTTTTCAATTATATTTATGATGGTTGTATTTACTTTGAGCATTATTATACACGTTGTTGTGATACTGTACATGAAGTCCTCCACCCCCTGACGTTTCCGCCATCCTTGGTTTGGGGGTGTGACACAATATTTTATAACTTGGAAGAGGGATGCCGTAATCCAAGCTATAAAATATTTGAAGGTAGGCAAATCACGATTAACCAATTTTCACCATGAAAAACGAAATAATTTATTAGGTTTTTAATGGCATGTTTCAATCTCTATTGTTCCCTCTCAAGTTTTGTGACTGGGATGCCGAGGATCACAAAACAAGGTGTGAATAACCATGCAAATGTACTTGGTACCCTTAATATTTACTCCTCAATCAATGTGCCGGTTAACCACATACGCTCCACCGATACTATGATAAACATTAAGTTACCCTTTTCCTACCTTGTTAAATCAAGCTAGTGTATCGGTTAACCACACACGCTCCACTAACCGACTTAAGCAAAGTGCAAAGTGTAATTTCATAGGTTAGCACCAAATTCACATTTTCCTAAAGTAACTAAGATTGGGAATTCATGATAGTTTAGTTACTTAGTATTTATCATTAATACTTTTAATGAAGGGATAATTCTAGTCCTTGTCCCACTCGTTCGGCTAACGACCCTCCACCAGTCAAGGAAGCGGTGGTGAGAGTGGACACCCATTAAACGACCATTTTATAGGCAGTAACCATATACCTCCTTATAGACTGGCTTCGTGAATGAGGCTTACCAACGATAAGACTAACTTGCTCTTATATATATATATATATATATATATATATATATATATATGCATATTATTAACTTATAATACTATAAAGTATAAGGGTTGAATTTTAACTTTTGAAATTCTAAGGGTTTAAGTTGGAATTAAAGTATTCATGAGGGGAAATTTTACAAATTCCAAAACTTGAGGGAAAGTTTTGATCTATTCAAAAACTTTTTCAATTCCATAACTTATGTGTTTAAAGTAGTTTTAATGAAACACTTTTTCAATTTCATGTAATTAGCCTAACCATTAAACTAATACAAAACATGAATCTATTGACAATTATTAATGAAATTGGATTAACACGAACATTACAACATCAAAAACAGGTTATCAAGTTCAAAAACAACTTACAATAATGTTCCTAGTCCAATTCCAGCCAAAAACTTCAAAAATATGTTGTCTGGGGTCCAACTCGTCGAGTGCATGAATCAACTCCACGAGTTGGATGATTTTATGATTGGACTCGGCGAGTCCATCAGTGGACTCGATGAGTCCACTGTCCAGAACAGTAGAAAATTGAATTTTTCAGCATTTTTCAGCAATTTGCATCAAGTATAATTGAAGACAAGCCTAGGCTCTAATACCACTGAAGGGGTTTAAGCATTCTAACACTCCTAAGGTGTACATGGAACCCTAAATACCTTGGATCTATGTTTTCTCTATTATACATGCAAATATCAATTTTCCAAGGTATTGTTCTAACTAGCATAATATGAAGTACGTATAATATAAATTCTAGTAGAATTACATACCTCTTTGTTGTAGCTTGATTCCATGGAGCTTAAGATCCTAGCGCCTCAAATGTGACACCTCAAATGGTTCACACAACATCACCAACATCTTAGAATAACTTGAGAGAAAAGGTTCTTATGCTCAAATCGGCTAGCCCTCATGTTGTAACACTATGTTTATTTATTTAGTAAATAAATAAATTAATGAATGAATAGTAACCCTAAAATAAATAATTACATATCAAATGATAGTCTCGTAGAGCTAATTGCTACACTTTAAGAGATTGGGGGTTAAAAGTGTAAAATCCGGACTTAAATTGTATGTATTAATGAAGGCAGGGGCTAAATGGTAAATTACGGACTCCATTTGTAAAGAATTTTGAAGGTTGGGGTTAAAAGGGTAACATATGGATTTTCTTTGAGAATAAATTATAAAGGAGGGGCTAAATGGTAACTGTGTGACTAAATATGAAAGAAATTATGTTAGCAGGGGTGAGAAGTGTAAATTGTAGACTTTCTGTGAAAAGAATCATATGGGGAGGGACCATTTGTGACATTATGGGGTGAAGTTTGAGTGGGTGTCGGGTATATAGCTCTCGGTAAACCCTAACCCTAGCATGAGAACACAGCCGCCACTTCCCCCCCCCCCCCACCCTTATTCCACCCTCGCCGGCGCCGCAATCGCTCCACCTTCCGACCAGTCTGCATCCACCAAGCGACACCCGACTTCCTTCAGTTCCGATCGCTCGAAGCTCCCTTCAACCGTGGTCGTTAGCCGACGGTCGTGCCACTGCAACGCTGTTACCGCTCCATCACCGGTGACGATGAAGACCACCATCAAGCGTCCCTTTCGCCATCGCTACGGTTGTCGTTTGCAACCACCTCACTCCCTGGCTGTCTTCTTCTGATGTATCACCTTATGAAGACGAAGCTGTCAGCTGCCGCCACATGATTCCGACTGTGGCTTCGTTCGTGCGTGTCTTCGATGGTTTCATGTCAGAGTGTTCATCCTAGTTGCATTTCGGAGCTATGTGTATGCTCCTTGCTGGCCAGAAGGCGTAGGAACCACCATGGTAGCCCGCCATGGTGGCCATTACTGTGCTACCGCCATTCCTTCCAATTTCCGACGTCGCTGCCATCGTGAATAGCTCTTACCCCCGCCGTGAGCCACCAGGTGGGTGGATGGACCCTTGAACAAATCAGGAATCATGTGATGTGTGTGTATAGCTGAAGCTTTCAGAAATAGAATCACCACCACCATAGGGTGGTGGCTACTGCCATGCGCCACCGGCAACCACCATTAGGTGGTTGTGTGTGTTTGTGATTAGCTTAGTGGATGTGTATGTGTTAATTGATTATTTTTTTGTAAGATGTAACTAGAAATCGGAATAATGAAATGAAACTCTAACCACCACCGTGAGGTGGTGGCTGCCGCCACCGGCCGCCGTGTCGGGTGGCGGTGTGCTTGTCTTGTGAGTTGACTCGATTGGGGATGCTTGAAACCCTAATGGGCGTTGTTAGCCTAATGGGCCCACTGAAGCCAAATGGGCTTGGTAAAAACCCTTATGGGCTTGATGACATTCTAGTAGGCTTGATAGGCCCAATAAAACCCTAAATAACCTAAAAGTCCAACAAATTAATAAATGGGGTAGTACTTGGGTTGGAAACCCTAATTAGGGTTTGGAAAACCCTAATGCAATCAAAACCTTAATTTAGGGAAATTAATCGGGACACACGAGAATTATTTAATAACTTGGAATATTAAATAATAATCATTGGCGGAAATTAATCTAAGCAATATTGGACTTAATAGATTAAGTCCTTAATGGATTAAGTATGAAACTTAACCCTAATCATCATTTTATGAGAAACCCTAATTTCACTTGGGTTTATTGTTGGGCCTCTCTATTGGGCTTTGGTAATTGGATTATTAATGAGCCATCCAAGAATAATTATATTGACTAAAATAATTTAATGGGCCTAGGGTAAGTCCCATGTAAGGGGTTGGGCCCAATTTGGAAAATTGGGCCATAGATGGGCCATAGTTGGGCCTTAATGATTATATGATATTGGGCCTTAGAATAAGACCATGTATAGGCCTGGGCCTAATTTGGAAAATTGGGCCATATGCTGGGCTTTGATTCCTAGATGACTTTCGGCCTATGGATTGGGCCTTGGGCTTGAATACGCCAAGCTTGGGGTAATGTAGTAATTGTCGAAGTATGTGTTTGTGTTATGGTTATGTAATGGAACCCGATTATTAATTGGGTGTTATTTTGGTATTGAAAGTTCGGGAATCTGTCATCCAACAGCTGGGGTTGAGTCTGCAGGACTTCAGCAGTGTGGGATTGTGTCTACGGGACATCAGCAGTGTGAGGTGAGTTACCTTCCAGTAGGGGTGGGTCTAAGGCCATAATGCCGGCCCACCAACATGGGTAGTTGGTAGATAATTGTCTTTGTGATAATTATCTTGGTATGTTTATGTGATATGCTCATGAGATATGCTTATGTGATGTGCTTATGAGACATGTTTATGTGATATGCTATGTGTGTTAGTGGTAGTAGCAGGGAATAGTTTTTCCCTGACTCGGTCGTTAGGATCGAAGGGTAGGTCAGTACCCCAGAAATGTCTGACTGTATGATTATATTATGATGTTATATGATAGTGGTAGGGGTCAAGTAGTCCCCGGTTACCGATTGAAAGATACCGAAGGGGTATACAGAACCCATGCAATGCTTATCTGTGTGTTTATGACATGTTAGTATGTGATCAGTATGTTTGTGATGTGTTAGTATGTGATCAGCATGTTTATGATGTTAGTACGTGATCAGTATGTTTATGACATATTATTATGTGATAGTGGTAGAGGTAAAATAGTCCCCGGTTACCGGTTGAAAGATACCGATGACAGTTACCGGTTGAAAGATACCGATGGTATTATGTGGTATGTGGTATTATGGGGGAACTCACTATGGTTCGTGCTTACGGTTTATAGTTTTGTTTTCAGGTGCTTCGTTTTCAAAGGAAAGGAGCCGGCTCGATCGCAACGCATCACACTATGTTTTCCGCACATGAGATCTTTGGGATTACACTCTGATATGGTTTTATGGTAGAATGCTTTGATTATTGACACTTGGGTTTCATGTAATAACTTAATTAAAAACAAAATTTTTGGCCTTGAATTTTGGGATGTTACACATGTGTACACACACTAGTGCTAATTTCTTGAGCCATGGGGTCCTTATATATGGTGGCTATTAGGGTTACACCATGTAACACATGTGTTTCCATATTCTTCAAGCTCCATGGGTTAAAACCTCCATGGAATATCCATGGGTTACTCCATGGGTTTAGCCCAACATGAAGAACTATGGATCATAAGCCCACATATATAAGAATGAATGATTTACACAATGAATCCCCATATATTTAATTAGTCTCCTTTTGATCACAATATTAATTCCAAATTAATTCTTGATCAATACTAATTAAATAATATGATTTCATATTAATATATTAGAACTTATAATATATTAACAAATCATACTTATCCTTTTCTCACAAAAGTATATCCAAATTGTTCTGATTCGATGCAAGCCAAATTAACCATGCCAATAGGGTCAAGTACATACCAATTATAGTTATGGACTTAGACATTAATCCAACAGACACATCATGCTATCATTTGGTGCAACATCCCCAAATATGGAGCAACCTTCTTCTACATGGCGTAAAATGATATTTCATGTTTCTCTAAGTGTTGAAAGTTCTCCAGGTGCTCCAAGCTGCTCCATGTTGCTCCAAGTGCTCCATGTGGCTCCAAGTGCTCCAAGTTGCTCCTAGCCACTCCAAGTTGCTCCAAACCCTCTTTTAGAATATCTTTTCATTTTCCAGATGATCCAAACCTATCTCAGATGATCCGTTCCTTTGTCACTTGCTCCATGAACCTCAAGTGCTCCATTGAGATCTATGTGCTCCAAATGCTCCATGAGAATACTCCAAATGCTTCATGAGAATGATCCAAGTGCTTGAGTCATATTTAACACTGTCCACCTTGACTTAAGTATCCTCTGAACTCCACCTCGAACAACAACTTCCTTTCCCTTCCTACCATCAAGCCACGAAGGGGCTTACCTCCTGCAAACGTCAACCAAGTCCAGGTAAAGGTTGAACTTCTCTTTGGGCAACATGTTTGTAACATCCCAAAATTCAAGGCCAAAAATTTCATTTTTAATATAACTAAAACACATTTGTAACTTTGTTCACACTTGAAAAACATTTCAAATAAAACATTCATTAGAGAGAAATCACACATTGCGAAAAACACGGGTGTATGAGCTGCGATCGTCCCGAGCTCCTTTATTTGAAAACTGGAGGTACCTCGAAACCAAAACTGAAAACCATAAGCACGAAGCTTAGTAAGTTCCCCAAATACCACATACCATACATATCAACTGATCCATACATGCCATACATAATCGTAAGCCATACATATCATTCATATATCATAATCAATAAAGGTGCTATGTGTCGCAAATTGTCTTGCCATTATGCCACGGGTCACCTCATTGTCTTTCATGCCAAGCTGGGAGCCACCCCCTGGGTCTTACAGACAAGTGCCAAGAGCCACCTCATGGTCTTCCATACAACCATCACAAACACAACTAGCATACATACTACTCTACTCAGCCAATTAGCATACAGTGTGCCAGGAGCCACCTCTTGGTCTTTCATACATAATACCTAGGGCTAACCCCCGGGTCTTCCTACAATACATAATAGCATATAGTGTTCCAGGAGCTACCACCTGGTCTTTCATACATAGTGCCTAGGGCTAACCCCTGGGTCTTCCCACAATAAATAAACCAAATGGGCCGACATTTTTGCCTTTGACCCATACAAACAGTGAGGAGACGAACCTCGAATGTTGAAGCGTACTGCACGGAATCCTTAGCTGGTGCCCTGACAATTCCCCGAGCTATCCATACGAAAACATCACCCAATTAGCAATTAGGTTCCAAACCATGATCCATAATCCTTACTTGGGGTGAAATGACCTTTTCACCCCGGACCCATCAAGGCCCAAATTATAAAATCCATGAAAGCCCATCAACGGTCCAATTTTCCAAATTGGGCCCAAACCCTTACATGGACCTACCCTTTAGTACCCATTCTGTACTTCATAACCCTACAGGGGTCAACCTTGGTCGAGTCAAGTACAAAGTCAACATTCAAGTCAAAGTCAAAGTCAACACTCTGAGTTGACTCGTCGAGTTATCCCTTCAAGTCTTCGAGTTCCCGTAACCATAATATAGTGATATCTCTTACCAACTCATCGATTTTTCCCCAAACTCGTCAAGTTCTTCCATTTCAACAGAATCGGGACACTTCGAATTAACTCGTCGAGTTCTTTAGCCCGTTAACCCCCTCTTAATGCATTAGGCCGTTATTCTTTAGATCTGAACCCAATACTCTAGATCTAGACTGGAAAGACCTTTTAGAAGGTCAAAGTTTCCAACTTTACCCATTAATCCCTTCCTAAAGAGAATAAGCTCAAACCCTAACTCCAAAAGGCTTAAATTTAAATCCTAGGGTCCTCAAAGCTTCAAGATAGGGCATAAGACCATAGATCTGGACCTTTGATACTAGAAGGACATCGAAAGTCTTAAACTTTATCCACATACATGACCATGTGGAGCTCGAAAGGTCAAAACAAGAGCTTAGAGGTTGCATGGGGCATTTAGGGCCGCATAGTTGGCACCTTTATGCCATAAAAGCCCCTCAAGGCCCTAGATCTGAAGTGTTTTCCATAAGGTACGTCGAACCCATAAACAACCATCTTATTTGGACAAAACAAGCCAAAGAACCCTAAAATGGAAATCTAGATGACTACAAGGCTTAAGATTTGTACCAGAAAATTGTCGTGGATGAAGCAAGGATTCTGGATTTATATGCTCCTTCTGTTGTCTCCAAGTTCTTCCTTCTTCCTTCTTCAATAACTCCAACACTCACCAAAAACACTCAAAATGACTCACAAACTCTCTAAATAGCTGTAGGGCTTTGAGATTTAGGGTTAGGGACTGGGAGGCTAAAAATAAGGCTGAACCCTAGGCTTAAGTTGTTTAAATAGGGTGCAAAGTCCTGATTTTAGGGTTTCCCAAATCCAGTCCAACTCGTCAAGTTGATCCTCCCCAACTCGTCGAGTTGGTTTTTAACTTCCTGCGTGCCGATTTATTCCAACACGTCGTTCGAGTTCTCAACCTTGAAATTGATGAGTTGGCCTCTTAATTGAAGATTTTCTTTCCTTAATAAGCCTTTTGGATTCCAAGTGTTATAATTCCACCCCACTTAAACTAGACTTCGTTCTCGAAGTCTGCTACAGTCATCTACCCTAACTACAGTTCCCATGCCATGCCCACGATCACCACTAGCTTCCATGAACCAGTTGAAGTTTCCCACGAGTACTGGCACCCGCCATCCTTAGGGTACTAACATCACCCTGCACAATCAATGGCCTTCCCAAGGCAAGCAAGACTCCCATCTTAGAATAACACCCGAACCTTCAACCCTTGCAAACCACTTCTACCTTCTAAGACCTGAAATCTACAATAACCTGACTTCCCGACAACTTGCATGTGTTGGAACCACTCCTACCAAACTCTCAATGAGATGCAAACCAATAATAACACTTCCAATAATGATCTATCCAGATTTACCGAAACCATCCTCGGAATAGTTCCTCGAATCCGATGAAGAACAAATCCTCAACTCTTGAATAGAAACCGACCCCACTTATCTGGAATCCAAAACCTAAGTCTCAATGGTCTGAATCCCTGTCAGACCCCTCACACCAAATTACCTCCAAGTCATCCTCATAGAGTCCCACACCACACAAAATGATTCCAATACCTAAACACATTGTCATCTCGACGGAGGCGAAGACACTGACCATATACCACTAAAATTACTTAACTCAACAGGAGGCTAAGATAATCCTTCGAGTAGAAGATTATCCCCTGCAACGGTTAGACTCAGACGAGAGTTGCACACCAGGTTCAAATCAATTACTTTGAGATTATTTAATCCAAATGCAAGTGACTTATCATATTCCAGTCCACAAGCTACTCAAAGCAAAATCCCAAACCACTGCCGCTATCTGGAATACAGGATTCCTACCCGGTTGCTGAGCCAAAGAGAAACCTCAAAGTTGCTCCATGTGACTGATGTGCACAAAAGTACCCACTAATTTTAATATTTATAACCTAACAAACTTAGACTAACTATGCACTTATAGGTAGTGTACCTAGTCAGATTACAATATAGCTTAGGTAAGTCGGGTGTCGATCACAGGGAACGGTGGTGAATTAATTTAAAATATTTGATTATAGATTACAGGTCACACGAAAAGAATAAAGAAATAGTTTAATAAATCTCAAACGAACAATCAATTAACAACTTTCGATAAACTAACAGGAAAGCAAATCTCTTCAGGTACTTTGGTTTAGATAAATTACACCTTAAAAACATAGATAATTGCATACACAAATTCATTTAATCATGTTCACCGATTCATAAAATGATTAGATTCGTGTTCACTATAACTAATCCTTTAGCAAACAAGTCAATTTAAACAGTGATCAGTTGATTAAACTAACATGCTTCCTAGTGTTCAGTTCGTATCAAGCAAGACTTGTAAATATAGTTAATCAAATTAGTCATTCAATTAACCTCTTGTTGATGGTCATCTAACATGGCTCAAACATTAACTTACTTATTCCCAAGTTAATCCTAGTTTCATATTCGTTATTCCTAGACTTATAATCTCGATGGTCATCAAAATCATAAGAGACAAGCAATCAAGCAGATGTTCATACAACTCAATTTACTTAACAATTAACAACAAATAATTATCATTAATACTTAAGGATCTTTTAACAAGCTTGGCAAGATAAATTAAACATAAACAAACAATTCAATATAGCAATTAGTCTAATAATCAAAGCTTCATTCAATCATAAACGCAAAGTAAAAGGTTTTTACACCCAAATCAGAAACTAAATACAGACTAGTAACACAATGGAATGCTAAACATGGTCACGTTAACAACCCATATGATTACCAACATGTATCCGCTCTCCAACCCTTCCAATCTCCGCTCCCATTAGCTTAACGGCCTTCCGGCCGCCTTCTAGACCCTCAAAACGACTTAACAACAGTTTAATATCGACTAAATTAGGTTGGAAGTCGAATGCCCCCTTTTGGTTAGCTGATATAACCCTTGTAACCGACTTACGTACGCTGGGCGTAAGTCGGATTACGTTGGGGGTAGTAAAGATTTATACGCGATTGGAGTTATGCGATGCCAGCCATTACGCGGGGGGTACACTAATATTACGCTGGGCGTAAGTCTAATTTAGTCATTACGCTTGGCATACAAGTTTATTACGCGGGGCGTAAATAGCTCCTCCAACATTTTCCTTTCTTTTAGCTTCTAAGCCCGATTTCCGCTTCAATCTTTTCTTTTGTGCTTTATCGACAACGAATAGCTGCAAATCATAATTCAAAGCATTATGAGTACTTTTTAGTTCTAAAAGAGAATAATAAAGGCCAAAATATTAAGATATAATAATATATATATAAATACACATATCAAAATACCCCACACTTAGCCTTTGCTTGCCCTCAAACAAATTTACTTTTATTTTACCAATATCACACTAAACAATCCATTTAAAACTCAGCCATTATGTCAAGACCGCAACGCATGCATTTGTGTCTAAAATTGTCCTAAATTACCCCCCCCCCCCCCCCCCCCCCCCCCCCCCCGTACTTTAAATACTCACAATCTTCATAAATACTCGCCCACTTTTTCCGAACAATGCTCATTTTATGCAACCCTCCGAATCCATCCGCAGCAAACCTCCTTGTCCTCAAGGTATTTTTAGTTGAGCAACCTAAGCATACATAATCTAGAATTACAGTTTATGATACCACTATGGAGCTCTTTTGGAATTCTTCACTTCTTTGATAATTTGATCTTTGATTTCTTTGAATTCACCACCTTATTTGATTTGATTTCTGGTATCTTCAACTTTTGGAATTTCTTGGAATTTTGATCTTTTGATCTTCACTTTATTTGCTCCAAAATTCTTCAAACTTTTCTTGCAATTCTCTCTTTTTTTTATTATTATTACATGAACCTCACTTTTTTCACTCAAAACCTACATGCTTAAGAAGAGGCGCTCAACCTCAACCGTTATTGGTTAATGATAATAATTTTCCTGGATACATTTCAGGTTTAGGCTGCTAAACATATTGCATCCCTCAAACCAAGCGGGGTTATGTTTTTGTTCCATGATTTCACTAAATAAGGGAGGCCACAAATGCACTATAACGTATATTGGCTCAACGAAACATTTGAGTTCTCATCGGATCATCTCATACAATATTAGCAAAATTTAAATTATCACTAAATTTTTCTAAATTAAACTATTATTTCAAGTTTTTTAAAATTTTAAATTTTCTAAATCTAGCAATTTCATTTTTTCTTTTAATTTTTAAATTACTTTTACCGACCCCCTACCCCACACTTATTTCATACAATGCCCTCATTGTATGCTAAAATGAATTAAGAACATAAAAAGGAGAAAAAGGAACAGACTCCCCTGGGTAGTTGTGGCGAGATCGAATGGAGCTGCTACAAGTTGCTTCAAATATTGCTGAAAGACTGAAAACTGGAACTGCTGCTTCTGAA
Source organism: Lactuca sativa (assembly GCF_002870075.4). Classification (NCBI taxonomy): domain Eukaryota; kingdom Viridiplantae; phylum Streptophyta; class Magnoliopsida; order Asterales; family Asteraceae; genus Lactuca; species Lactuca sativa. The sequence goes on along the minus strand of NC_056631.2, from coordinate 199,259,833 downwards.
TTTGCCGAAAAATAAAATCAAGACTGCCGACTTCAAAAAAAATGTGGTGCACAAGATTGCAAACAAATGCAATGTGTAATAACCATGACGTGGGAAAGTGTCGACCACGTCGTCTCGTCAAGAATGATATCCTCTTCTCGCGATGAAAAATCCCCCACAACATAGGAAAGTCTCAACCATGTCATGGTAGCCGGGATGATACCTCTTCCTCGCATCAAAATAAAACTCTATGGTGTGGGAACAGCTCATCCATATCATGAGAGTCACAAGATCGTAAAAATGTCAATCTTCTAAATAATCGCTCATGAAATCACTATGCACCCCACACTTATGACAAATTGTGGGTCTTGACTATAATCTTCGAACTCTCACATGGATCTCTCAAGCAATAGTCGGACCTAGCTGCTGAACTTACTGTCAGCTTTCTAAAGGCGAAAACTCTGTAGAGATCTAAACAACCAAAGAGCATCAACATGGAAAACAAAAGTAAAACACCCTAAATTAAAGTTTAATTACATACCAAATAAAAAATACTAATACTAGCAACACAAAAATAAACATAAAAATAAAAAGGATAACTAAATCACTCATCATCTCCGTCATCATGCTGCTATGTCCCAAAAGTACCGGCCCCATCATGTCGTGGCTGGAATGGTGGTGGGTATGGAACCGAGTACTGAAACCCCTGGTGGGAAAAGAATGCGGTCAACGTATCCCCATACCACTGTTGTTGCATGTCCACATGTGCAACATACTCACTAAGACGGTCAATGTCCTGAGCTAGGTAGTGCATATCAATCTCCGACTCAGGTCCCTGCTGCGCTCCCCGAGGAGCAGGTCTATGCCGCTGGACCCGTCTCGGCTGTCGCTCGGCGGCACCCTCCTCGTCTGCCACGTCATCTGCTCGTACTCGCAAGACACCAACTCCACCCGCTCGATTACACGCATCGACTCTAATAACTGAAGGCTCATCGGCCTCATATCATGGAACACCATCGATCTCGTGATCTCATGCATCAACAACTGATATGATCGGGCTAATCGCGTGATAAAATGCCCTCCGCAAATTGGGCTATCCTCCCGAAGTCCCCTGGCCCTCCGTCCCAAATATGCGGCTAAAGCAACTGGAAGGTTTAGGTGCCTCCCTGGAGTAACAAGCACCCATAGGAAATACAAGTTTGTCGAAGGCACTCTCTCACTGTTCTTGTGGTGCGTGAGAGACATATAAATCAAACGGTGCAGCAGTCTGTATGTAGTAGACTGAATCATCCTCCCCCATGCAGTAGATGGTGTATATACTCCCCCTGTAATCTCGGCCCGAAAAGTGTTCTTGTTATAGTCATCTGGCTGGTCCGTGAGACAATCAGCAAGGAATGCCGGGAAGTGGACACTCCTCGTCTCATCTGCTGTGTATATACCCACTCGAGTCGCAAGCTCAATAACACTGCACTCCCGACTCACTCCCCCCAGTCTGAAGGCAAAAGCTGTCCTATTATCGGGTGCCTTCCTAGGATCATAGGAAACTGTAGCGTAGAACTCCAGCAAAAATTCCCGATAAACAGGCTCCTGGATCCTGAACAATCGTGCCCATCCCTGACATACGAACAAATCCACTCCACTCGCGTCCGAGTGCGTGTATTGTAAAAAATCCTGGATCAGTGCAGCAAGTCCAGTCCGGGTCACCAATTCCCAGTCAAATGAGGGTGCTATATCGATCTCCTTGGTGAGAAGTAAACTCAGATTGGTGGCATATCGTGCCCGGGTTGCATCGTTCAGAGTTTGCAGAAATTGTAAGAAACGATGATCGGTCACGTCCTTGGGTGGGTTGGTCCTTTGAGTTCTTTGGGCCATAATCTGCATAAATAAACACAAATCCAAACAAAATATAACAACATTAACAATTTTTTTAAACCAAAATAATGGTCTTGGACTTGGTCTGTATGCTAGGCGTACATCCAGCATACGCTGGGCGTACGTCCAGGTTTAAGAATCTGTCCCCCCGCTTGTTCTAAGGTCATAACCCATATCAAAAATTTTAAATTAAGCACATCTGCAAGCAATAACCCCAGCAGGGGAAAAGACATGGGGGCCTATCGAGCATACAGCTTGCGTGGTCCAAGACAGTAGAAAAAAAACGGGACCTCCCTTAAAAATCAATCCCCTATAATCTCCTTGTCTATTCAAAATTAGCAAACACTAAACAGGGAAACTGCATAGGGCAGTCACAAATCAAAGTCAACAGGGGTTACGCTAGGCGTCCGTCCCCGAGCTCAAATCGATGGGTCTATCACAGGATTAAGGACAAATTAAGTCCTAGGGTTTAGTCCATTGATGGAAATCGGTCCATTCAAGCCCTAATCAAAACATACATTTGTGAAATCGGCCCTAATTCAAGAAATGTACAAACCCTAGATTTCGAACAAAGGCAATATGTAGCCAATTTCATCGATTGAAACATAAATCCAAGCCATTGAGTACCCTAATAACATACCTGTGTGTCGAATTTACAAGAAAAGAAGCACAATCGAGATTCTTTGAGAGAGTTCGTCCGTCACAGCTTATGCGGCAAAATAGAAGTGTTTGAAAGAATAACAAAGAAGTCAAAGGGTAAACAGATAAAACCTGGTTGTCGATGCGTAACGTGAAGTTACGCTGGGCGTAGCCCCAACTCCGTGAAAAGTCTATCCGCGATCAGTGGTTTATTACACTTAGAGTAATTAAATTTACGCTGGGCATAATTTTAAATGAAGCATTTCCTTTTTTCTTAATTGAAATTCCTTTCTTTTAACTAATTAATTTAGGGACTTATAATTATAATTAATTATTTTTCTTTTTAATTGCTTCAACTACTGATGACTTTTCGATGAGTGACATAAAAAAAATGAGACGTCATAATCACTTATCTTTGTCGAGATCAAACAACCACGGTTGATCAAAAACCTTTGCACGCAAGAATTGGTTTGCGAAAACAACCACTTTCGGGACCCGTTAGAATATTTCCTTTGTTTTTTTTGCACTTTTAACTAAAAGCGGAACAAGAAGTGACTTAACTAGTCAAGAACAACAAGAGCCCGGTCTTCCACTTAACCACCACAATACGCGTTGCTATACTACGCCTCGTGGATTGAGTTGGACAAATCAACAAAGTAGTAGGCTAAGCTGGTCAAGATTTCCCTAATCGCTTTCATTCTCTAAACCCATGCAAAAAGTAAAGTCAAGCAATGTGTACAATCCCAAATTCCTGCAAATAACAACAAGAACCTTCCCGACAAGTGAAATGATATCAACGAAAATCAAACTAAAAATAAAAACTAACTAAAAACAAATAACGAATAATCAAATAAACTAAATTAATGACAAGTCGTTCCCCGGCAACGGCGCCAAAAACTTGATGTGCACAAAAGTACCCACTAATTTTAATATTTATAACCTAACAAACTTAGACTAACTATGCACTTATAGGCAGTGTACCTAGTCAGATTACAATATAGCTTAGGTAAGTCGGGTGTTGATCACAGGGAACGGTGGTTAATTAATTTAAAATATTTGATTATAGGTTACAGGTCACACGAAAAGAATAAAGAAATAGTTTAATAAATCTCAAACGAACAATCAATTAACAACTTTCGATAAACTAACAGGAAAGAAAATCTCTTTAGGTACTTTGGTTTAGATAAATTACACCTTAAAAACATAGATAATTGCATACACAAATTCATTTATTCATGTTCACCGATTCCTAAAATGATTAGATTCGCGTTCACTATAACTAATCCTTTAGCAAACAAGTCAATTTAAACAGTGATCAGTTGATTAAACTAACATGCTTCCTAGTGTTTAGTTCGTATCAAGCACGATTTGTAAATATAGTTAATCAAATTAGTCATTCAATTAACCTCTTGTTGATGGTCATCTAACAAGGCTCACACATTAACTTACTTATTCCCAAGTTAATCCTATTTTCACATTCGTTATTCCTAGACTTATAATCTCGATGGTCATCAAAATCATAAGAGACAAGCAATCAAGCAGATGTTCATACAAATCAATTTACTTAACAATTAACAACAAATAATTATCATTAATACGTAAGGATCTTTTAACAAGCTTGGCAAGATAAATTAAACATAAACAAACAATTCAATATAGCAATTAGTCTAATAATCAAAGCTTCATTCAATCATAAACGCAAAGTAAAAGGTTTTTACACCCAAATCAGAAACTAAATACAGACTAGTAACACAATGGAATGCTAAACATGGTCACGTTAACAACCCATATGATTACTGACATGTATCCTCTCTCCAACCCTTCCGATCTCCGCTCCCATTAGCTTAACGGCCTTCCGACCGCCTTCTAGACCCTCAAAACGGCTTAACAGAAGTTTAATATCGACTAAATTAGGTTGGAAGTCGAATCCCCCCTTCTGGTTAGCTGATAATCGACTTTTATAACCCTTGTAATCGACTTACGTACGCTGGGCGTAAGTCGGATTATGCTGGGCGTAGTAAAGATTTATACGCGATTGGAGTTATCCGATGCCAGCCATTACGCGGGGCGTACAGTAATATTACGCTGGGCGTAAGTTTAATTTAGTCATTACGCTTGGCGTACAAGTTTATTACGCAGGGCGTAAATAGCTCCTCTAGCATTTTTCTTTATTTTAGCTTCTATGCCCGATTTCCGCTTCAGTCTTTTCTTTTGTGCTTTATCGACAACGAATTGCTGCAAATCATAATTCAAAGCATTATGAGTACTTTTTAGTTCTAAAAGAGAATAATAAAGGCCAAAAATATTAAGATATAATGTATAAAAATATACATAAAAATACACATATCAGCGACTTTCGAAGAAAACTTTGTCTATCAAAATTTGCCCTAACCATATTGCCACTCATGGCTCCATTATTCCTTCTGATCTTCCCGATCATAACAGTCCGACTACCTATCGCCACATAATCTAATACAACATGCGAATGCTACCAGAACCACTATAGTCTTACATCACTCCTGGTCTCCATCGACCTACTGTTTTCCATATCCAATCATATTGTGGCTTACTCACATTCGTGCGGGTGGCCCGCCCTGGCCAAAGTCATCTGAAGTAATCTTTGAGTGAATCACCGATCTTTCAGATTCTCATTATTTAATAAGGACCGGTGAATGCAACGGGCCACCCCGCAGTCTTACAACACTTTCATACTAGTACATGCTACAGGCCACCCAACATTCTTAGAACACTTCTACACTACCTGCTAACTAACGAACACGAAGGGCCATCCCCACAGTCTCACAACATTTTTACTCTATCTGCCAACTAGTGAATGCAACGGGCCACCCCGCACTCTTACATCACTTCCCACGCTAACTCAAACACTGACCATGGTCTTACTGCTGATTACCAATCCAAACACACCCAAAGTCGAGTACACACACGGTCTAACATCCCACACTGAACTCATGTCCTGACTGGGATCCTCAACCTAGTTGCCCATAGTCTGCTACACATCAATCAGATGTTGTCCCAAAGTTAGGAAGTTTCCCGAACCTCCAGTTCACACAATCCTCCATTCAGGCAGCCACTTGGGCCACCTTTCCTTTCACACAAGATTTTGTCCTAGGTACCATAACCGTTCTTCCCCAATTCGATCCGACTAATTCTCCACGACACACGAGCAATGAAAGGATTTCGATCCTTCCTACCTTTGCAATGATCGATCTGATGACGACCGACACTTACTAATGCTAGTGATCCATTACTAGCCAACCTTAAAAGACCATACAAACTATGAAGACTAGATGAACACTTTCTGAATCCCAACAATCCGATAGCCCCTGATGCTTGAAATGATACCACACTCAAAATGTTGAAGACCAAAAGACAGACGCTCCAACCAATGCCTCAACAAAGCCACTTCCATTTGCGTTTCCAACATCCACTCCAAGGACAAATACTAAGACCACCTAATCCTGATGGTGTTGAATAACCATTCAGTGGACCCTGACTGCAGACCTTCACACAATGCCCCTGAACCAATCTCGACCCTAACCTAAAATAACCCTGACCACTCCCAACCAGCTAAAAGGGAAACGACCTTTTACTTACCACTTAGTACTTCATGGCATGCAAATGACATATAACAATATTTGAAAATATAACTCATACATGGGAAAAGAAATGAATCGGATGCATGCTTATCCAAACTCATGCAAGATTCCAACAACCATAAACACAAATATAAATAACCTAAAAGAAGGCGAAAGATACATACCTGCATAACTCAACTCCTCTTTGATGGGGCTCCTGCCCTATCTTCTCGTCCATCGGTGATCCTCAAAGTAGTTAGAGAAGGCACACTCACTGCTCCTTCCCTCAATGTCGGACAGTCAACCTTCTTGTGGCCCACCCAATCGTAGTGAAAGCATTACAGACTTGCTCCCTGAGGACAGTGCTTGCTGACGTGGCCAACCCGACCATACTTGTAGCAGCCCAGACCCCTGGAACGACATGTCCCATCATGCAGTTTCCTATACGTGCTGCACTGACTCCGGTCCTGATGGCCTCTTGAATGCTGGTAAGAAGTCTTAGGTCTCTTCTCAGGACCCTCCAAAGTATGCACCTGATCTGACCTCCTCTTCTCAATGTGCTCCAAATCAATCTCCCGCTCTCGGGCTCTAGAGATTATATGATTCAGGGTCTCGCACCCTAAAATACTTATGAATTTCCTGATGTCATCCCACAGCATAACTTGGTACCTTATTTTCTTCATCTCCTCGTCTGCTACATACTACAGTACCAATAAAGCCCTCTTTCGGAACATGACAATGATCTCTGCCACCGTCTCAGTAGTCTGGCGGAGATCCAGGAACTCTTGCGCTACCTGTTGCAGCTCAATCGTCAGTGCAAACTCATCTTGGAACTTGGTCGAGAAGTTATCCCATGACATAACATCAACTGCATCATCACCCAACTCACAGCTGATCTCCTCCCACCAATCATGTTCCCGATCCTTCAACAGGAAGAAAACATATCCGACCTTCGCCTCCTCGGGGTAGAAACTCGTCCTGAACGTGTTATCCCTATCTACCAACCACCTCCTACTGACAATGGTGTCCCTCTCACCATGGAACGCATGAGCTCCACAAGTACGAAACTCCTGGAAAGTCAGTGTGCGAGCTCCCATGATAACCATAATCTCTACACGGAATGAACCCAAGCGCTCATCCACTAACACAACGAGAGATCTCCGATGAAATGAACTCCCACAACTGCTCGCTAATCGGCTCAGCACCTGCACCTGATCCGAAACCTGAAGCTGAACAATCTTCCTGAGAGCGCATCTCCAAACTGAACTACACTCAAGCCAACAATCAGAACATACCCAAGAATCCACCCCTCATAAGCTTCTTAGATTCTTCAAGACTCTCACCGATTCGAGTATGGATCTTGTGCTTTTACTAGTACGAGCCTGATATTACCTTCCACACTTTCCACAACTATCCTTCTGAATCCTCTAAGTCACTTCTTTAAACCATCAAGACAGTACTCACTGAACCATACTACTAACCCACTACAACATATCCTAGGCTTTCCTAGGTTCCCGAACCTACCAGTCCTCAGCCGCTGAAGGATTCCCATTAATGTCAATTAGTTACCTCATGAATATAGCCACATGAACCAGAGATTTGATAATCCTTTGAGTAAAAGTCTAATCCCTAGAACGGTTGGACTCAAAAAAGAGCTGCGCAATAAGGTCGAATCCATCACTCTGATATTATCTAGCCTATGTCACATGTGACTTACCATATTCACTTAATAGCTAACTCACATTGCTGAGAGTCCCACAAAGCACAAAGCAAGCAACATTAGGACAATGGAAAAACTAACCAACATACTCCAATCAAACCATTCTGTCCTCTAATAAGGAATCTGTACTAGCATGCAATTCGAAGGCTCATAAAAATCTGGCATAATCTAAACAGACCATCCTACCACTGGCTGATCAGTTCTAGCATGCAAGTCTACAAGCGCATATAAGCATACAAAGACATATCTCCTAAATCCTTAGCTCTAATATAGCATGAGAATCACATAACCATATCATATCACATAACAAACATGTATTGGTATTTTGGGAACCATTTACTTGAGCTCGGTTGATTGCGTGCATCAAACCCCTTTCTTTGCTTAGAAATTCTATTGTAATTAAATTTTTATTATATAAAAATTTCATCAATCCCTCAGTTTGAGTTCAGGCACACCCGAGAGTATGCCTGAATCGCTAAAACCAAGGCTTTGATACTAACTTGTAATATCCCAAACTTCAAGGACAAAAGTTTCATTTTTAATATAACTAGAACACATTTGTAACTTTGTTCACACTTGAAAAAAGATTTCAAATAAAAGATTTATCAGAGTTCATTCCCATAAATCACACATTGTGGAAAACACGGGTGTATGCGCTGCGATTGTCCCGAGCTCCTTTATTTGAAAACTAGAGGTACCTGAAACCAAAACTGAAAATCGTAACCATGAACTTTAGTGAGTTCCCCAAATACCACATACTATGCATATAAACTGATCCATACATTCCATACATAACCTTGAGCCATACATATCATTCATATATCATAATCTATAAAGGTGCTATGTGTCGCATATAGTCTTGCCATTATGCCACGGGTCGCCTGGTGGTCTTTCTTGCCAAGCCGGGGGCCACCCCCTGGGTGTTACTGACAAGTGCCAAGAGCCACCTCCTGGTCCTTCATGCAACCATCAGAAACGCAACCTGCATACATACTACTCTACTTAGCGAATTAGCATACAGTGTGCTAGGAGCCACCTCGTGGTCTTTCATACATAACGCCTAGGGCTAACCCCCAGGTCTTCCTACAATACATAATAGCATACAGTATGCCGGAAGCCACCTCCTAGTCTTTCATATATAATTCCTGGGGCTAACCCTCGGGTCTTCTCATAATATATAAACCAAATGGGCTGGCATTGGTGTCTTCGACCCATACAAACAGTGAGGAGACTTACCTCGAATGTTGAAGCGTACTGCACGGAATCGATAGCTGCTGCCCGGACAATTCCCTGAGCCATGCATACCAAAACATCACCCAATTACCAATTAGGTTCCAAGCCATGATCCATAATCCTTACTTGGGGTGAAATGACCATTTCACCCCTGACCCTTTAAGGCCTAAATTATAAAATTTATGAAAGCCCATCAACGGCCCAATTTTCCAAATTGGGCCCAAAACCTTAAATGGAACTACCTTTTAGAACCGATTACGTACTTCATAACCCTCTAGGGGTCAACCTTGGTCAAGTCAAGTCAAGGTTAAATTCAAAATCCAAGCCAAAGTCAAAGTTAATGCTCCGAGTTGACTCAAACTTGTCGAGTTCCCGTAACCACAATATCGCGATATCTCTCATTAACTCGTCAAGTTTTCCGCAAACTCTTTGATTTCTTCCATTTCAATAGAATCGGGACATTTCCAATCAACTCGTTGAGTTCCTCTGATGAACTCGTCGAGTTCTTTGGCATGTGAACCCCTTCTTAATGCATTAAGCATTTATGCTTCAGATTTGAGCCCAATACTCTAGATCTAGACTGGAAATAACTTTTAGAAGGGTAAAGTTTCCATCTTTACCCATTAATCCCTTCCTAAAGAGAATAAGCTCAAACCGTAACTCCAAAAGGCTTAAATTTAAATCCCAGGAACCTCAAAGCTTCAAGATAGGGCGTAAGAACATAGATCTGGACCTTTGATACTAGAAGGGCACTGAAAGTCTTAAACTTTATCCACATGCATGACCATGTGGAGCTTGAAAGGTGTAAACAAAAGCTTTGAGGTTGCATAGGTCTTCTAGGGCCACAAAGTTGGCACCTTTATGCCATGAGAGCCCCTTAAGGCCTATGATCTGAAGTGTTTTCCATAAGGGACGTCCAACCCATCAATAACGAACTCATTTGGACAAAACATGCCAAAGAACCCTAAAATGCAGATCTAGATCAATACAAGACAAGGTTTAAGCTTTATACTAGAAAAGTGTCGTGGATGAGGCTAGGATTCTGGATCTATACGCTCCTTCTTTTGTCTCCAAGTTCTTCCTTCTTCTTTCTTCCAATAGCTCCAATACTCACCAAAAACACTCAAAATGACTCACAAATTCTCTAAATAGCTTTAGGGTTTCGATATTTAGGGTTAGGAACTTGGAGGCTGGAAATGAGGCCGAACCCTAGGGCGTAATTTGTTTAAATAGGGTGCAAAGTCCCGATTTTAGGGTTTCCTAAACCCTGTCCAACTCTTCAAGTTGATCCTCCCTAACTCGTCGAGATGGTTTTTAAATTCCCGCGTGCCCAATTATTCCAACACGTTGAGTTCTCACCCTTGATATCAACGAGTTGGCCTCTTAATTGAAGATTTTGTTTCCTTAATAAGCATTCTAGATTCCGCGTGTTACAACTCTCCCCCACTTAAATTATACTATGTCCTTGAAGTTTGTTGTAGTCACCTACCCCAACTACAGTTCCCGCAGTTACCACTAGCTGCAATGAACCAACTGCTGTTTACCATGAGTAATGACACCCGCCAACCTGAGGGTACTACCATCACCCCGCATAATGAATAGCTTTCCCATGGCAAACAAGGCTTCCATCTTGGAATAACACCCGAACCTTCAATGCTTGCAAGCCATTTCTGCCTTCTGAGACCCGAAATCTACAATAACCTGACTTCCCGATGGCTCGCCCGTGTTGAAACTGACGGGTTTTGGCCATAAGAACTTTCCTATGTGCGCATGCAAAACCCTAATGCTTGGATCTAGGCTTTTTAATAAACATGCTTTGAATCCAAGACTTCTAATGACTAATTAGGTTAAATAACAACATTGAAACAGATCTAGAATCATACCTTTGAGTTCCTTGTTGATCTTGAGGTCTTGGAGCTTCTAGAGTCACAAATGTCACTCCTCTAATGGCTTACAAACACCAATAGCAAGGAAGATGATTTAGGAGAGAGGAGAAGGGAGGAAATCGGCCAGGGTTCTCTTACTTTAGGAGAGGTGTCGATTTCCTTATGCCATGGGGTCTATTTATACTTGTAGACTCCTTAAGGGTTACAACCTAAACCCTAATTAGATAATCTTCTCTTAAGGCTATCCATATCCTTTCCATAGATAAGCCTTGGACGATTTTGAAGCTATCCTAGCTTCTAGAATCCGTCCCTAGCATATCCATAAGGATTTACAGTGTAAAGCTTAACTATCAAACAATTGACAGTTTATACCCCTTTATTTAATTAATCTCTTTAAGTCACCAAATTAATTCTAATTAATTCTATGACTTATATTAATCAAATAACAAATATATTATTCATTATATTATTCTCATAATATATTAATAATATTTACTCTCTCGTAATAAATCATCCTATCAAGTTGCTATGGTGAAGGCAACCCAAAAGGACCATGCACAACCGGGTCAAATACTTGCCTAATATAGTTGCAGCCTTAGACACTATTCCAACAGTCTCCCACTTGGATAAGTCTAGTAAGTATATTCTCAAGTACAATTCGGTTTGCAATCGTAGCTCTCAAAGACGCTGTCAAACTCTGATCTAATCAATCTTGTCCTTTAGATAAGGGAACGTGCAGTCCTCTGTTAGATATCATGCTGACAATCCTATGGAATGGTTAGTCAAGCATTTAGGTTTCTCGATCTCTGATTTATTTGACATAGAACTTAATCGAACACATCAATTTAGTTCTGACCGGGCCCGGCACATAAGTCAAATCAAATCATCGAGCGGCCGAGATATCGCTTTTACCTTCTTAGATAAAAGTTACAGATAAACTTCGACTTATATGCATTTACTTATTCATTAACCAACTATACACAACAATACGTTTTATAACACCGAGTTACTGATGCGTTTTCGTATTATCAATGTACAATCAATTAACAAATAACAAATCATATATCTAGGTTTTAAGACCATATGATATTATCGTCTTGCGATGACCTTTTATATCATATTCCATAAGGAGATTCCAGCAAGCGCGGGTTTGTTCCAATGCTCAAAACTAGTTCATAAGCACTCATGAACGTTGCAGCAATCCTTTGCTATGTCTAACACCATTTAGACATTCTACACACCAATTCATGACAATCTTCATTCATATCTACTCCCAACATATGAACGATTGTGGACCATTTGAACAATTTCTATTATTCTTAATAATCTTAATTATTTTGGAAGTCAAAACATGGAAAATGAAACAATAGCTAAACAATTAACATAAGATAGTAACATTACTCATAAATAAAACTCCTTTATTTAATCATCAAATGTCAATTACATTTATCTATTACACGTTTCTAATACTATCTAATCTATGCTAATATCATCCTTCAGCCCAATACTCCTAGCATGCTGCAAGTGCTTAACCCTACTCAGTCCCTTCGTAAGCGGATTTGCTGGGTTATCTTCTGATGATATCCTCTTTACTACGAGTTGTCCTTCTTCTACACGATGTCTAATGAAGTGTTACTTTCTGTCGATATGTCTTGATCTACCATGATCCCTCGGTTCCTTGGTCAAGGCAACCGCGCCTTCGTTATCACAGAAAATCTCCATTGGCTCCTTTATGGCAGGTACAACTCCAAGATCACCGATGAAGTTCTTTAGCCATATTGCCTCCTTCGATGCTTCGCTCGCTGCAATGTACTCTGATTCGCACGTTGAATCAGCTACGGTTTCCTGCTTGGAACTCTTCCATGTCACTGCTCCTCCATTTAGGGTAAAGACCCAGCCCGACTGCGAACGGTAGTTGTCCCCGTCGGTCTGAAAACTGGCGTCACTATACCCTCGCACCTTCAAGTCATCACTCTCTCCGAGGACTAAGAACCATTCCTTCGTCCTCCGAAGGTACTTAAGGATGTTTTTCACCGCAATCCAATGTGCTTTGACAGGATTCCCTTGATATCTGCTAACCATGCTCAAAGCGAAGGCTACATCAGGGCGAGTACAAGTCATAGCGTACATGATTGAGCCAACTGCGGAAGCGTATGGTACTCGGCTCATTTTTGCTATCTCAGCTTCGGTACTCGGACTTTGAGTCTTACTCAATTTGGCATTACTTTGCATCGGTAGTTCTCCCTTCTTTGAGTTTTCCATACTAAAACGTTTTAGTACCTTCTCTAAGTAAGTATTCTGACTAAGTCCAATTAGTCTCTTACTTCTTTCTCTTACTATCCTTATTCCCAAAATGTAAGAAGCCTCTCCGAGGTCCTTCATAGCGAAGCACTTCCCGAGCCAGGACTTAACTTCCTGCAGAGTCGGGATGTCGTTTCCTATGAGTAATATGTCATCGACATATAGAACGAGGAAGCTTACTATACTCCCACTGGCTTTGACATATACACAAGATTCGTCTTCGCTTTGTACAAAACAAAACTCTTTGACTTTCTCATCGAAGCAAAGATTCCATCTGCGAGACGCTTGCTTAAGTCCATAAATGGACTTCTCAAGCTTACACACTCTATTCGGATGCTTCGGATCCACAAACCCCTCTGGCTGAGCCATGTAAACATCCTCAGCCAACTTTTCATTAAGGAAGGCGGTCTTGACATCCATTTGCCAAATTTCATAATCATGAAATGCGGCAATTGCTAGCATCACTCTAATAGATTTAATCTTCGCAACTGGTGAGAAGGTCTCATCATAGTCAACTCCGGGAGTTTGAGTAAAGCCCTTCGCGACCAATCGCGCTTTATATGTGTGTACGTTTCCATCCACGTCGGTCTTCTTCTTGAAGATCCATTTGCACCCAACGGTCTTACGTCCGGGCACGTAATCAACCAAATTCCAAACTTGGTTATCATACATGGATTGGATCTCGCTATCCATTGCCTCTTTCCACTTTGCAGACTCCGGGCCTGCCATGGCTTCCTTATAGCTATTAGGTTCATCAAGGTTTACTAGTGTACCATCACTAATATACGTGTCCCCTTCGGTAGTAATATGAAAACCATAAAACTGGGGATGAACTCTAACTCTATCGGAACGTCTAAGAGGTAAGGATTCGTCAATCAGTTCAACCAAAGTTTCCTCCTCGGGTTGAATGCCAGAAGCAGAGGTTCCTTCATCTATCGACTCTTGAATCTCTTCAAGTTCGATTTGCCTCCCACTGTCTCCTTGGCTCATGAGTTCTCGCTCTCGGAAAACTCCTCTCCTCGCAACGAAGACAACATTGTCCTTCGGTCTATAGAAGAGATATCCAAAGGATGTCTGCGGGTAGCCGATGAAAATACATCGCTCACTTCGAGGTTCAAGCTTGTCGTGGGTATCTCGTCTTACGAAAGCCTCGCAACCCCAAACCTTGATATGTGCCAACGAGGGAGCTTTCCCTGTCCACATCTCGTGAGGTGTTTTGGCAACCTTCTTAGTAGGGACTCGGTTAAGGATATGGGCGGCAGTCTCTAAGGCATACCCCCAAAAAGAGATAGGTAGTGAAGCACGACTCATCATAGAGCGAACCATATCCAATAAGGTTCGATTACGCCTTTCTGCCACACCATTTAACTGCGGTGTCCTAGGAGGCGTCAATTGTGAAACTATTCCACACTCCATGAGATAATCGTGGAATTCAAGACTTAGGTACTCTCCTCCTCGATCGGATCGAAGCATCTTGATTTTCCTGCCCAATTTATTCTCCACTTCATTCTTGAACTCTTTGAACTTTTCAAAGGTGTCTGACTTTTGCTTGATTAAGTAAATATACCCATATCTACTATAGTCATCGGTAAAAGTCACATAGAAGCGGTTCCCCTCCTTCGTGGTTGATCTAAACGGTCCACATACATCGGTATGTATTAGGTCCAATAGACCCTCGCCCCTTTCACATGTACTCATGAAGGGTGACTTAGTCATCTTTCCAAGCAAACAAGACTCACATGTGTCATCTTCCCTAAGGTCGAATGACTCCCACAGTCCATCCTTTTGGAGTTGGGCTATGCGTTTCTTGTTGACATGTCCAAGACGACGATGCCACAAGGATGCTTTATCCATACTAGTGGAAGAATCAATATTCAAAACATCATTTCCTAAGTTATCAACAATCATAACGGTTTCATATATTCCATTACATGGTATAGCTTCAAAGTAAAAGACACCATTTAGATAAGCCAAAATAGAACCATTCTCATTATTAAAAGAAAATCTAAATCCTTGTCTATATAAACCATGAAATGAAATGATGTTTCTAGCCATTTCTGGCGAATAGCAACAATTGTTCAAATCTAAAACCAAACTATTCCTAAGCACTAAAGAATACACTCCAATCTTGGTCACAGGCGATGATCTTCTGTTCCCCATGATTAGATTGATCCTTCCTTGATCCACATCCCTACTTCTTCTTAGTCCCTGCACATTAGAACAAAAGTGATAACCACAACCGGTATCAAGAACCCAAGAAATAGCATGATTAGATCGTTAGATTTGATTGTGTATATACCTGCGAAAGATGGCTTGATCTTTCCCTCTTTGATTGCTTGCAGGTAATCTGAGCAGCTTCTCTTCCAATGTCCTATCTTGTGGCAGTGGTGGCACTCTGCCTCCTTTGGGTTAGAGCAGGGCTTAGCGGGATCAACTTTGCTCCCACTAGAAGAGGCACCATCTCGGGCTTTCACCTTGCGATAGTTCTTCGATGAAGCTTTCCTCTTCTTTCCCTTTCCTTGACCAATAGCCAAGACAGGAGCAGCGGGCGGATTGGGAGTAGGTGCAACAGACTTGTCCTTGAAGTTGCTCTCAGCGACCCTCAAGAGACCTTGGAGTTTGCTTAGGGTGACCTATTCTTTGTTCATGTGGTAGGTCATCCTAAATTGGTTGTACATCGGAGGCAAAGAGTGAAGCACCATATCGATCGCCAAGTCTTCACCGAAGTCAACATTTAACTTGCGAAGGCGGTCGACATACCTTTGCATCTTTTCCAGGTGCACGGTAAGAGATTCTCCATGACCCATCTTAGCGGAAATCATGTTGGTGAAAATCTTATAACGCTCTTGTCTCGCGTTTTGGTGGTATCTCTCCAATAAGTCTTGGTGCATCTCGTACGGGTACATGTCCTCGTAGGACTTTTGGAATTCGGAGTTCATGGTAGCGATCATGATGCAATGTACTTTCGTTGCATCTCGCTCATGAGTCTCAAAAGCGGTGATTTCAGCGGGAGTAGCAACTTCGGGGTTGATTTTCTCGAGCTTTTCATCGAGGACATACTCCTTATCCTCATAGCGAGCAATGGTGCGAATGTATCTTATCCATTCGCTAAAGTTCGTTCCATCGAAGGTGACCTTTTGGCAAAGGCTCATCAACGTGAAAGAACTAGTAGCCGCGTTGTTTGCGTTCGACATCTACAATTAGAAAGGACAAAGATAGATTAGAATAAGAATCCCTAATTATCACCCAATAAGAAAAATTAGGGCTAGGATCCAACAATAACATTTACATACTAGAAAAAGGATGCCGTAATCTAACATGCAAATAAATTGAAGGTAAGTGAATGACGATTCACTAATTCTCCATCACAAAACTTAAACTATTAGTCCTAAGTGTTTTTGAGAATTCCTAGGTTCGGATGAGATTCATTGAAACCATTCAATGGCATGTTTAAATCTCGATATGCCCCTCTTGTTTGTGACTGGGATACCGAGGATCACAAAGCGGGTGTGAATTACCATGCAAATTCACATGGTGCCTTCATTGTAACGATCACCTATTCGATGTGCCGGTAAACCACACACGCTCCATCGAACTATGATAAACAATGAATTACCCTTTGCCACCTTCGCTTAGAACCAATTAGTGTGTCGGTAAACCATACACGCTCCACTAACTTCTTAGCAAGGTGCAAAGTGTAATTTCATGGGATTGCATCAATTCACTTTTCCTAAAGTAACTAAGATTGGGAAATTTATTAAAATATGTGTAGTTACTTTATATTTCTTATTATACTTTTAATGAGAGGATGAGGTTGCCCTATCCTACCCGTTCGGCTAACGACCCTCCACCAATCAAGCAAGCGGTGGGTGTGAGTGTACACCCATTAAGCGCCATTTTATAGGCCGCAACCTTATACCCACCTTATAGATCGGTTTCGTGAATGAGGCCTACTAACGGTAAGACTAGCATTTAGTTATACATATATATATATATATATATATATATATATATATATATATATATATATATATATATATATATATATTATTCTAGTAATATCATATTAGTATAGGACTATATTTTAAAACCTTTTTAAAATCTAGGGTTTGAAATTTAAGTTGTCTAAATTAAAACTTTTAATCACAAATATAAATTTCAAAACTTGTGGGTAAGTTTTAAACATTTAAAACATGGAGGATCAAATAACAAATAATTCCAATTAACAATTAATATCCTAATTATCAATATTTGATTTTATTCAAGATTTCTTTGAAAGATAATTACCAAAATAATTAAAATAATTAATTAATTATCATATAAGGAAATTAAATATTTTATTAGTTGATAAATACCTTTAACTAGATCAAGATAATAGCCATATATATCAAAAAATCGGATTTAGATTGATCTATTATGATTAAGGTAAGTTTCCATAAGATAATTATGAAAAAATCCCGAATCTGGCCATTCCTGACGCCTGGACTCGCCGAGTGCACAATGGGACTCGCCGAGTCAGGCCTACTCGCCGAGTCCACCTTGGAACTCGCCGAGTCAGTGACTCAGAAACCTAAAAAAACGAATTTTGCAGGTTTGTTTCAGTTAATCAAGCAACAATTTAAACAAAACCAAGCTAGGCTCTGATACCACTGATGGGTTTTGGCCATAAGAACTTTCCTATGTGCGCATGCAAAACCCTAATGCTTGGATCTAGGCTTTCTAATAAACATGCTTTGAATCCAAGACTTCTAATGACTAATTAGGTTAAATAACAACATTGAAACAGATCTAGAATCATACCTTTGAGTTCCTTGTTGATCTTGAGGTCTTGGAGCTTCTAGAGTCACAAATGTCACTCCTCTAATGGCTTACAAACACCAATAGCAAGGAAGATGATTTAGGAGAGAGGAGAGGGGAGGAAATCGGCCAGGGTTCTCTTACTTTAGGAGAGGTGTCGATTTCCTTATGCCATGGGGTCTATTTATACTTGTAGACTCCTTAAGGGTTACAACCTAAACCCTAATTAGATAATCTTCTCTTAAGGCTATCCATATCCTTTCCATAGATAAGCCTTGGACGATTTTGAAGCTATCCTAGCTTCTAGAATCTGTCCCTAGCATATCCATAAGGATTTACAGTCTAAAGCTTAACTATCAAACAATTGACAGTTTATACCCCTTTATTTAATTAATCTCTTTAAGTCACCAAATTAATTCTAATTAATTCTATGACTTATATTAATCAAATAACAAATATATTATTCATTATATTATTCTCATAATATATTAATAATATTTACTCTCTCGTAATAAATCATCCTATCAAGTTGCTATGGTGAAGGCAACCCAAAAGGACCATGCACAACCGGGTCAAATACTTGCCTAATATAGTTGCAGCATTAGACACTATTCCAATAGAAACCACTTCTGCCAAACGCTCAACGGGTTGCAGACCAATCATAACACTTCCAACAATGATCTATCCAGATCTGCCAAATCCATCCTCGGAATAGTTCCTCGAATCCGATGAAGAACAAATCCTGAACTCTCAAATAGAAACCGACCCCACTTATCTGGAATCTGAAACCTAAGTCTCATTGGTCTGACTCCCTGTCAGACCCCTCACACCGAATTGCCTGCAAGCCATCCTCATAGAGTCTCGCACCAAATAAAATGCTTCCAATCCCTGAACACATTGTCATCTCAATAGAGACGAATCACTGACCATATATCACTAAAGAACACTTAACTTGACAGGAGGCTCAGATAATCCTTCGAGTAAAAGATTATCCCCTGCAACGGTTAGAATCAGACGAGAGCTGCGCAATAGGGTCAAATCAATTACTTTAAGATTATTTAATCCGATTGCAAGTGACTTTGTGTCTTCCTGTCCACAAGCTACTCTACGCAAAATCCCAAACCACTGCCGCTATCCGGAATACGGGATTCCTACCCGGTTGCCGAGCCAAAGAGAAACCTCACAGTTGCTCCATGCGACTTTCAAAGAGAACTTCTGCTATCGAAATCTGACCTAACCATATTGCCACTCATGGCTCCATTATTCCTTCTGATCTTCCCGATCATAACAGTCCGACTACCTGTCGCCACCGAATCTAATACAACAAGTGAATGCTACTAGAACCACTGTAGTCTTACATCACGCCTGGTCTCCATCGACCTACCATTTCCCGAATCCGATCATACTGTGGCCTACTTACATTCGTGTGGGTGGCCCGCCCTGGCCAAAGTCATTTGAAGCAATCTGTGAGTATATCTCCGATCTGTTACATTCTCACTGTCGAATAGGGACCGATGAATGCTACAGGCCACCCCGCCGTCTTACAACACTCCCATACTAACTGAACACTAGTGAATGCTATGGGCCACCCTCGCAGTCTTACTATACCACTATACTAAAGACTAACTAACGAATGCTACGATCACCCCCCGCAGTCTCACAATATTTCTACTTTATCTGCCAACTAGTGAGTGCTACGGGCCACCCCTCAGTCTTACAACACCTCTGCTCTATCTGCCAACTAGTGAATGGTATGGCCCACTCCACAGTCCTACAACACTTCTACTCTATCTTCTAACTAGTGAATGCTACGGGCCACCCCGCAGTCTTACAACACTTCCCCACTACCTACTAACTAGTGAATTCTACAGGCCACCCTGCAGTCTTACAACACTTGTACACTACCTACTAACGAGTGAATGCTACGACTATCCTGCAATCTTACATCACTTCTCATGCTAACTCAACTGCTGACCATGGTCTTACTGCTGATTACCAATCAAAACACACCCAAAGTCGAGTACACAAACAGTCTAACATCCCACACTCAACTCATGTCCTAACTAGGATCCTCAACCACGTTCCCCAAAGTCTACAACACATCAATCATATGTTGTCCCAAAGTCAGGAAGTTTCCTGAACTTCTAGTTCCCACTATCCTCCATTCAGACAGCCACTTGGGCCACATTTCCTTTCCTAATGGAGATACGAGCTCATCCTAATTTTCACACTTGCCTCTGTCCTGGGTACCTGAACGGTTTACCCCTTACTTCGATCCGACTAAGTCTCCACGACACAAGAGCAATGGAAGGATTTTGATCCTTCCAACCTTTCCAATGATCGATCTGCTGACGACCGATGCTTACTAATGCTAGTGATCCATTACTAGCCGAAGTTAAAAGACCATACAACCTATGAAGACTAGATGAACACTTTCTGAATCGCAGCATTCCGATAACCCCTGATGCTTGAAATGATACCACACTCAAAATATTTAAGACCAAAAGACGAATGCTCCAACCAATGCCTCAGCAAAGCCACTTGCCTTGGCGTTTCCCACAACCACTCTATGGACAACTACTACGACCTGCTAATCTTGATGGTGTCGAATAACCATTCTGCGGACCCTGACAGCAGACCTTCACACAAAGCCCCTAAACCGATCTCGACCCTAACCTAAAATAACCTTGAGCACTCCCAACCAGATAAATGGGGAATTTCCTTTCACTAACCACTTAGTACTTCATGGTATGCAAATGACAGATAACAATATTTGAAGATATTACTCATGCATGGGAAAAGAAATGAATCGGATGCATGCTTATCCAAACTGATGCAAGATTCCAACAACCATAAACACATATATAAATAACCTAAAAGAAGGCAACAGATACATACTTGCAGAACTCAACTCCTCTCTGATGGGGCTCCTGCGCTACCTTCTCATCCATCGATGATCCTCAAAGTAGCCGGAGCAGGCGCGCTCACTGCTCTAGCCCTCAATGTCGGACAGTCGGCCTTCTTGTGGCCCACCCAATCATAGTGAAAGCATAACAGACTTGCTTCCTGAGGACAATCCTTGCTGACGTGGCCAACCCGACCACACTTGTAGTAGCCCAGACCCATGGAACGACAAGCCTCATCGTGCAGTTTCCCGCACGTGCTGCACTTACTCCGGTCCTGCTGGCCTCTCGAATGCTAGTAAGAAGTCTTGGTTCTCTTCCCGGGACCCTCCAAAGTGTGCACCTGATTTGACCCCCTCTCCTCAATGTGATCCAAATTAATCTCCTACTCTCGGGCTCTAGAGGTAATATCATTCAGGGTCTAGCACCCTAAAATACTCAGAAATTTCCTAATGTCATCCCGTAGCATATCGTGGTACCTTACTTTCTTCATCTCTTTGTCTGCTAAATACTACAGTGCCAATAAATCCCTCTCCCGAAACATGACAGTGATCTCTGCCACCATCTCAGTAGTCTGGCGGAGATCCAGGAACTCTTGTGCCAACTGTAGCAGCTCAATCATCGGTGCAAACTCATCTTGGAACCTAGTCGAGAAGTCATCCAATGACATAACATCGACTGCATCATCACCCAACTCACAGCTGATCTCCTCCCACCAATCATGTTCCCGATCCTTCGACAAGAAGAAAACATATCTGAACTTCGCCTCCTCGGGGCAGAAACTCGTCCTGAACGTGTTAGCCATATCTGCTAACCACCTCCTACTGACAATGGGGTCCCTCTCCCCATGGAACATAGGAGCTCGACAAGCACGAAAGTCCCAGAAAGTCAGTTTGCGAGCTCCCATGATATCCATAATCTACACACGGAATGCGCTCAAGTGCTCATCCACTATCTTCGAAACATACTAATAGATCTCCAATGAAATGAACTCTCGCCATTGCTCGTGTTGGGCTGTATAGTGTTGCGACATAGGCTCAGTCCTTAGCCTAGTTTTGTAGTTGGTTTGGGCCTGTCCAACCGTGCATTATTTTATTCTAGGGTTTTATTGTTTAAGGTGCATGCATGCATCTATAGTAGGTAACACTTTTAATTATTTTCTTATCAAAGTATTGTAAACCCTAACTCGCCTCTACAGTGGAAGTTCTTTATCTAGCTCTACTGAGGCGTGACTAGATTTGAATCATAAGCTTCATATTGATTCCATATTGTGTTCTTAATCATATTATGATTGAATTGTTTGTTCTTTATCTATATACATGTGAAAGATCTAAACGATCTAGAGATTTATTCTCATCAATTGGTATCAGAGCAGGAGGCTGTGTAATTTATACACATTTCTTCTGTTGAAGAAAGTATTAGGGTTTTTCCGCATTGATTGATATTAATTGAGCCGTCATTCCAAATTGGCATATCTCATTAATTGTCGATCTCACTCTAACGATAAATTACAAGTCTGATCTTAAACAGGTTATCGATCAAACGTCATCACAATGTCTGTGGATGATTCGTAAACCAATCCAATCAACATCTCCAATAATATTGGATTAACAACAAGGATTCTAATCTTATACACTCAGGATTATGAAGTTTGGACGCACCACTTCAAAGATTATGTAATCGGCTCAGAGGATAATGGGTACTTGATCTGGGAAGCAATCACAGTTGGTCCATTTGCTCACTCAATCACTTCAAAGATTGTCAAAACTCAAAAGGAGTACAATCAACTCGTGGATGATGTGAAAGACATTCCTCAAGACGAGAAAGAAAAGTTTCAGTGCAACATTAAAGCCTTAAGAATGATTAGGTTTGCTTTACAATCAGATACATTTCGATTGGTGAGTTCATGTGCTACAACAAAAGAAATATGGGATAGTTTAAAGGAATTGTACTCTACTAATGAAGATCCGGAACATTCGATTCAAACCTTGCTGCTTTCTGAATTTGGTGATTTCAAGCAGAAGCCCGAAGAGAAACTCATTTAGGCCTTTGATCGGTGTAATCATCTTTTCAGTAAGATGATAAAGCATGGGATCGAAAGGAAGTTTATTGAGCATAAGGTTACCTTCATGAACGGTCTTAGACCTGAATGGATGGCAGTTGTCTCCACAGCGAAGGCACACAAACAGTTCAAATCATACTCTCTGGCGAAACTGGTGGGAATTCTGAAGTCCCATGAAAGTGCGGTGTCAAAGGTAACGAACGTGGTTTCAAGTTTGGGGTCGTTTGCTCTTATTTCAAAAGGAAAAGGTTATGTTGAAGAAGAAGAAGAATTGGATCTTACTGACTATGAACTAACTGGTGAAGAGTATGCCCTGATTGTTTCCAATCCAAGAAAGTTTATCAAAAGAAAGTTCCCAGCTAACTAGAACCAAAACTGGCAGGGAAGTTATAGTTCCGAAAAAGTGAAGGAGGAACCGAAGATGGGTTCAAAGCCTGAAGAATCCAAGAAGGAGACGAAGATTGGTGGTGACTCAGGTTTTAATTGCCATCTTTATGGAGGCAAGAATCACTTTTCCAAAGACTGCATGCTGAAGAAAAAGAATGAAATAATTGATGAAGACGATGAGGAAGTGAACCTCCTGAGATGATTGGAGGAAATCAAGAAAAAGAAATCAGCAGCTAACAATAACACCGTGAATGCTTTTATTGTATAGGATACAGGTGATAATGATGAATATGGTGCAGTGCAGGTGTAGTCCACAGATTCAGAAGACGAAGAAGTGAGGAAACCCACTCATGGCAAGGTTCTGCTGGTGAAAGAAGAAAAGGTTGAGGGAAGATGTTTGATGGTGACGGAAGGTGTATCACAGATGCGACGATACACAACAAATGGTGGGGTGGAAGATGAGAAGGAGCGAGAGGACATGTGTTTCGTTCCGAAACCTGTCAGTACACAGATCAACGAATTTGATGAGTTGATCAAGAAGGTACAAAATATTCTAACTTCTCTGAAAACTCCTATTACTAACTATGAAAAGGAACTGAATAGCTTAAAATCTAAATTTTCTAGTTTAAGTAGTAGTCTTACCCAAACTCATGTCACAAACTCTAACCTGACTGATCAAATTAGCAGGATATCGTCGAAGAGTGAGGAAAGGAGGATCTGGATTGATCAGAAGGAGAAAGAATTAATTAGGTCTAGGGATGAGTCAATCTATTTGCAACGAGACAATCTTAAGCTTTTAAAACAACGAAATGTTTTTTGTTTGATTGTGAAAAGACTATATTTTAATATCACTCAGTTACATCTCGATTGTGAAATAGGAAAGAAGGTACATCACATGATTTTACCCTTCCTTGAGTTGAAAGAGGATGAAATCGATGCCAAAGCTTACAACTGTGAAAATGTTGTATCTTCTGATGAAATCTCTCATGCCTACAAAATTGGTCTTGACAAAATAGAGTCCTACATAAAGTCAAAAGACCATAAGGACATGCTCAAAAATCTGTTAGAAGAAAATGATAAATTGAAACTAAGAACCGAAATTGTACAGAAATTTAACTCGTTGAATGCCAAATTAAGTTCAGAAAATAAAATTGATGTTGAAAATGCATCTGAACTTAATGAGGATGATGGCATGAGTGAAATCTCTGTAGAGGGCATGGTGGACTGTTCTGAATTTGTCAAAAGCGAACTCGAACGTAATAAAAATATGATCTCTGAAAACTCCATTAAGTTTGCTCGCTCATCGACAGACAAAACCAAAATCCTCAAGGAAAAAGCTGTTGTATATCAAAAGGTTCAAACCACTCCAAACCAAGTCTACACAGTTCAGGGAGTCACACCTCAACAAATAGCAAAACTGACAGCAATGGTAGAAGAAGATAATGCAAATGGATGTGAAGAGTTCTTCTGGTCAGCACCAATAGATAATACTGATGAAACAAAAGGCCTATCTCAGACAACCTCATGGAGAGTGAAGGGTAGGTATGTGCCAGAACCACTTAATGAACCTACAAGATATGATGTACCAAGCATAAGTGGTACCAAAACATCTTCGGGCGAACCAGTGATAATGTCCAGTGAAATGTGTTCGTCAAAGAGCGAAAGCCATGCTCAAGTACCGAAAAAAAGGCCAATATTCATAAAAATCCAAAACATGTGGCAGAACGAAAACACCAACATAATCTGAGATACAAGAAGAATCTCTCAGAAAGAAAACAGTTTTGGCGATCTCAGAATCCTCATTACGTAAGGTATGAAAAGACACATAAGTCACGAGGAGAACCAAGAAGCAACCGAAAGGAAGGTTTCGGTCCTCGTCATTATAGCAACCGAAAGGAGGGTTTCGGTCCTCAGCATGAAAGTAACCGAAAGGAAGGTTTCGGTCCTCGGCATGAAAACAACCGAAAGGAGGGCTTTGGTCCTCAGCAGTTAAGCAACCGAAAGAAAGGTTTCGGTCCTCAACATAATAGCAGCCGAAAGGATGGGTTCAGTACCAGGTTCAATCAAAAGAACCGAAGGGAAGAATGTTCCCGTTCTCAACCAAGGAAGAGCAATAATCGACGATCTAATATTGCTTCTAAAACTTATTCTTCTCATTCTCATTCTAATTCTTATTCTTCAAAAGATTCAAAGGGGAAAGGAAAGCTCTTTCCAGAAGACAAAAAATGCCCAAAAGAGATCCAAAAGCATGCAGACGTCAAAAAGGCTCACAAGGACCCAAGAAACTTTGGGTTCCTAAATCTGCTTGATATTTTGCAGGTTATACGTGATGAGAAGTTTGACAAAGAATGGTACATTGATAGTGGCTACTCGCATCATATGACAGGACGAAGGGAAGAACTGAGGGAGTTTCGGTCTCTCAAGGATGGTGGAATAGTGAAATACGACAACAATTCATTTGGAACTATCAAAAGCAATGGAATGATTACGGATGGTGACTTCTCAATCAGAAAGGTCGCATACGTTGAAGGATTGCAGCACAACCTCATCAGTGTATCATAGCTAGTAGTTGGGACCGGACTGAAGGTCTCCTTTGATGATGAAGGCTCATAGATTGTCGAAAAGAAGTCAAATAAGATACTGCTGAATTTGAAGCGAAAGGGAGAAATGTACCCTTTAAATCTCAATCTAATTTGAGGGAAACCAGCAGTTTGCTTGCTAACGAAGGCACACTCAGATGAAAGCTAGTTATGGCATCGAAGACTCTCTCATCTCAATTTCAAAGATATCAACAAGCTGGTACTAGGAGATCATGTTAGAGGTCTTCCATTTCTCAAATTCGACAAAGAACATCTATGTGCAGCTTGTGAAATGGGAAAGCAAAGTCGACAAAGTCATCCTTCTATTATCAACACAAAGGTGATAGAACCATTGGAGCCGTTACATATCGATCTATGTGGTCCCTCCTCTATTGAAAGCATTGGTGGGAACAAGTAAATTCTTGTCATAGTAGACGACTTCTCTCGCTTCACATGGGTATTTTTCTTGAAGCAAAAATCAGAGGCAACTCCTAAGCTAAAGCTCTTCATAAAGCAAGTAGAGGTTCAACTGAGAAAAGTGGTTCGTAACGTAAGAAGCGACAATGGCTTGGAATTCAAGAACAAGGATTTAGAAAATTTTCTAGCGGAGAAGGGAGCAACTCACAATTTCTCTGCTCCATATACTCCACAGCAGAATGGAATCGTCGAAAGGAGAAACCGATCTCTGTGCGAAGCGGCTCGAACTATGCTACGCTTCGCTTCCTTGCCTTCAAATTTCTGGGCTGATGCTATTGCTGCTGCATCTTACACTCATAATAGATCATATCTAAACAAGCGACTCTCTATCACTCCTTACGAGATCTTGAACAACCGCAAGCCTAATGTGAAGTTCTTTCACGTGTTCGGTTCAATATGCTTTTTCTTCAACTCAAAGGATAATCGAAACAAGTTTGATGCTAAGGCCGATGAAGGGATCTTTTTGGGCTACTCCTTGCACTCTAAGGCATATAGAGTTCTGAATAAATGCTCAAAGAAGATTGAAGAGACATACTATGTCACTTTTGATGACAGTTATGTCAAGAAGTTGAAGACACCTGAAGGTGCAATGTAGGAAATCTTTCCAAAGTATAGTCAAGTAATTGTGCCTATCTCAAATCTTTTTGAGCAATATATGCTTCTCTTTCATGAACCTGAAAAGGCTATCGATTCTGAATCCAAGGCTGAAGATAACAAAGTCGACAGTTTGAAGCAAATTATTGACAATGCTACACAGAAGATGGCAGCCGAACAACCAAAGGCAAGTGAAAGGCCTGACTCTAGCGAACCTTCTAGTGACTGTTCTTCTATCTAGGGGGAGGGTTCGTCTCTACTAAATGATCAAGCTTCTTCATTTCAAGGGGAGAATTCATCGTCGCAATCATCTAGCATAACCGAAAGTCCAAACGAAGGGAACGTTCTGATCCAGAAATTGAAATAGTGTCATCATTTGAGGGGGAGAATACAAATGTTAATGATGATGATACACAATCAGAATTGGAAGAAGAAGTCAATGCAGAACTGGATCCCTCTTGTGATCCAAATTATACTCCTCTCATTAAATGGACCAAAGACCATCCTCAAAGTAAAATCATTGGGGAATCTTCAGAAAACATATTAACTTGATCACAGATCAAAGCGAAACAAGTTGCACTATTCTCTTATTTTGCAAGTTCAACTCTTTTGTCTCCAAAGTTGAACCGAAGACCGTGAATTCAGCTCTTGACCATTTTGATTGGGTTCAAGCCATGCAAGACGAGCTGAACGAGTTTGAAAGAAACAAAATATGGTGTCTAATTCCAACTCCAAAGGATACTTCGGTTGTCGATCTCAAATGTGTATTCAGAAACAAGATGGATAAGGAGGGGAATGTGATTCGTAACAAGGCCCGGTTGGTCGTAAAAGGATACTGCCAAGAGGAAGGTATAGATTATGAAGAGACCTGCGCTCCAGTTGCAATATTAGAGTTGGTTCGAATCTTTCTAGCTTATGTTGCACACAAAAACTTTGAAGTCTATCAAATGGAGATAAAGTGTGCCTTTCTCAACGGAGAACTTGAAGAAACTATGTACATTGAGCAACCACTAGGCTTCGTGAATGAGAAGCATCCAGATCACTGCTACATTCTAGACAAAGCAGTATATGGCCTGAAGTAGGCTCCCAAAGCATGGTATGAAACTCTCACTCGATTCTTAAAATGTCCAAATTTAAACAAGGTTCGGTTGACCCAACCCTCTTTCGTAAGAGTGAGGGTAACCGCCTTATAATAGTTCAAATTTATGTTGATGACATCATCTTTGGCTCCACGAATCCCAACTTAATAGCTGAATTCAGGAAGTTGATGGAAACTAAATTTCAGATGAGCTCAATGGGTCCAGTTAACTTTTTCCTTGGCTTAAATATTAGACAGGGACCCGAAGACATTTTTATCAATCAGGAGGCATATACGAAGACATTGCTTGCCAAGTTTGGCATGATGGGAGACTCCAAAGTGAAAGTTCCTATGGCTTTTAGGACTAGGCTTACACCATCTTTGGAAAAGCCAGTTGCTGACATGATGCTTTATCGTCAGATGATTGGGTCACTGATGTATCTCACAGCCAGCAGGCCAGACATCATGTTCTCAGTCTGCTATTGTGCTCGATTCCAAGCTAACCCACGTGAACTTTACATGCTAGCCGTGAAAAACATCTTTCGCTATCTGAAGCGAACTTCCTCTTTAGGTCTATGGTATCCAATAAACTTAGGTTTCTTTGTCCAAACATTCTCAGATGCTGAATTAGGTGGTTGTGGATTGGATCGTAAAAGCACTACTGGAGGATGCCAATTTCTTGATGGTAAATTGGTTAGCTAGCAATCAAAGAAACAAACCTGTGTTTCTCTCTCCACGGCTGAAGCTGAATACATAGCCACCGGCTGATGCACATCTCAGGTTGTTTGGATACAGAGTCAGCTTAGGGACTATGGGCTGAACATGAAGAAAGTCCCACTATATTGTGACTCTGAAAGTGCAATTAGGATTTGTCATAACCCAGTGCAACACTCGAAGACAAAGCACATAGCACTGCGGTATCACTTCATCAAAGATCATGTGAAAGATGGTAACGTAGAAATTCATTTCGGTAGAACCACTAATCAACTAGCAGATATATTCACTAAGGCTTTACCTGAAGCAAGTTTTAACAAGATCTTACAAGGCCTTGGAATGATTGAAGCAGAATCAGTACCAAAATCGCCTTCGCTTCACTAAAGGTAAGAAGCGAAATAGAGCGAACGCTCGGTCTATTTCGGGTTCGGTCCTTCTAAAATCGTTCGCTTCTTTTTCATTAAAAGGGATTTTTATTGTACTCTTTTTTATACTCTTCTCCATACTCATTTTTATGTTTTTCTTTTCATTTTTTTTATTCTTTTCATAAAATCCAGAAATATTTTTCTTTTTTGTTTTATTAAATTTTCCACAAAATACGAAAATATCTTCCCTTTTATTTCATTTTTCTCATGCTTTTCTTTGTATAAATTCTACTCTCAATGGTGAAGCTCAAGCAGGTATAAATTCTTTTCTATGAATTAGTTAAGTGTCCCTAGATGCATGCTGTTGCATGTTGACCAAAGCCTCTACATATTTTGAGTGAAGCCTTAATAATGTGATATATAGAAATCATGTTTTCCCAAACTAGGCTGTTACATTTACTCTAATCATGAGCTACCTTACTCTTCTCATATTGAGTTTAGAGTTTTTTGCTTGGTCCTTCTTTTATAGCAGAGGTACATTCGCTTCTTACACCACCTATATCATTTTACTTCATTACACTTCATCTCACTAATGTAACCCTTGAGACTCTCAGTACTTACCACTGAGGTTTATGGTTACACAGAAATCTGTGTTAATGATCTTAGCTTCGGGTCACTATGAATTAAGTGAAATGCATAATCCAGCTCCCATAATGAATTAACGGTGAACTCTTCAAAGTTCTAGCTATTATTTGTCACCTTAGGAAATGTCCACTTTTCTTTTTGCGAGATCTTTATGAAATTGTTTTACACCAAGACTCTTTCTTCCAAAAGGATCCAGGTTTTAATTTTTTTTTTTGAGATTTCCTGTCAAAATTTGTCAACAAGTTGTTGGATATGTTTCCTACCTACTTGTTTAACAGGCCACGCTGGTCTCACAAGTACATCGTTCTGTTTCGGTCTTATATCAAGTACCGAAATCATGAATTGAAGCGAAAGCCACCCTTTATAGCTTTAATTAAAAAGATGCCTTTCAATGCTTCTTAACAAGTACTTGATCGTTATTTAACGGGAAGCCACACAAGCACTTTGAAGTCTCTCTTGACTTTGAAGGAAGAGATTTATGCCAGGGATCAATTGCTTTATGTCTTAACAGGCATCACAAGTTCCCACAAAAAGTTTTCTTTATTTCTTTCTCATTTACACCCTTACGCACACACATTCTATATTCTCAAAGAGGTCTTGTTCAGTTCTTAACAAGTTACTGCAGATGGTTTCGAAATTAAAAGCGATGGTTTGGTGTAACGTTTTTGAGCTATTATGGAAATCACAATTTTATTGAAGATTCATCTGATGACTCAGTAGGAAGTTTAAACGTTTGATGATTTGAATGATGGATAAGTTTTGAAGGCGCTAGAATTTGAATTGGTCAGCATGCGTCATCTCTACTTTATCGGGGTTGCAAGCTGTCAAAATCACACCTTTTCAGCAGTTGTTTCCAAGATTTCAGCAATCATCACTTATGAATTTTCTCTCTCCATGATCATATATAAGGGCTAATTTCAGTGTGAATGTTCCTTACCACACTTCTATTCACTAGAGGAAAAGTAGGCGATCAATTTATCACTGTTCATCTTCTTCCTCGACAAGCTTCGTCAATGGTAGAATCATCCTCAGTTCAAGAAACTACTGCTCGCTCCACTCTTCTTGCAATCAAACCTAATCAAAACATGTTGATCGATCTCTCACCTTTCCTCTACGATACGTACATGTATCAAGTGGTGGAATGTCTGAAATATTACCCACTAGCCAAAGCCCTAACCACAGTCGAAGTTGTTCCAATGTCCTGTCTCTCTCAAATCTACTCCACTGCAACGTATGAAAAAGGGGCAGATAAAATTTTCTTCGATATTCTTAACCAAAAAGCTTCAATCTCCAAGAATCGTTTTTGCTCTCTTCTAGGGCTTGTATATGAAGACTCCATGGCTAATCCCGATTCTATTGCCACAAGTCAACTCTTCTCAATGTTTTACAACATGGGTTATACTGAAACCCTAACCACTGTGAAAAAGTTCAGGAAGTCCTGCCTTCCTCCTCCATGGAATGGCCTCTTCACTCTACTCTTCAAAGGGCTTTCTGAACGAAGTGCTGGTTCCGACGGTGCGTAAGTCCTTTATGAATCTACTTTATGGTGTGTACCACGGTCTTAATCTGGATTATGGAATGGTTTTATGGCTCCAACTTATTCAGAATTTATCCTCTTCTTCTAGCCACACCGAAATCTCCTATGCTCGCTTTTGGACTGTTATCACTCAGTGGATAATGGATCGTTTTCATGTTCCTATTATGGCCGACTCCATGCTTTCTTCCATTGCTACGTTTCACACTACCAACATCATTGTGACTCATCCTTCAAAATTTGTGTTTGTTGGTGCCATTCCTGAGTCAATGTATGCCTTTGTGCCTCCTTCGAGCAAGATTATTCAGGAATACAAGAAGCTTCCCTCCTCTGGTCCAAGGGAACTCACTGCCGACATGGTAAAATCAATTGAAGATGCAGACAAACCTGCCAAAAGAGGCAAAAAGCCAGAAGTGAAAAAGGGGGACAAAGGGGGCCAAGTCTCAAAAGTTCAAACCCCTAGGAAGCGAAAGTCGGAAAAGGCAGCACCGACTCAACCTAAGCCGAAGAAAGCCAAGAAACCTGCTCGTCGGCTAATTCTTCAATCCTCAAGTAACTCTGATTCTGAGTATGTGCCTCCTAATCAGCCAACAATTCCTCCCAGTGAATCTGACAGCGAAAGCTCCAAGGATGAAGGTTCGATTCGTGGTGATACACCGCCTCACTCGCCTACACCACAGGTACCTGTTCGGTCCCAAACACCTTCTACTCCACTTGTTTTTGTACCTGGCTCCATCCCTCCGATTTTCCTGTCATGACATCACAACCATCCTCTACCATTCCCATTTCTGCACCAATATTTATTGAGGCTACTACTACCACCACTACTGGAGTTTGAACCAACGTATCTAATACGGGGGCTCGTTCTTCACCACCCGAACCCCCAGTCACTATCGAACCTCCAGTTACCACAACACCACCATCTCCTACCCAATCCACTGAAACCAACACTGTTCTTGGAGGTGATGACTTGGAGTTTGATTCCACTTACATCAGTCCCTATCGTGTTCAAAGTGATGATTATGACGATGCTCCTGTTACCAAGCGCCATCTAAAGACGATTACTGACAAACTCGATCAACTACTTTCTTCCACATCAACTGGTGCTTACTCCGAAGCTGCTCTCAAAGCCTTGTTCTCTTTTGTTGTTCAAGAGCATGATGCCTCTCTCTCTGCCGCATCAAAGGCTATCGATGCCTCTACATCTCAATGTCAGAAGGCTTCGCTTGCTGTTGAGACCTCTAGGAAAGAATGCAAAGATGCGACCGCAAAAGTCGAAAAACTAATTTTTGAGGCTCAACTATTCCTAGATTCTTTGCAACTTGCCGCTCAAAAGAACTCTCAGACTGTGAATGCTTCGGTTGATAATCTCCAGCGTTTTCTTGAAACCGAAAGGACTAATCTTGAAGTCGCTCGAAAGGGCATTGAAGCTGCCAATGAAAATCTTCATAATAATGTAAATGACCGTCTGACTCAGCTGGAAGCCGAACTGGCTGTTGAAAATCAAATTATGGATGAGCTTGACAAACGTACTTCTCAGCTCAAAATTCAAAATCTTAAGCTTCGTTCTGCGACAACTGAGCTTAATGATTTAAAGTCAAAAAGAGAAGTAATTAGAAGCTCCGTGGGTGACGTTCATTCCATTATGTTACATCTTCTTGACGCCCATGACTCTATTCTGACTATATCCATCAGACGCCATTTAGCTGAAAAACTCTGACCTGCGTTGGATATTCTTAGTCAGATAGAGGGTGTTTCGGTGACTCCTGTCCAGCCGAAACAAGGGGGAGAAAAGGAAAATGAAATGGTTAATACTCAACCTCATCCCGAACCCAAATCAACAGCTGCACCGAAGGATAATGTAGCTTCGGGCAGCAAAAGGGATAAGAAGAAGAAGAAGATTAGAGAAGATGATGAAGATGATAATGATTTTGAAGATATCTTGGGTGAAAATCCCTCTAAGCCTTTCTAGAAAATCAAGACTACTGATAAGGAGCTTGAGAAAAAGATTGAGAAGGAAACATTTGAGCTTGAGAAAAAGCTAAAAGAAAAAGATATCTTGGAGAAAAAGAAGTCCATTTTCCAGAATGGACCATTGATTAGCTCCAGAGAGAGGCTATAGATGAAACGAGTACACATTGGCTCGAACCTGTTATGTCGTTCGGCCTTGAAAACTTGAAGGACGCTCAATTTGATAAGCCAATCACTCGAAAGGCATTTATCTTTCATTGCTTTAACTCAACTGCTGTTATTCCCTTTCCGGACCCGAAGGTGGATCAGGATCTGTTGGAGTTTTATCTGGAATTCGCTCAGCCACAGTACTTGACCTTATTCAGCCTTATTCAGCCGGTAAATTTGTCAATGTGAAATTTAAAGTGACCCGAGGCTCTAAAGGCTCGGTTCATAATTTTTCCCTTGCTGATCTACCGAACATTAACCCTCACGACTGGATACTCCTCAACAACATTCTGTTGTCCAATCGTCAAGAGTATCAGTCGATTATTGACCACATCAAGCGAATGCTTGTTTGCTACATTCATGAAGTAGCGAAAATGGATCAAGATATCGCATCTGCTATTCACAAGCGACCAACGATCAAACCAATTAGGAAAATTGGCAATGTAAACGTGATGGTCAACGGTAAAATCGACCCCCAATTTCATACAGTGATGTTTGTTAGGGGTGAAAATCACAAATGCCTTTTTGGTCTTTGTGATAAGCACCTGTTCTCAACTGGTTGCTTGAAGCATATTTTGGAGATCATTCACAGGTGTAATCATAATTCTCTAGCTAACAAGAAGTTGTTTACTGACATGCTGCGATGGTATATTCAATTTTGGCACACTCTTCTTGCTATCATTCCTCGGCTGTTCAAAGTTGTGAAGACAGTGAAGGCTACCCAACAGAAATAATCTCTCGCCTCATTTGACGCAAAAGGGGAGATTGTTGGGTTGTTTAGTGTTGCGTCATGGGCTCGGTCCTTAGCCCAGTTTTGTAGCCGGTTTTGGTCTGTCCAATCGTGCATTATTTTATTCTAGGGTTTTAGTATTTAAGGTGCATGCATGCATCTTTATTAGGTAACGCTTTTAATTATTTTTCTTATCAAAGTATTGTAAACCCGAGCTTTCCACTACAGTGAAAGTTCTTTATCGAGCCCTGCTGAGGCGTGACTACATTTGAATCATAAGCTTCATATTGATTTCATATTGTGTTCTTAATCGTATTGTGATTGAATTGTTTGTTCTTTATCTATACACCTGTGAAAGATCTAAACGATCTAGAGATTTGTTCTCATCTGTCCAACCGTGCATTATTTTATTCTAGGGTTTTAGTATTTATGGTACATGCATGCATCTTTAGTAGGTAACGCTTTTAATTATTTTCTTATCAAAGTATTGTAAACCCTAGCTCGCCTCTATAGTGGAAGTTCTTTATCAAGCTCTGCTGAGGTATGACCACATTTGAATCATAAGCTTCATATTGATTCCATATTGTGTTCTTAATCGTATTGTGATTGAATTGTTTGTTCTTTATCTATATACATGTGAAAGATCTAAACGATCTAGAGATTTATTCTCATCAGCTGGCTAATCAGCTCAACACCTGCACCCGAGTCGAAACACAAACCTGAACCATCTCCCTGAGAGCGCATCTACAAACTGAAATACAATCAAGCCAACAATCAGAACATACCCAAGAATCCACCTCTCATATGCTTCTTAGATACTCCAAGACTCTCATCGATTCGAGTATGGATCCAGTTCTTTCAGTAGTACGGGCCTACTACTACCTTCCATACGCTCCTCAACAATCCTCCTGAATCCTCTACTTCTTCAAAACATTATTCCAGTACTCACTGAACCATACTACTAACCCACTACATCATATCCTAGGCTTTCCTAGGTTCCCAGACCCACCCAATCCTCAGCTGCTGAAGGATTCCCATTAATGTCATTTAGCTACCTCATGAATATAGCCACATAAGCAAGATATCAGATAATCCTTTGAGTAAATGACTCATCCCTAGAACTGTTGGACTCAAACAAGAGCTACGCAATAGGGTCAAATCCATCATTCTGAGATTATCTAGCATATGCAACATGTGACTTACCATATTCACTTAGTAGCTAACTCACATTGCTAAGAGTCCCACAAAGCACAAAGCAAGCAACATTCAGACAATGGAAAAACTAACCAACATACTCCAATTAAACCATTCTATCCTCTAGTAAGAAATCTGTACTAGCATGCAATTCGAAGGCTCATACAATCAGGCATAACCTAAACAAGCCATCCTACCACTGGCTGATTAGTTCTAGCATGCAAATCTACAAGCGCATATAAGCATATAAAGGCATCTCTCCTAAATCCTTAGCTCTAATCTAGCATGCGAGTCACATAACCATATCATATCACATAACAAACTTGTATCGGTATTTTAGGAACCACTTACTTGAGCTCGGTTGATTGCACGCATCAAACCCCTTTCTTTGCTTAGAAATTCTCTTTTAATTAAATGTTTATTATATAAAAATTTCATCAATCCCTCAGTTTGAGTTCAGGCACACCCAAGAGTATGCCCGAATCGCTAAAACTAAGGCTTTAATACTAACTTGTAACATCCCAAAATTCAAGGACAAAAATTTCCATTTTAATATAAATAAAACACATTTGTAACTTTTTTCACACTTGAAAAAGATTTAAAATAAAACATTTATCAGATTTCATTCCTATAAATCACACATTATGGAAAACATGGGTGTATGCATTGCAATCGTCCCGAGCTCCTTTATTTGAAAACTAGAGGTACCTGAAGACAAAACTGAAAACCGTAAGCACGAACCTTAGTGAGTTCCCCAAATACCACCTACCATACATATCAACTAATCTATATATGCCATACATAATCGTGAGCCATACATATCATTCATATATCATAATCAATAAAGGTTCTATGTGTCACACATAGTCTGGCTATTATGCCAAAGGCCGCCTGGTGGTCTTTCTTGCCTAGACGGGGCCACCCCCTAGGTCTTAAAGACAAGTTCCCAGAGCCACCCCCTGGTCTTTAATGCAACCAACACAAAGACAACTAGCATACATACTACTCTACTTAGCCAATTAACATACAGTGTGCTAGGAGCCACCTCCTATTCTTTCATACATAATGCCTAGGGCTAACCCCTGGGTCTTCCTACAATACCTAATACCATATAGTGTGCCAGGAGCCACCTCCTGGTCTTTCATACATAGTGCCTAGGGCTAACCTACGGGTCTTCCCACAATATATAAACCAAATGGGCCAGAATTGGTGCCTTCGACCCATACAAACAGTGAGGAGACGCACCTCGAATGTTGAAGCGTACTACATGAAATCCTTAGTTGCTGCCTTGACAATTCCCCGAGCTATCCATACCTAAACATCACCAAATTAGCAATTAGGTTCCAAACCATGATCTATAGTCCTTACTTGGGGGTGAAATGACCATTTCACCCTCGACCCATCAAGGCCCAAATTATAAAATCCATGAACACCCATCAACGGCCCAATTTTCCAACTTGGGCCAAAACCCTTACATGGAACTACCCTTTAGAATTAATTATGTACTTCATAACCCTCCAAGGGTCAACCTTGGTCAAGTCTAGTCAAGGTCAAAGTCAACATCCAAGTATAAGTTAAAGTCAACGCTCCAAGTTGACTCAACTCGTCGAGTTCCTGTAACCACTATATCACGATATCTCGCATCAACTTGTCGAGTTTTCCCCAAACTCATCAAGTTCTTCCATTTCTACAGAATCGGGACACTTCGAATCAACTCGTTGAGTTCATCTGATGAACTCGTCGAGTTCTTTAGCCTGTTAACCCCTAGTTAATGTATTAAGCCTTTATTCTTCAGATCTGAACCCAATACTCTAGATCTAGACTGGAAATACCTTTTACAAGGGTAAAGTTTCCAACTTTGCCCATTAATCCCTTCCTAAAGAGAGTAATCTCAAATCCTAAATCCAAAAGGATTAAATTTAAATCCAAGGTTCCTCATAGCTTCAAGATAGGGCATAAGAACATAGATCTGGACCTTTGATACTAGAAGGACACTGAAAGTCTTAAACTTTATCCATATGCATGACCATGTAGAGCTTGAAAGGTCAAAACGAGAGCTTAGAGGTTACATGGGGCTTCTAGGGCCATAAAGTTCGTACCTTTATGCCATGAGAGCCCCTTAGGGCCCGAGATCTGAAGTGTTTTCTATAAGGGATGTCCAACCCTTTAATAACCATCCCATTTGGACAAAACAAGCTAAAGAACCCTAAAATGGAGATCTAAATGACTACAATACAAGGTTTAAGCTTTATACCAGAAAATTATCGTGGATAAGGCAAGGAATCTGGATCTATATGCTCCTTCTGTTGTCTCCGAGTTCTTCCTTCTTCCTTCTTCCAATAGCTCCAACACTCACCAAAAACACTCAAAATGACTCACAAACTCTCTAAATAGTTTTAGGGTTTCGAGATTTTGGGTTAGGGACTTGGAGACTGGAAATGAGGCTGAACCCTAGGGCTTAAGTTGTTTAAATAGGGTGCAAAGTCCTGATTTTAGGGTTTCCCAAACCCTGTCCAACTCGTCGATTTGATCCTCCCCAACTCATCGAGTTGGTTCTTAAATTCCCGCATGCCCAATTATTCCAACACATCGAGTTCTCACCTTTGAACTCGACGAGTTGGCCTCTTAATTGAATATTTTCTTTCCTTAATTAGCCTTCTAGATTCTGTGTGTTACAATGTTCTCACCATATCCTCCAAATTCACCTTGGAACCAGAATTTTGAATGCACAAGCTGTCATAGAACATGATAGGTTTCTCCACTTTCAAAAGAAGACTTTGAGCTAGACCAACTGCCAATGATCTTCTTATCTCCATATCATTTTCATAGTCCAGGTCTATTAATCTAACCAAGTTCGTATGTCGTGTAGAGGTACCATACACTAGAAAAACATCAAGCTTTCCCTTGAAATGTCGCAAGATCCAGTTGACTACTTCCAATGAGCTTTCCCCTGATTGCCTCAAACCACCAAAGAACTACCAGTACATTTGGACTGATCATAATAGAATGATCGCAAGACTTTCTCATTATAGTGAGAAATGTATAACCACCCTGCTCTTTTATCAATCTGAATCGCCATCCTTGTTATCTTCTTTTTCAGCTCCTAAATCGACCATCACAAGTTCATTCTCTAGAAGCTTCTTCATGTTGTATCGCCTAGCATCAGCATCACCAGGCACTTCTTCCTGGGTTTATCAAGGGATTCCTCATGCCTATGTTGATCCATGTTACCCTGTTGTTCCACATTTGTCAAAAAATTGTGTGGTATTTCTGATTCAAACTCCACCTTTTGGATAACACCTTGATCGTTCCTTATAACACCGATACCACATCCTCTGTAGTTTCACATAGCAGATTCAAAGGTCACATCTTTACTAATAACGAATTTCAAAGAGTTTCCTTCTTCTGTACACCACAGACAGGTGACCTTTCCCTCCAGATTCATATCCTAGAAATATGCACTTCATTGCCCAAGGCTCCAGTTTACCATCATTCACACGAGCGTAAGCAGGGCATCCAAACATTTGTAATCCTGATTTCTTAGAGGGTTTTCAGACCACACCTCTTGAGGTATCTTACAATTAATTGTAGTTGATAGAGATCTATTCTCTTGGTAGCAAGTAGTGTTGATTGATTCCACCCATAAGTGCTTCAAAACATTATTAGGTAATAGCATGCACTAAGCATCTCCAGTAGTGTTTGATTCATCTGTTATGCCATGCCTCTTTGTTGTGGTGCTCTCCGTACAATTTGATACATCACTATACCTTCTGTTTTACAGAAGTTGTCAAATTAATCTTTGCAGAACTCCAACCCATTTTTTGTTTTGAGTGACCTGACGTGGTTCTTGGTCTATTTCTCAGCCATGATCTTCCACTCATTGAACCGCACAACCACTTCATCTTGGTCCTTTGTCTTCAGAAACTACACCCAGGTCTTCCTTGAGTAGTCATCAATAAAAGTCACAAAGTATTGACATCCACCATGAGACTTCATAGGCGAGGGACCCCATAGATTTGAGTGAACACACTCTAGGATCTCCTTATGTGAGTGTTTAACCGAAATTAACTTCACCCTGTTATGTATCTCTTGAACAGAGGCTTTACCACGTTTAGCATTTCCAGTTTCATCTCCACCAAACAACTGCTTCTTGATCACATGTGTAACGTCCCAAAATAAGACCCGAAATTTTTTCATTTTTAGATTAATAAGAAAACACCC
The DNA here is from genome assembly GCF_002870075.4 of Lactuca sativa. Lineage (NCBI taxonomy): Eukaryota > Viridiplantae > Streptophyta > Magnoliopsida > Asterales > Asteraceae > Lactuca > Lactuca sativa. The sequence goes on along the minus strand of NC_056631.2, from coordinate 199,220,149 downwards.
AAAACATTGTTATAAGACCAAGATTATCAAATGTATTGATATATCATTAATATTAGAGTAAATCACAAATATGCGGAAACGAGTGGTGTGTGCTCTGCAATCATCCCGAGCTCTTCCCTTTGGAACTAGAAGTACCTGAAACATAAACTGAAAACCATAAGCATAAAGCTTATTGAGTTCCTCAAAATACCACATGCTATACATATAAACACATAAGGGGCCATTCCCGTCATCAGGCCCCACCTTGCATCGAGCCCCGCTCGGTGTAGATATCTGTAAGTAATCGGCCCCGCCCGGTATAAATTTAACACATATAAACATATAAACACAAAACACATGCAATAATCAGAAGGATACATAGCATACAAAATGGTCATCATGCCCCGCGTGGTAAGCATACGAGAACATAACACATGAAAGATTCAAGCAGACATCTAGCATCCTAACATAACAAAACCATGGGCCAATGTTGGAACCTTCGACCCGCAAAACTCAGTGAGGAAACTCACCTCGCACAGTCGAATCTCACAAAAAGAAACTATGGTTGTTGGCCCGCTAAAATCCTCGCGCTATCAATCACAAAAATAATCATCCAATCAATAATTGGATCCCAACTGACACAAAAAGTCTAAAATTAGATAAAAGACCTTCTTACCCTTTACCTAACTTGGCCTAAAGCCTAGGTCCAATCCAATTGTCCAAAAGCCCAAATTCCTTATATAGATTGTTGTTCCTTATAGTGTGATGGTATGACCCATGGATGAAATATAAGTCATTGGTCATGTGGTAGTTGCTTATAGTGTCATGGTATTGTTGGGTTATAGGCATATCTACATTCCTATATGATCATCCAACCCTAATTGCTTTGGATCTAAGTTTTTCTCTATTAAACATACAAATATGAACACCAAAGCAATAAACCTAGATCTGTTATATACAATTTCGAAATTCACATATATATATTAGGGTTAGAAGATTACCTCACTTGTTATATTGTAATAACAAGAAAAGTCCTTTCTTGATTTTGACTTCTGAAAGCCTAGTGCACCAAGTTTTGCACCTCTAATGGAGTCACAAACACTCAATGCAAAGGATGATGATGGAGAGTTGAGGAAATCGGCTAGGACTCTCTTAGAATAGCATAGCATAGCATAAGCCAAAATCCTTAGGATAAAGGGGGTTTATATAGTTGTGGCTATTAGGGTTTTTAGGTGGAAACCCTAATTTGCATACTTAGGCCTTAAGCAGTCCATGAACCTCCATAAAAGAAGCCTTGGACGAATTCTATAGGGCCTCCTATAGATTTCGTCCAGTCCTCCCGTAGGAGTCCATCAGCCCAACTTTGCAATTATCAACGATTTGCAAAACCAGCCCCTCCATTATTAATCAGTTCCTTTAATCCCAAAATTAATATCAAATTAATTTCTGATTAATTACTAATTAATAATATGATTTCCAAATAATATATTAATCTTATAATGTATTAATAAAATCATTTTGAGTAACAATTTATTATTCTTATAATAAATCCTACTCTCTCTCTCTCTCCACTAATCATCCAGTCAAGTAGCATGAGTGAAGGCAACCCAAAAGGACCATGCTACAAATCAAATCAAGTACATACCAAATATAGCTATAGGCTTAGACACCTAATCCAACAGGTATGACCTATGGACGACATATGTGTCATTTGTCATGTTGTAGTTGCTTATAGTGTCACAGTATGACCCATGGATGATATACTGGTCATTGGTCATGTGGTAGTTGCTTATAGTGTTATGGTATAAACTACTGATAACATATGCATCATTGGACATGTGCTAGTTGATTATAGTGTCATGGTAAGACCTAAGGATGACATATCGGGAATTAGTAATGTGGTAGTTTCTTATAGTGTCATAGTATGACCCATGTATGACATATGGGTCATTTTTCATGTGGTAGTTGCTTATAGTGTCATGGTATGATCCATGGTTGACATATGTGTCATTGGTCATGCTGTAGTTGCTTATAGTGTCTTGGTATGATCCCTAGATGACATGTGGATCATTGGTCATGTGGTAGTTTCTTATAATGTCATGGTATGGCCCATGAATGGCATATGTGTCATTGGTCATGTTATAGTTGTGTTTAGTGTCATGGTCTGACCCATGGATGAAATATGTGTCATTGGTCATGTGGTTGTTGCTTATAGTGTCATGGTAAGACCCATGAATGACATATGTGTCATTGGTCACGTTTTAGTTACATACAGTGCCATGGTATGACCCATGGATGACATATGAGTTATTGGTTATATGGTAGTTGCTTAAAGTGTCATGGTATGACCCATGGATGATATATTGGTCGTTGGTCATATGGTAGTTTCTTATACTGTCATGGTACGACCCATCGATGACATGCGGGTTATTGGTCTTGTAGTATTTGCCTATAGAGTCATTGTATGACCCATGGATGACATATGGGTCATTGGCGATGTGGTAGTTGGTTATAGTGTCAATAAAAGTGAAAAGGGCATAAAAACCAACCTTACATAATAAAGTAAAAAAATTAAATCCGTCATGAAAATTTATTCAAAGTAAATGAAACATTTTTTGCTTTAGTTAATTTGAAAACAATATGCATAAAGAAATTAAAAATATTAACATTTTAATACAAAAATATATAATTAATAGATGTACATTTAAAAATGTGAATATTGTAATATAAAAATATATAATTAACATTTATAATGTTATGGTATGACCCATAGACGATATATGGGTCATAGGTCTTGTGGTCGTTGCTTATAGTGTCATGGTAAAACCCATAGATGATATATGGGTCATTGCTCATGTGGTAGTTTCTTATAGTGTCGTGGTATGACCCATGGATGACATATGGAACATTGGTCATGTGGTAGTTGCTTATAGTGTCATGGTCTGACCCATGATTGACATATGGGACATTGGTCATGTGATAGTTGCTTATAGTGTCATGGTATCATCCATTGATGACATATGTGTCATTGGTCATGCTGTTGTTACTTATAGTGTCATGGTATGATCCATGGATGACATATGAGTCATTGGTCATGTGGTAGTTGCTTATAGTGTCATGGTAGGACCCTTGGACGACATATTTGTCATTCCTCATGTTGTATTTGCTTATAGAGTCATGGTTTGACCCATGGATGACATATGGTTCATTTGTCATGTGGTAGTTGCTTATAGAGTCTTGGTATGACCTATTGATGACATATAGGTCATTAGACATGTGCTAGTTGATTATAGTGTCAACGTAGGACCCATGGATGATGTATGGCTAATTAGTCATGTGGTAGTTTCTTATAGTGTCATAGTATGACCCATGTATGACATATGGGTCTTTTCTCATGTGGTAGTTGCTTATAGTGTCATGGTACGACCCATAAATGACATATGTGTCATTGGTCATGTTGTAGTTTCTCATAGTGTCTTGGTATGACCCATGGATGACATGTGGATCATTGGTCATGTGGTAGTTGTTTATAGTGTCATGGTATGACCCATGGATGACAAATGTGTCATTCGTCATGTTGTATTTGTGCATAGTGTCATGGTATGACCCATGAATGAAATATGTGTCATTGGTCGTGCGGTAGTTGCTTATAGTATCATGCTATGACTCGTGAATGACATATGTGTCATTGGTCATGTTTTAGTTGCTTATAGTGTCATGGTATGACCCATGGATGACATGTGGGTTATTGGTTATATGGTAGTTGCTTATAGTATCATGGTATGATCCATAGATGATATATGGGTCATTGGTCTTGTTGTAGTTTCTTATACTGTCATGGTATGAACCATGGATGACATATGGGTCATTGGTCATGTGGTATTTTCTTATAAAGTCATGGTATGACCCATGGATGACATATGGGTCATTGGCCATGTGGTAGTTGCTTGTAGTGTCAATATAAGTGAAAGGGCATAAAAACAAACCTTTTCATAATAAAGTAAAAACTTTAAATCTGTCATTAAAATTTATTCAAAGTAAATGAAACATTTTTTACTTTAGTTAATTTGAATACAATATACATAAAGAAATTAAGAATATTAACATTGTAATACAAAATATATAATTAATAGATGTAGACTTAAAAATATTAATATTTTAATATAAAAATATATAATTAACATTTATAATGTCATGATATGACCCATGGATGACATATGGGTCATTGGTCTTGTGGTAGTTACTTATAGTGTTATGATATGACCCATGGACGACATACGTGTAATTGGTCATGTGGTCGTTGCTTATAGTGTCATCGTATAACCCATGGATGATATATGGGTCATTAGTCATGTGTTAGTTTCTTATAGTGTCGTGGTATGACCCATTGATAACATATGGGATATTGGTAATGTGGTAGTTGCTTACAGTGTCGTGGTATGACACATGGATGACATATGGGACATTGGTCATTGTATAACCCGTGGATGACATATGGATCATTGGTCATGTGGTAGTTGCTTATAGTGGTATTTTATGACCCATGGATGACATATGGATTACTGGTCATGTGGTAGTTGCTTATAGTGTCATGGTATGACCCGTGAATGACATATGGGTCATTAGTCATTTGGGAGTTGATTATACTATCAATATAATGAAATAGGTATAAAAAAAGCTTGTTCATAATTAATTAAAAACTATATATCCGTCATGGAATTTAAATCAAACTTAATGAAACATTTTTTTTCCTTTAGTTAATTTAAAAACAATATACATACAGAAATTAAAAAACAAACAATATAATTTAACTTCTTTTTGGTAATTTGAACCATATATATAATGAAAATCCCATATCCGCTTTATCGTTGATTATATGCCCAAATTTTTTTCATATGGAGTTACACACATAATAAGATGATATCAAAAATAGATTAAAAGTAAATAACATTAATTCTAACCATAAGTCGACATCATTAAATAACTGTTTTTAGTAACTCATTCTTCATCTTGATTTTTCTAGCCAATATTATCATATAATCTATTAAATGTTGATTTTGATCTCTCGTGTTTGACTTCACCACACTCATCGCGTATTCTACATCCGTTATATCGTCGGAGACTTCTTCGTTCGAAAGAACATTTAAAACTTCATTGATCTTTGTCTCATCATTCAAAAATCATCAGAGAAGAGACTCATTACTCTCATTCGTGATTCCAAACTTTCTAGGTCTTCTCGAATGGTGGGGGTGAAATATTCACTCAAGGTTGCGTTTAATGCATGATTAGCCATTAATTCCGTTTATATAGGTAGCTTTATAATTACTATTAATTTAGAGATGATGGTTTACCAAAGGAATTGTTATTGTTTTATATATGGGTAAATTGTGTGTTAATGGGGATAGATAACTAGTGGACGTAAAAGACCCTAACTTTCGTATTTCTGAAAGACCCAAACTTTCATACTTCGCAATATAGTTACTCCAAAACATGCTACATGCATATTTATAAATAATATTTTACATTGATAGTGTGATTACAAAATATTGGATACGAACTGACTAAGTTTTAGTATAGTACAAAGTGTTATATCCATTCCATAACTACCCAGGATATTATAGTTTTATAAATGCGTAAACCCAATTACAAAAGTAATAGTATAAACTATTCTAAATCTTCCAACAGTATATGACTATACTAGATTCTCATTTTCTGCAATTGTTAAACACTGAGAGGGGTAAGCGATGACGCTTAGTGAGTTCAAAAATAGATACAATATAACGGTTATGCCATATATATATATATATATATATATATATATATATATATATATATATATATATATATATACTTCAATATAGCAGATGCAAAGGGAACAAGGAACAACAAAGGCATATGCGAATCATGCGACAAGCTTTTCGTATCAATCAATGATACATAAGAATTTCAATACTTGATATACATCAATAAATCTTCGGCCCAAATGGCACAGAAGACATACACTTTTTGATTAAACATTTTGGTAGATTTCAGGGTTTTAACCCTATCTAACCTTATGCCAATGCGATATAATAGAAGTCATTCTCTTACGAGACATGCTCTACATGGCCAGAGGCTACATACCAGTACCATCGTGAATCTAAGTCCTTTCACTGATCATATAGTCATAGGTACAACTTTGCAACCATAATAGGGGAAATAATAACACAGAAAAGGACATAGCACATATAACATATAACATACAATTCTTCCTATATATTAAACTCAACGTGAAATAACCGAAGGAATAAATGATAATTTGGGTAGCACTTTGGCTCTAAATATGACCTTCTGTGACGAAAGAGGGGATTTTAGTTAAAAACCGGCCTTACTCGGGCAGAGTTTTGACTTGAAAATATAATTTTCTTGGGAACTTTGAGGCGTCGGGACTTGCTTCGGGTGTCGGGGATGATACCGGGACTTCAGGGGGTGTTAGGGTAAATTTAGAGAGAGTATAAGGTGTGAAAGAGTGAAATTTGTAACATAAACACGACGGCCTTCACATCCCTTTTATAGGGTCCGAAGCTGCTTACTTCGTTGGGCATAGTCCTTGGCGTACTGCGAGGCGTCATCTTATCGGAACCTTGGCTCGGACGTGGCTGATACGTTGCTCGCATGTGAAGACCGGCGATGTGGCTGATCCGAGACTTTGCAATGCGTACGCTGGGTGTACACCTTCGGATAAGTCTCGAATTTTTTTATTTATTTTTATTTAAAAACTTCAAAAATTCATATCTTTTACATACGAGCTCCGTTTTTGACGTTCTTTATATCTACACGTAGGTGAGATTATACTCTACAACTTTTGTTTAGACTTTGTCGGCTAATTTTGACTTTATTTTTAATTGGCCGGGACAGGAAAAATCCGTTAAAATTCATAACTTTTTCATCCAATGTCCGTTTTCGTCTGTTTTTTTACCGTTATAGTACTATTGATGAAACCTTTGATTCTCGTTAAGTTTCTCTCGGCTGAAAATTACTCGATCTTTATTCAAGCTTTTAGCTGTCTACTGCTATACTGAATCTTAGAAAAATTCAATGTTCTAAAAACCAGTTTTTTAGTTGAACCGGTATGGTGACTGGTTCCCAGTTTAACCAATTTAACCGGTTCGACCGCCAGGTCTACCAGTTTCTATAGGTTTCATGTTTTTTTTTCCTATTTTCCTACAAATACAAACATATATAAACCATGAATTTGATGTTTACAAATTCAAATATTAAAATACACATAAAAATAAGTTGTAGATGAATCCAAATACATTAAAATAACATATAACCATAAGTTTTAGTGTTTTACATCAATCCATATACGTTAAAAAGAAAATAAGTATAATACCGTAATGAAATATAGTTTTAAATGAATACAAACACATCAAAAAAATTTATAACATTTATCATATGCTTTTATTTAGGGAAAACTAAATAGATATGAAAAAAATCACCAAAATTTATTATGTAAATTGTTCTTTTTCAAATGTTTTTATTCGGTTTAACCGATTTATTTTGACCGGTTCAACGGGTTTTTCTAAAACCGGTCGGTTCAATCTAGTTCAGAAATAAATGTAAAACCGGTGATAGTTGAACCGTTCCCTCCCCCAGTTCCCGGTCCAACCAGTTCGACCGGCCGATTCAAACCGGTTTTTAAAACATTGGAAAAATCATAACTTCCTCATACAAAGTCAGGATTTGACGTTCTTTTTTTTTTTTTTAAAGTTCTCGGTTTAACGAACACTACAACTTTCAGATCATAAAGGCTAAAAAGTAGTTTACCGGAAACTCACTTTTACGTCATACAACGTCATACCGGTTCTGTCGCGAAAGTAATAAGTCATAACTTCTTCGTTATAACTCGGATTTCGATGAGGTTTTCGCCTAAACATTTCTAACGAGATTCTTTACAACTTTCAATAATATAATTTTATTTATTTTCAACTTTATATTTTCGTTAATTTTCAATATTTGACTTTTGATTGAATCTTATACGACTTCCAATATTTTCCGAGTGATTATAAACATAGTTTTACTTCGATTCTCATAAAAACTATCTTGTTAGAACTCAACGCTTAATATCATATAATATTTCTTAATATTATTCACTTTTAAAATTACATAACACGATAACTGAACGTGTATGTTACAGGACAACATTTTAATGTGGGTAGATAACTATATGGAATTGTTATTATTTGCATCTAATACTATAACATCCATAAATTTCATGAAAAATGTAAACTTTTAAAACCATCCCACAAGTCATCATTGCTTACAATTTAGTTTTCAAAACATGTTTAATATAAGAGTTTCACAAAAATCATAAATCAAAACACGAGGAGGTGCACGATCACGCCTTTGCCTTCCCGGGATCATATGAGGTACCTAAAACATAACCCAAAACTATAAGCCCAAAGCTTAGCGAGTTACCCCTAAATACCAACGCAAACATAATCATAACAATAAAAGAAAACAACATGCATAAGCGCCTTCAACCTAACTAGAATGCCCCACCGGCCTACAATCTATCTGGTACGCTCACAGAACCTACAACATGACTGGTACTCCACACCGGACTTCAACCTATCTGGAATGTTCTCCGGGCCTTCGGCCTAACTGGTATGCCCTACTGGCCTTTAGTCTATCCGGGATGCCCTGGGTGTGTTGACCTTCAACACCAAACGGGACCACCTCAACCCAACCACACATAAACCGTGTTGACACATACATAACATACAAGCATGCATATAACCAACCAATAAACAAATAGACAGATCTTACATATCACTAAGCATATCATCATCCTATCTACCAGGATATAGATCTAACAGATCACTACAATACACAATCATACGATAAACCCAAATAACAATCTAAAGGGTCGACCTTGGTGCCTTCGACCCAAAAAGTACAGTGAGGAAAACTCACCTAGTAAACTGAACAAAATTGATGAGGTCTGACTCCGAATCTCAGCTCTCTAACTGATACAAATTTCCACCAAATGCTAAATTCCATCAAAATCCCAAAATACCCTCAAGGTCCAATTCAGTCAAAGCCAAAGGTCAAGGTCAACAGTCCATGTTGACCCAACATGTTGTGTTCCCCTTAGCCCCGTTGTGTTCCGCCCGCATCTAAACAGTCGGGGAAACCTTAGCCAACACGCTGTGTTGACTTGCAAACACGCCACGGTCGCCTGAGTTCCAACTGCTTAATACATTCAATTACCACTTCGACTCAAAAAGCTCCAAAGCTCAGATCTAGACCAAACTGTGATTAAGAAGGATAAAGTTTCCAACTTTATCTAGTGGGACTACCAAAAAGGTCCAAAACCCAAACCATAAAGCTTGATAATGAAAGGGATTAACTGATACGCACCTTAATCCCTAATGTCTGAAGTCCATCGTTACCAGAAGTGATTCTAACACCAAAACAATCCCAAAGGTTGGTGCTTTTTAGACATGCATGTCCAATGCATGTCTTGAACCCATATTAGGTCAAAAAGAGGATTTATGACCTAATCTCTACGTATGGAATCAAAACTTGATTATATACCAAATCCAAGACACTACTAGGTCACCTTGACCTGGAGATTCATAAAGTTGCAAACTTTATGAGATCTAACCACTTCAACATTCAAGAACAAGAAGCAAAAGGGATAAAACTCAAGATATGACAAGATTGAATGATAAAAATCGGGTCTTGGACACTTACAAAGGTCTGGAAGAGTGCCAAACTGAACAATGGGTGCTTGCTTGCTGGAACTTTGCTTCCTTCCTCCACCTTCTTCTTTTTTTAGCTTCAAAAACACCAATCTAGTTCAAAATGGGAGGGAAAGATTATTAGGGTTTCTTTCAGGGCTTGATGGGCTGATGGGGGATAAGGGCGAACAAATCCTAGTCTTCTCATTCCTTTAAATAGGGAATAAAAACCCGAAAGATTAGGGTTTCATTCCAGCCATTAACACGCCATGTTCCAAGAGGAAACACGTCGTGTTGCCCATAATGAAAATCGCGTCTTTTCTTATCTGGACATGCCATGTTGGTGCCTCTAACACGCCATGTCTAACCCTCAAAAGGTGATTTATAGCGTACGAGTTTGAAGCTTCGCGAGTAATGTAACGCTCGTAGATCCGGGCTAGTCAATTTAGAGTCAATGAGCGTCAAAAATGAGTTTTTTTATGAAAGATTATTTAGAAAAAATATTCTTAACCAAGTTGTAGAATACGTTTCAAGGGTTCTGTACATATAAAGAACGCCGAAATCCGAGTTATAACGAAGAAGTTATGGCTCGTCGAAGTTTTACGGCAAAACCGACATGACACCGGGAGACGTAAATAGTGAATTTACGAGGGAGGAATTTTTAGCCTTAGAAATCTAAACAAAAGTTGTAGTATACGTTAAAATGAGAACATACAAAAAAAGAACGCCCAAATCTGACTTCGTATGAAGAAATTATGAATTCTCTAAGATTTGGCATAGGAGTGCACTGTCCGAAACTCGAATTTTAGGTAGAGCGGTTTTTGGCTTATGCAACCTAAATGAGAATTGAAGATCTCATTAATAGGAACTCAAAGGTAAAAATACATATGAAAATAGAGTCCGTATGTAGAAGTTATGAAATTTACACGGATATTTGACAGTATAATTTCCTCGTACTGTTAAATTTAAGATCAGTCGAGAATTAGCCAACGGAGTAAAAATGAAAGTTGTAGATCTTATTTTTACCTACGCGTGTATATAAAGATCGTCAAAAACAAAGCTCGTATGTGAAATTTACGGATTTTAGAAGTCAGAAGTGTGTTGTGCGAAAATGGGTGACATGACACAATCTTCGCCATTGCTTTCTCCCCAAGTCTTGCCACCAGATGGTGACATGTGGCACAAAGTTCAACCATTTTCACCCTATAAATAGAACCTCTCCCACCCTGATTTTCTTCACACCTTTCTCATTCTTTCTTCTCTTTACTCTCTCTAGAACCTCTCTCTTGCCCCGAAACCCCGCGAAAAGCCTAGGGAATCTCCCTAGCACGAGGCGGAAGCCCCAGAGTGCTCGACGGCTCTGAGAAGAAAAGCTTTTCGGATCAGGAACTCTGCTTCAAGCAAAGCCCAACTTTCTATAAAACCCGTTGTAAGTGAGCTATGCCTACGCTATTTTTAATATAGCTTTTATTTAATTATAGTAACGTTATTAGGAACTTATAATAAGTACTTAGGCTATTATTATGGGTTATATAAGTATTGTTTAACGCTCAGTGTTCTAAAAGGCGCGCCATGGCGCGCGCCAAGGCGCGCCATGGCGTGAGGCGTGGCTCCGCCGTTACGAAAAGCCTCATAACGTTGCTGTTAGGCGTGGCGTGTGGCAAGGCGTGATATGGCGCGCCATGGCGCGTTATGGCGTGTTATAGCGCGTGTTTTTTCGTTTGAGACACAGTTTTTTGCTCTTTGTTATGTCTTTTCTAATCGCAGATACAGGTATTGTGGTTTTCGTTAAATTTTTGTTACTAGCTATTGATCTAACACTTCTAAAAAGTGGTTATATTGAATATAAATTTATATTTATGTGGGAATATAATTTTAAATTAATACAAAATCGCCGCCTTACATCACGCCTTGAAAAACGCCATGGCTCGTTAAGCTTGAGGCTTGACCTTGCCGCCACGCCACGCCTCACGCCATTTAGAACCTTGTTAACGCTTATATAATAGTAATAATAGCTAGACTATTAATTAGTATCGGCGAATAATAGACTAAACTCTAGTGGTAATACTACTAGGTTTTGTCGAAGGAAATTATTTTTAAGAAGCGAAGCGCTATCTGAGTTCGGAATCACCACCTTTTCAAGTGAGTGCATGGTCCCTTTCATCTTACACATAGATATGAAGTATTTTATATAAACTACGTGTTATTTGTGCATATTATCTGTACACTTGATATCTATGTTGGATGAACAATTTTATACAAGTTTTATATGATTTAAATTGTATATTTATTTATATCTACGTAATATGTTGGGTAAAACATGGGTAGATGAAATATGAGTTGAGAGGTGATATAGACCATGAGATAAGGGTGAGAGGTGAACGATGTGAGAAGCCTTGTTCCCATATGTTGGCCCCCGTCATCTAGCAGAGTATGGATGACAACCACAGACTATTCTAGACAGTCCAGTGGAACACTAGCAGGCTCGCAACCTGTAGGTGTTGTGAATGATGTGTTCACCGGTGTACTTTAAAAACCCATTGACATGTATTGCGAGTGGAGTCTCGAAAATGATACTGTCAATAAACGAGATAACCCTAGCAGTTGTGCTCGAAGGACAATACTGGCAGCTGCGCCCCACATAGAATGTCATAATTCTGGCAATTGCGCCGAAGTGATAGAACTAGCAGCTGTGCTTGACAGCTATGTCATTGACAACGATGGACTTCGTACCTATTCCTTAGGATAATCCTTAGGAATGAATGAATGAGAAATACTTGATTCTTAGGGTAGATCCTTAAGAGTAAAGAAGATAACGGGGATGGGTAATTGGGTTAACTGTTTGATAATTAAACATAATAATTATATTATTGCGGGTTGAAAACCCTATGTACTCACCAGTTTTCCCAACCCACTCAGTTTATTTATATCACAGGTGTTGATATGAAGTCACATTACACTGAGAGATTAAGGAGATATAGATCACTAGTGATAATGAATGTAAGTTCTGTTTATGCTTATGTTTTTTGTATTGACGATGACATCCCAAATGTTTTTAAATGAATAAAAGTACTTTTCTTTGAAAATGATTTGATAACGTATTTATCATGTTTTATTAGGAACAAATTCCGCAACATTTTTATTAAAATAGGTACTCTGATTTTTATAAAGCATAAACAAAATCGGTCTTTTCTGACCGTGAAAATGAGGATGTTACGGTTGGTATCAGAGCATTAGTTTAAGCGAACTATGAATATGAATTTATTTCTAGACTTAAACTTAGAATTCTAAGCATGATTGTGAGGAGTGTGTCTTAGGTAATACACCTGAATAGACACAAGCACTAGCTTATTTAGGGAAAATGCCTAACATACTTTTATGTGCTAAATGATTTATGATATGCATTGTATGAGCGGATCTATGGTCTGTTGCCGACCGGATCTTGAAACTTTATGTGTTTAGATTTCTAAACGTTTAATTACAGTGTTAGAATTGGCATGTAACTTTTCAGAGTAATAAGGAGGAATACACGTCTAAATCTTCATCTATCTTTATTCTCTTCTCGATACACCAAACAACTGCTTTGGAGTGCAGAACATCATGGTGAAGACTCTTAGTGAATTGAGTAAATGGAGGATGTCACACCCCCAAGCTAGAACAACGGAAACGTTCGGGGGTGGAGGACTTTATGTAAGTATCACAACACATTCAATATAGTAATTGCATTAATAAGTATAAGTTTTACATAAGTGCTTAAACATTACATATTCAAACACCAAAGTAGGTACAGTAGAAGACTAGAGTCGTGGTACTGTACTAGGTAGTCTTCTCAAGAGCTTCGGGAGTGTACCTATCTACTGGATTCCTGAGAATACAAGTTATTTGAAAAGAGTAGATCAGCATTTAAGCTGGTGAGTTCATAAATATTTTAATTCTGTTAAGTATACTCTAGGTTCTTTGGAAAAGTTCACTGGTTCCTCCAGAAAATCCTATATTTTCTGAGGTGATAAACTGATAACCTCAATAGTTTCCGTAACGCCCGCGTTTCCAGGCTAGGCATTATCTTTGATGTAATAGTCTAGGTTAACCTTTGTAACCCGTTTTGAAATAATAAGAGTGTATTATTTGAGTATTATGTGTTTTGTGCTTAATTTCTTAATTATGTGGTTTGATTAATTAAGAATAAAAATAAGCGTCAAAATATAAGTGTAAAATAAACTTGATATCTTTGGATAATGTTGTAGTAGTTGAAACGAGGTTTCCGAATACATATAGAACGCCCAAATCTGACTTCGTATGAGGAAGTTATGATTTATTGAAGTTTCGACTTAGCGGTATGCAGCCTGAAATACTCGATTTGAGATCGAGCGGTTTTTAGCCGAAACAATCTAAACGAGAATCGAAGATCTCGTTGTTGGTATCGAAGCGATGAAAAGTTAGGCGAGAACGGACATCAAACGAAGAAGTTATGAATTTATAACGAAGTTTTCCTGTCCGGGCCTACTAAAAATAAATAATAAAAATAAATTCAAAATTAGCCGACGGAGTCTAAACGAAAGTTGTAGAGCGTAGTCTCACCAACGCGTGGATATAAAGAACGTCGAAAACGGAGTTCGTATGAAGAAGATATGAACTTCCGAAGTTTATTAAATAATTAATATTTAAATTTAATTATAAAAGCCGACATTATCCGAAGAGGAGTCACCGATCTGATCCGAGGTACGCCCCGCGTACTCGCGTACGCCCAGCGTACCCCGATGCATGCACTGCCTCGCACTCAAGTGACTTCGGATACGTAAGCCATGATGACCGAGGCAGTACGCCCCGCGTAAGGCCGTACGCCCCGCGTACTCTGAGGTTCCAGCCTCCTATAAATAGGATGCGAGGGCAGCCAACTTAATTACTCTTTTTCTCTTTTCTCTCTCCCGTTTTACATCGATTTGCATGATAGAAGTACCTCGAAGCCCCGGTATCATTCCCGAGCCCCGAAGCAAGTCCCGAGATCCTGAAGATCCCGAGAAGTAAGATTCCCGAGCCGAAGCTCTGCCCGCGAGAAGTTCGATTTTTGTGAAGATCTTCCAGATCTGCCGAAGAATACTACTTCTACAAGTTGTAGTGCTGTCCGATCATCTTCTGATCAAGTGAGTGTATACTACCTTTCATAAACACGATAATAATACAAGTATGGTTTGAGTGTATTAAGTATATTGTTGTTTATATGCGTGAGTGTGTAGTTACTTTCTTCTAACGCATAATTATGAAGTATTTTATACGAAATATGTGTTATGTGTATAATTTTGTTGTTATGTGCGTGAATGTATATTCACTCTCTTCTATCTCATAGATCTGATTTACTTTCTATGAAATACATGTTATGTGGGTGTGCCTCATCTGTTATGTGGAATATGTATTGAATGAAAATGCTATATAGGTTTTAAACTATGTATGAAAATATATATTTTTATCTATTAATATGTTGGGTAGATAGTTGGTGTGTAATAAACAGATGAGAGCCCTCGATGTTGTTGTTGTTGTTGATCTAGTTATTCAGCGGAGTATGGATAACGACCACAGACTTCTTTCTAGACAGTCCTGTGGAACGCTAGCAAGTTCATAACCTGTAGGTGTTGTGAACGATGTGTTCACCGGTGTACTCTATCCCCCTCATGGTTGTCTTTAGGACATCTATTGTTGAGGAAACCCATTAGCAGTAATGTCCGTACCGATGAAAATCCTAGATTAGGTCCCTTGAGATAGATGTTGTTCTAGGGACGTAAAGTGAGGACAACGGGAATGGGTAATCGGGATAGTGATTGGTTGGTGAAATTAAATATGAATATTTATTGTGGGTTGAAAACCCTATATGCTCACCAGGCTCCCAAGCCTGACCCACTCAGTTTTATTTGTATTACAGGAAGTGGTGCAAGGGCGTAAGATGGATGAATCATCGAGTTGTTTTGCTTACAAGTCTGTATATGTATATATTTGTTGAATGACTTGTAATGTTATCGTTTATGCTTTATGGTCTGTATCGGAACATGACATCCCAAGTTTTGATTATATAATGAAAATGCATCTCTTGATGAAATGCTTTTATAAATATTATTTTATCATGTTTTGTTTTGGGAACAAATTCCGCAACACTTTTAAATCAAAAGGATTTACTCTGAAATTATTTTAAAAAGCATCAATGAAATCGGTCTTTTCTGGCCGTGATTTTGGGGATGTCACAGTTTCCCTCTGTAATTACTTAGTTTATTTTAATTATGTATAACCTAATATTGAACTGACAGTGAAATGGGTGTATCTGCCCTAAGCCCACAACCAAACAAGGAACAGGAAGTAAGGCGGAAGTCACACATTTCACTGTCAATCAGATATTACTTATATATAACTCTGATGTAATAACTAAGGACGTATAGAATTAACCACTAAAGGTCTTTTATGTTATACTAGTTTACAGAGATTGAATGACTAAGTGTCATTTGATAAGTGGTTTAATTCCATAACCCGTTTCATTTGTAAAAGTGGTTTAATCCCATAACCGTTCCATTTGTAAAAGTGATTTAATCCCATAACCGTTCAATTTGTAAAAGTGGTTTAATCCCATAAACCGTTTCCTTTGTAATAGTGGTTAAATCCCATAACCGTTTCTTTTGAAAGAGTGGTTTAATTCCATAAACCGTTTCATTTGTAAAAGTATTCTTAGTTATATATGTTCTATGGTAAAAACCTTAGTATTAATCCTGGAAAATATTATATTATCCACAATACTGCCTTGTGGTTTTAAATGTTCAAAAACAGAAGTACAACTATATTTACCATACTTGATTTCATGATACGTAGCTTTTACTGTAAATAAAACTATAGAAGGTATATTTGGTCGGGATGTAATTATCTTTTCTTACTGTTTTAAGAGAAGTATATTACTTAGTAATTCACTCATTGTTTTATCCATGTGAGTTCTATTAACCATACTAATATGACTTATATGCCTGAGGCGACGTTCTTCAAGCATCGAAATGGAATGATATTTGGCACCCTAGGCCTGCCGTCCAAACTGTAGCGAACAGTAGAGGTGCGGGATTGCCAATCCCATATAGATCTATACACAAATTCACGCTCTCCCTACAAGAGATTCTGGTTAATAGGCTAGGACTTAAAGTCGTACTTAAATAAGTACACCGTGAAGGGTCTCACAAATTTATTGTTTCAACGAGATTTACGATGTATTATTACCCCGTGATTGCTAACCCTGGTACTCTGTATCGTACCTTTGTTAATGCAAACCAGATATGATGTATTATTACCCCGTGATTGCTAACCCTAGTACTTTGTATCGTACCTTTGTTAATGCAAACCTGATATGATGTATTATTACCCTGTGATTGCTAACCCTGGTACTCTGTATCGTACCTTTATTAATGCAAACCCGGTATGATGTATCTTTACTTCTTTAATATGTTATTCGTATATTAAAGGCATTATACATATCCTGGTATAGATAAATGAATTGTTGGTAATTTCCTTGGAAAGTATACAGTCGTGAATCATACTTGTATATTTAGTTTTGAATCATAAATTATACCAATTATAATTTATATGCTCTAATCTAATTAGCATGATTTCTCATGGATGAACACATTTGCTCAGCCCGATACAAAGGTGGTGATACCAAAAGGAGTAACCTTTTGTACTCATATATATATATATATATATATATATATATATATATATATATATATATATATATATATATATATATATATATATATATATATATAATTAAGAAAGAAACGACCTTCAGACAAATAACACAACCTTAACTCCACATCCAAACAAGGAAAAGGAAATAAGATAATTCATTAGTCCTAAGTCCTTCAAATCTTATTTATATATTTATACATATATAAACATGATTTTTGGCATTTATAATTTGAAATAGTTTATAAAACATTTTTCAAAGAATTTACCGGAGTTTACATGACTTTATAGATTTAACATGGCTTTAAGTCATTTTGGATGTATTTGGTAATTCTCGAAAGCATACGGAAACTATTTGCGTGATTATTGTGACATACAGTTATTAACACAATTTAATATTGTGTTAAACTTGTATTCCCCCCTAAAAAGCATTTACAAACCATTAAAAATGTAAATTATAGGGGTATGAACTCACCTTGATAGGTGGTAATTCGGGCAGCGTTTCGTTTCCCTGAAAATAGTTTGTTTGACGAAAAACTGGCTTAAATCAGGCAGAGTTTCGACATGAGAGAGGATGAATTCCCGAGAATTCCGGGGCTCCGCGGCTTGCTTCGGGCTTTAGATGTGATACCGGGGCCTTCGGGGGTCGTGAGAAAGTCGAGGGGGTGAAAAGGTGAAAAATGGTGAAAATTGGGGTGAAAAACCTCTCAAATCCGAGAAGTCTCGCACCCTTTATATAGGGGTGTGAGGGTGCGGTCCGAAGTGGGACAGGTGGGGAGGGCGAGGAGTCAGCAACACATGCGTCATTCATGCAAAGGGTACACGTGCGAGGGTCTAACAGATGGAGGCTTCGGACTTGACCAACCTTCGGTCCAATGGGAGGATGCCACGATGCGAGGGGGTGTCCGAGGAGCATCCGCGGGGTGTCTCCTGCGAGGGTTGTCGCCTGCCTATTGGACCTCGGTATCGGTCCAATCAGATGGTGACACAGTGAACTTCGGTCCAACCAGAGGATGACACGTGGAGGCCTCGCATGCGAGGGTGACGTGGCATTATTGTTCATGCGAAAATTCCCGATTTTTGCTATTTATCTTTATTTTTTTGCCAAAACTTGTAAAATTCATAGTTTTTGCATACGAACTCCGTTTTTGACGTTCTTTATTATACTCTACGACTTTCGTTTAGACTTCATCGGCTAATGTTGACTTTATTTTTAATATTATTATTTTAAACAGACTGGGACGAGAATCCGTTAAAAATTCATAACTTCTTCATTCGACGTCCGCTTTCGTCTGTCTTTTTACCGTTGTGCTACTTTTGACGAGACCTTCGATTCTAGTTTAAGTTGCGTCGGCTGAATATCGATCGATTTATATTTCGAATTTTTAGGTGTCTACTGTTAAACCGAAACTTCGAAAAATCATAACTTCCTCATACGATGTTAGATTTTGACGTTCTTTTTATGAACGTTCTCGGTTTAACATAATCTACAACTTTTATTTAGATTGTTTAGTCTATAAAGCCTTTTATCGAAAATTCTCTTTTTACACTGAACAGTGTTTTGCCGGTTTTATCGCGGATTTTCGATTGGTCATAACTTCTGCGTTATAACTCGGATTTCAGTGTTCTTTATATTTTTGGAAGCCTTGTTACAATCTCTACCACTTGGTTCATCCCAATTACGATTATTGATCAATTTATTTTTGACCAAAATTTGACTGGTGTCACATTATCCCCCCGTTAGAGGGAGTTTCGTCCCGAAATTATGTCTAAAGTGATACTCATGGACTAGGTCTAATCTGCCCTTTCCCAAGTGAATTCAGGTCCCCGGTTTGTAATCCAGCGAACCTTCACTAACGGGATAAGACTTTGCGTGGTTCTTTAGATTTCCCTATCCATGGTTTTTATTGGTTCTTCTACAGAGTGTAGATATTTACATAACTTGATTTCATCAAATGAAATAACAAGTGTTTTATCGGATAGAAACCTCTTAAAATTAGATATGCGAAAGATGGGATAAATGTTATTAAGTTTTTGTGGTAGTCTAAGTTTAAAGGTACAAGACCGATTCTGGTAATAACCTTAAATGGTCTTATGTACTTTGAGTTTTGTTTTTCACGCTTTATAAAGCGCATCTTGTCTTTCCTGAGTGAGACCTTCATATGACAAGGTCATCAATCCTGGAATTCCAAGGGTTTTCATTTATCGAAGCCGTAGTTTCTCTGGTTAACTCTGGAAGCTTTATGGAGCTTCCCGATTTGTATTTTGTTCTTGGTAGTTTCTCGGATGAATTCCAGATCAGCGAGGGTGTTGTGTTGAAATTGGATCTCTAGCTAGTTGTGTATTACCTAATTTAGTCTAGTTCAGATGGGATCTGTACTTGTGACCACATAAGGTTTTGGATGGAGCAACTTGAATGCTAGTGTGATAATGGTCTCGACTAATTGGTAAATGGGTATCCCATTCTTTACCATAGCTGATCCCATCGAATCATGACTACTCTAGTTCCTAGAGATTTTTAAGTGACGGCCTGAACTAGAAGATGATTCTATTATCTCAGTGGAGATAACAGATATTCGCACACCGTGCTCTCACACGTTCCAGTTATCTTCTCTACTAGCCACATTTTCAGGTCTCACGGCTTCCTGTTGAGCCTCCTTACTTTGTGTGGAGAGATTTGAATGGGTTATCATAGTCAATGATTGGAACTATGACCTAGGTACTCTTTTCGACTTAGGGTGTTAGTTACTATATTGGCTTTGTCGAGATGATAACGAATTTCAAATTCGTAGTCATTTAGTAGCTCGACCCACTGTCGTGGTCTCATGTTGAATTCTACCTGGTAGAATACATTATGCTGGCTTTTGCTCCGAAGTTCCTGATCAGACTCATACTTGGCTCATCCATCATCACCTCGTGTATACAAGTCGTATATAATTTAGATTTCCCAAAACGTTCAGATGGGTGACTCTGCCCCAGGTCCACAACCAAACAAGGAATAGGAGATAGGGCGGAAACACACATCCTTGATCTTGTTTAGTCTAACTTATATACCACCCTCGTATATACACTTAGCAACGATAGATTAATTTAATGAGTTCTTAGTCTCTATTCTTGAACTTGACCTGCGGTACAATGATTTTCCTATGAGATCTATTGAGGTATTTCGGTAGTTACTGACTTCTAAGACTACTTCTGTGCTTTTCGTTTGAAGTTTCATGTCTACTAAGTAGGCTAGAATGGCGTGGTACTCTTCTCATGGGTACTTCTGAAGTTTTGAAATGAGAGGAAAACCTAAGGGTTTTGTGTTATGGATTGAAAGAATTTCATCTTACGGCTGATTAAGGAAAAGTTCTCTTATACATCATAAGAAGTTTCACAAGGTAAGGGCCAGGCCAAACCATGTCGAATGAGGATGTCAGAATTTTCTCGATGAAATAGATATTAAGTCGTTCTAGGATGAATGATTACTAGAATGATATTCTAAGTACCTAAGTTTTTCGCGCTTCTGGTTTTATTCTGTTATTATCACTACGAACCTCTTTTTAATTCGAAGTTGGCGGGTACTACCAATACGAGGGTTCTGATAATTTGAAATTATGAACTTTCATGAAACGATCCTTACTAGGTCTCTCTATAATTTCTTGGTGCATACAAGTCATGTATAATTAAGATTGGTAAGACCTTAGACTGAGCAACCCTGCCCTAAATCCACAACCAAACAAGGAGCAAGAAATGAGGCGGGATTACTCACTCTAACTCTACAAATCTTAATTATAAATGACCCTTATGTATACACTAAGTCATCATAGCTTACCTGTTAGGGTTTCAAATTTTTATATAACTGTTATGATTTAGTTTGAACGGAAGAGTAATCATAATTATAAATAGTTATCGGGGTTTGGAAGCGTACCAAAATATAGCAGGGTTCTTTGATGCTTTCCCATGTATTGGGATCAAAACCCTCCTGCTCCCCCGTAGTTCTTCTCTGTTGGACAGTCCCTCTTGTAATGTCCTGTTTCACCACAAAGGTGACATATGGGAATGGTTCCAACATCAATAGCTGAAGTGATGAACTCGACCGGAGTTCTACAGATGCGGGCGGTATGCCCTTTTATGTTGCATCTATTGTAATGCAGGTCTCGGCAAACTCCATGATGATGGTAGTTGCACTTGCTGGAGTGTGGGAGGTTTCCTAAGTACGGATGGGTTGGTGCTAGAATAACAGCGCTAATAGGGGTATTGACTGCCCCAGTTCGTTGCCCTCTGTAAGGTTCTTGAGTTGAACAACTCCTTTTCAAGTTCTCGAACTTTCGTTTAAGGATATTAGGCTTAAGGTTCGAGGTGTCCTTATAAGTAGGTGCTTGTGGTTGTACTTGGTCAACACCACTATCGGGGTTACCGATAGCATTACTACTAACATTTGCATTGTTAGCATTAAGGTGTCCCATGATAGCTTTTACAGCTGCTGTGACCACAACTTGAAATGTAGTTGCATCTATCTGAAGGATTGGTGTTTTGCTGGTGGGTTGGTTACACTTCTTTGGAGGCATGATTCTGTTATATGATAAGAAAATGAGTTCGTGAGCGACTATCGTGTCTCTAGATGTATTCTAACCATTTGTATCTATGTATTAATCTTTCATTTTGTTATATTATTCTTAATGATTCGACCTGCATCCCTATGATGCAGTCCTGGTAAGGAATATAGTTAATTTTCTAGAATGGTTAGGAACCGAGTATCATTCGAACTAAGTTACCTTCGCTTGGTGGATATCGTTTCCCAATTTTCGAAAATATTTGAAGACAATTCATAACAGTGTCTATATAGAATAGACTTATGAATTTGAGAAGTAATCACCATCAATTAAGATTTCGTGATCTGATTTATGGTCATTAGCTATGACAGGAAAAGAGGATAAGCTCCAAACCTAATGTGAGTAATGAAATCACTAACTCACTAGGTTGAACCTATTTACTAGTTATTACTTAGATGAAATGGTGCTCAAACTCTTCACATGAATCATGTGTGGTTTTCCTTTTTTCTCCATTTTATTCTCTCCTGGTATTGATTTATTCTCTCCTGGTATCTATACGGTGTTTTTCTCCTCTGTAGGTATATTGAATTCCCGGGCTGTCTTACTTCCGATTCTGACCCTGGTCCCCATTGCTTCATAATGAAGATTTTGAATCTCGGAAGTTCATGTGAATCTCTCATTGATGTCCTTAATAGGGTAAGGGCACTAAATGATTTCTATAGTTTATGTACTTCTCATATGTTTCTTTCTTGGGATTCCCCTAATGAAATTCCGTTGGATCCTCCTTGACTCTTCTATTGATTTCCAGAGTATTTATCTAAGGCGTTTATACGAGAATGGGAATGTCTAAAGAATGTATGAGAAAATTTAAATTTTTACAAAGGTGATCCTTCCTGGTCCTCCTATAATCACATGGGGTGTACCGATTATATATAATCCAGATCAAATAGACCTTCGAATAAGTAATCCTACTCTAAAACCACATCCAAACAAGGAAAAGGAAGTAGAGTGAAAATAACCTATTCTAAGTCCATAAAATCTCAGCTATATATAACCTTAACGTATCCACTTAGTACTTATAGACTTATCAGAAAAGATCTTTTTAACATTTCCCAAAAGTTTACTTAAAATACTTCCATGGTATTTGATTCTTGGACTTCCAGTTATTAGAAGTCTTTGAGATTATGGATTAATTGTTATTTGGATTGTTTATTCTTATTTAATTTATTATGCCAAATTTGATTGCAAGATCCATATGTGTTAAAGATTATTGCATTATTCCATATTGCTGAATTAATTGAGTTTAAATGATCATTCTGAGTGTGTTAATTTGAATCATAGTTATCCATGATCATTGGTAATTATGACTAGAGTTAGATCAAAACCTAGGGTTAGGAAATAAAGTGATAAACTTTAATGTGTGTGTGCATGAGTAGATGATCATTCTATTCATGATTTAATTCCAATGATCATTAGGATTAATAAAGATCAAATCTTGCTTAATACGAACTAAACACCGATTTACATGATTGTTTGTTCACTTGATCACTGAATTAATAGTTGCGTTGAAATCAAAAGATTAGTAGTCTGGTTATGATGTCGGTCATATTAGGAATTGGTGAATAATGAGTAAATATCCATTGCACTTAGTAGCTAGCAGTATTTTGAGATGAAATCCAGTCTAAACCAAAGTACCTAAAGAGCTTTGTTTCCAGTCAGTTTATCGAGATTTTCCGTTTAGCTGTTTGTTTGAGATTTAATTCCAATAAGCCCCTCTTTACTGTTTTTGTGTGTTTAGTGTAACCTATAATAAAAAACTCCAAATTAATTCACTATCATTCCCCTTGTGTTCGACACCTGGTTTTACCACAACTATACTATTGCACGATTAGGTACATTGCCAAGTGTGTTTATTACTTAGGTTGCGATAAAATTAGTTTTATAAATTTAAAACTTGAGCAATTTCAAATATATACATAAAAACACACATCAAAAGTATTCTAGATATGATGGTGTATTGTACTTTATAGTATCCTACTTTCTAGTTTTTCCTATTTTAATATTGTACTTTGAGAAATCTTACCAATTTGTATCTCATTCTTGCATTTGTGATGAATAATTATGGTGTGTTGAAAGAGGAACCAAATTTGCATTTGTTGATGATTTACCCACATGGTGGATGTTGTTGATTGCCGCATGTTATACGTTTTTACCCTTATGGGTGAAAATAAGTACACCTCATGTATTGGATCTAATATATATAATAGCAATGTATTTTCTTACTTGTTTAAAGTTGTTAAAAATATGTAGTTTCTAAGTCATTTGTCTTCTTCTCACATGTCACTAATTTACAACTAAGACAAACACAACTTAAATAGCATTTGATGGATTTTATGAGATAATTTAACACTCGGTAATCCAGCAAATGGTTTCTAGTTGTTAAACATTTATTATATTTTGTGTGTAGGTGTATTAGACATTTTTATATATTAGATGATTTGTATAGTATGTCTATTAATTTAAGTTGTTTATCATAATAACGTACATGATGTTAACTGAACAATATTTGACATATAAATGATTTTAAGTTGTTCAACAATAGTCATGACAAATAAAAAAGTGTGATCAAATGTCAATAATAGTCACCATTTAATCTATTATGTGTCACTAAAAGTCGATAATAGTTATGACAAACGAAAAAACATGTGACTAAAAGTAGTTTATAATCAATGGTTAATATATTACGTGCTACTAAAATTCAATAGTAATCATAACAAACGACAAAACATATGACTAATTGTAGTTTATGGTCACAGTTTAATAAAAGATGTGTTACTAAAAGTTAGTAATAATCATGACAAATGAACGAAACATATGACTAAAAGTAGTTTATGGTCATAGTTTAATATATTACGTATCACTAAAAGTCAACAATAACCATGTCAAATGAAAAAACATTTGACTAATATTAGTTTAATGGTCATGCTTTAATCTATTATGTGTCACTAAAAGTCAGTAATAATCATGAAAACAAAACAACTTGTTAGTGAGTAATTTATTGTGACGGTTATAAAAAAAATGATTGATAAAACTACAAAAATCGGTACCCTTTGATGACGGTTTTTACGTATAATAGTAATGGTTTTTTATGGGTTATAGTCAACACAATTAAACGTTATCATAACTTACCTTTAATGATGAACTTTTCCTTTCATATTAAATGAAAAAAAATACATCATAAAATGTCTATGGTGACAAGTTTTTTGCGTGACCAAAGACCAATTTTTTACTAGTGAAACAACATTGAATAATTAACAACTTATCATCTTCCAAATTACATATTAGACAAGTAACAATACCCAACATGTGTTTCCATCAAGTTATCTACTAATAGATTGATATGAATGATCTTTTGGAGACATAATGCGAATAATCAATAAAAACATCTGTCTAAAATACCAAAACAAAAATAGTAACAAGAACGAGAAAAAACCAGCGTCGAACAATAACAACAACAAGAATCAATTACCAAGAGATAGAAAAGCATACCCAAAAAAAGGAGATCAAAAAGTATACCTAACAAAATTAGATCGAAACCAAATCTACTAAACATATACCAAATAAGGACATTTTGATCCATGATAGTGTGCATGCTACAAAGTTTTCCACAATCATGAAATTAACAGACATGAATCGAATAGCGCTCTAATACCTCGCGTATAAATTGATAAAAAAAAAAAAAAAAAATCAAAGGAATAAAACTAAGGTCTATTATTGAAATAAAAAGTGAATTACAACTATAAATACATAAATAAGGAAGGTATATATGGTGAACTTATGCATAAATAAAAGGTCAATGAAAAAATAACCCAATATTTTTTTTTATTATGCTAACACTCTACACCATAAATATCTATTAAAATATACATGTTCATATGAAACCCAATATTTTTATTAAGCTAACACTCTACACCCGTAAATGTCTTTTAAAATACATAACAACATATGTCATTTAATATGATAGCCATCATGATTTTGCGTGTGTTACAAAATCATCTAAAGCGATGCTTGTGAGCCTCGATTGCAGTTCACATGCTAAGAAACATATACCCACATTGATTGTGATGTTACGATAACCATCAATCAATTACGATGAAGGTGTTGAACTAAGTTATTAATCATAAAACTTAATGACATTATGTAGTAAGAATTATAGTTTAGAGTTCCAACTATAAAAACCAAACTCTTCTAATGTTTGATAGAACGTAATAAATACATGTTATATAGTTAAAATATGAAAACTTGCATGTAAAAAATAAAATATGATGTTTAACATTTTCCATGTCAATCGTGATGATACGTACGTACGTAGTTTAGTGGTGGTGTAGTGTAACTCGAGACACTAGATCACAATAGATCTAGAGGTCAAATCCTTATAAAACATCCAAAATTGTGTGTGTTTTGTAAATGACCTTCAACATAACTTTTAGAGCCGTCTATATAATACAATTGAGTACCTTGAAGGAGAATAAAAATGTAAGATTCATTTTTATAACAAATAAATAGCTTTAACAAAAACTTGTAAATAAATAAACAATAATCTAGTTTAGGGACACTATATTTTTCCATTAGGATAAGTAATAATAATATAACCAATTATTGAAGAAACCATTCAAATTCACGACACGTGGACCTTGGCAGTTGATGGTTGGATCGACTTTATTTCTCAAAGTTAATTGTTCCATACCGTTTCTAGTTTCTACTATCCTTCTCTATATATAGTATTTCACCTCTTCGCCAACTCTCCACAAAACCAGTCCTTTCAACCACTACCACTAATGGCCACCACTTCTCTCCACCAGTCCACCGCTGAAAGCGCCACCACCGTCGAGATTCAACAACTGAGTCACCCACTTCCAAACTTTCTCAATAGTGTTAAGCTGAAATACGTCAAATTAGGCTACCACTACCTCATGAGACACCTTGTTACCCTCCTATTCCTCCCTCTTATCGCCATCACCGCTGTCCATGCTTCCCAGGTAAACCTTGATGAAATCGGAAAACTGTATCTTCATCTTCAGTATAATTTCATCGCCGTCATGGCGTTATCTGGAGTTGCCGTTCTTGGATCCACTGTCTACCTTATGAGTCGACCAAGACACGTGTACCTTGTTGATTACTCATGTTACCGTCCGCCGGAAAACTTGAAAGTCAAATTCGACGTGTTCATGGAACGCTCGAAACTGCATGGAGGTTTCAATGAGTCAGCGCTGGAGTTCCAAAGGAAGATACTTGAACGTTCTGGTCTTGGAGAAGAGACTTATCTCCCACCGGCGCTGCACAGCGTTCCGCCGGTACCTTCCATGGCCGCTGCTAGAGAAGAAGCGGAGCAAGTTATGTTTGGAGCTCTTGATAATCTGTTCAAATCCACCAACCTTGATCCCAAAGATATTGGAATCTTGGTTGTGAATTGCAGTCTTTTTAATCCGACCCCGTCGCTATCTTCCATAATAGTCAACAAATACAAACTCCGGGGAAATATTAAATCCTTTAACCTCGGTGGTATGGGGTGCAGCGCCGGCGTGATCGCCGTTGATTTGGCCAAAGACATGCTACAGGTACACCGTAACAGCTACGCAATTGTCGTCAGCATGGAGAACATAACTCAAAATTGGTACTTCGGGAACAAAAAATCAATGCTGATCCCAAACTGTTTATTTAGAGTCGGTTGCGCCGCCGTGCTTTTATCAAACAAGTCCACCGATAAACGCCGTGCAAAATACAAACTCCTTCACGTCGTACGAACCCACCGTGGATCTGATGACACCGCATTCAACTGCGTCTACCAAGAAGAAGACGACGCCGGAAAAGTCGGAGTTTCACTATCCAAAGACTTGATGGCGATCGCCGGTGGTGCATTAAAAGCAAACATCACCACTTTAGGCCCACTCGTCCTTCCGATCAGCGAGCAGCTTTTGTTCTTCGGCACCCTAATCGCAAGAAAACTAACAGACTCCAGATTAAAACCTTACATACCGGACTTCAAGCTTGCGTTTGATCACTTCTGTATTCATGCCGGCGGGAGGGCAGTTATAGACGAGCTGGAGAAGAACTTGCAGTTGTCGGAGGAACACGTGGAGCCGTCGAGGATGACGTTGTATAGGTTCGGAAACACGTCATCAAGCTCGATCTGGTATGAGCTGGCTTACACGGAGGCTAAAGGGCGTATGAAGAAAGGAAACCGTGTTTGGCAAATAGCTTTCGGCAGCGGTTTTAAATGTAACAGCGCCGTTTGGGAAGCCATTCGAACCGTCAACCCGTCGGATAGTAACCCGTGGGCCGATTGCATTCATAAATTCCCTGTAGAAATATGTGTGTAAATGTATTATTTTAGTGTTGGAGAATTATAAAATATCATATATATATACCCTAGTTTGACTTGTTTTTCCAACTCTTGAAGTAAGTATGATTGGACTTATTGAACTTAAAGGGTTGTATACTTGTATTCTCTATTTGTTTTTTTTTTTTTTTTTTTTTTTTTAATTATAAGAAAATATTGGAAGTTGTTGTGTTCATTAAACAGTAGTCAAAGATGCATGACGTCGATTTTATATATAATATATTTTATTCTTTCGTGTTAAATTATAGACTAATGATGGTACTTACACAGTCTCTTTCCCATTCGAGTGATATTTGAATATTTCTATTAATCTTTAGTTTACGTACACGTGAAAAGGTGATACAAAGAAATGAAAATGAAAGAAAGTTATTTGTAGTGTTTATCAAACTAGTGTCAAAGCTAATAATTTTATTTATAAGAGCTAACTTCAAAGCTAGAATGTGAAATTACCATTGAATATGGCTTTTCCTTTATGAATCGTACAGTTTCACTCACAGTAAATGCTTTGTTGGGTCGATTAGTAATTCTATGTCACTCATTACATAAGACATGGTCCGAATGCCTCAAGAATGTGTTTTGGATATATAAGATGTGGTAGCAATCTGATACGGTTAGTCGAGGTCAATGCCATTTAAAACATGGTTGAATAGGATTCACTATCTGCACTTGCAGGTTCTTCAAAATATTTTATATGCATATATATACCACCAAGCTACCGCCCTCTTAAAGGCTACTTATGTCGTTTTCTCGATATAACTTCTCTTGTCCTACCATATTCTGAGAAGTAGCTGTAACATTGTCATCTTATCCACAATCATTAGGTCGGTAGTGTTTGATATATAAATTCTAAATGATCAGCTCGTTGTCTACCTCATGTTCGACATTATGAGGGTGGACGGAGAGTGGTTCCGTTTGGGAAGTATACGGTGGTCGACACCTGCTATACCGCCGGGAACACAGCTCCGCTGTTGCTGGTGTCTAGACGGTTTTAAATATATTTGAGGCCCTGGAAAAAAAAAAATAAGAGGAAAAAAGGTTACCAGTTACACAAATCATATATGACTAATGGATTGATTTTTGGGTTTTAGAAAAAACAAATTTTTAGGTGTTGCTTTGTTTTCTTTATATAAAAATCACAAAAGAATCGTGTGGAAAAAATGATATCATTTTGTGTATAAATTTAATTGTTAAGTATATTATAAATTATAGTTATTATTATGTATCTATCTTTCGATTGAAAATAAGATAACTAACAAGTAGTATGAGTTTACAGTTTATATAAAAAGCTAACATATAATGACAAATCTTTATAAATAAAGTTAATCTTTAATTATTTATTTATTTATTATTTTATTTTATAAGTTCCATGTGTTTCGATTTTCATCATGGTTGGTCTATCATCCATATAAAAAAATTATATGCTTTTTAATTTATTTTATATTGTTATTTAAAAAACCAATTTAAAAAATAGGGAAAAAAAGAAGTCACAAGAACACCACACTCTTCTTCTTCCCCAACCCGTCTGGTTGCAATTCTGCCTTAAGAATCATCGATTTCCTTTTTACGAATAGTCCTAGAAACAATTGATTTTTTGATTTCTACAATCTTCAACCTTAATGGCAAACAATGATCCATAGAGAGGAGGAAACCACCAAAGACAGCGGAGCACAAGTTGCTCCGATCGTCAAGCTTGAAGAAGTCGATGTTAATACTGTGTAAGAAGACAATGATGCTATTCTCAATCTGTAGTATATCCTTCTTGATATGGTCTTATTTTGCTTTGTTGTTTATTATATGGTTATGATATTAACCTTTAATTTTTTCTACTTTTTAGTAAAGTCAATTTATATTGGTTTGATAACGATGGAAGACAGTGGAAAGAAAGAGGTGT
The DNA here is from genome assembly GCF_002870075.4 of Lactuca sativa. Lineage (NCBI taxonomy): Eukaryota > Viridiplantae > Streptophyta > Magnoliopsida > Asterales > Asteraceae > Lactuca > Lactuca sativa. The sequence continues at coordinate 199,189,909 of NC_056631.2, read as the reverse complement.
CGATTCACATATGTTATGTTGTATAGTTGTACCTACATGATTGTTCAAGCACATGATGGAAACAATAAGTCATGTGGTATGCGATTTTCGGTGACACAACTTCCCAAGCCTCTTACTCCCTGAGTTTGCTACTACGGAGCAGGCCCGGATGACTCGGTACTTGAGCATGCTCAAGACGGATATTCGACAATTTGTGTCTACCTAGCGATACAGTACTCTCACTGAGCTTCATGATTCCATAAGGAGGTGTGAGATTAAGATAGAGACCCAGACGAGGGAGCAATGTCAGGCTTAGATTAAATCCTAGCCTGTGGCAAAGCGGTTCAAGCCTGCTGATTCTCAATCTAGAGGACAAAGGGGCCGTACTTGTGGCAAGTGCAGAAAGGTTAGTGAGGGTGGTTGTCGATATTCTTCTAGGTGCCATAAATGTGGAAAGGATGGGCATTATGTGAAGGACAGTTGCCAGCAGGCTCCGTCACCGATTTCCTGGATTAGATAGCATTGTGAGCAGGCGGGCCATGTGAAGGCCCAATGTCCCTTGCTTTCTGCCAAACCGGTGCAGACACCGACTACTTCTACTTCGAGAATCACAGATAGACGACATGGCAGGACGGAGCCCCCAAGGGCTCGAGGTCATGCGTTCCAGCTCACAACAAAGGAGGCCAAGGCGGCGTCAAACATCGTTACTAGTATGTTCTCATTTATTATTCCGTCAGATTATTTTATAGTATGCTTATGTTTATGATTCTGCTAGGTACCTTCTTAGTAAAACCCTTGCCTGCTCTTGTGCTTTTTGACTCGGATGTGAGTCGGTCTTTTGAGTCTCAGTCTTTCGGGAGGAGTTTTGATATGATTCTTAGAGATTTGGAGTGTCCGTTGAGGTCTCTATCACCAACGAACACAGGGTTTCAGCATCAAGTGTTTTTTGAGGTTATATTTTGGAGATTTTCAGGGTCCCCTTTACCCAATTGACTTGATCCGTATTCCCATGGGGATATGTGCGTGATAGTAAGGATGAACTAGTTGAACAGGTTCTAGAAATAATAAAATAGATCGATAGATTCTATAAACAACAATGTGAATCAAATAAAAAGAACAATGATCAAAATAGTGCCGAATGCTTAGATTATCAAAGCTCTATAAGAGTTCAACGAGAACTTCTCTGTGAGAGTTAGGTAGGGCAATACTTTGTATAACCCTAATTGTTACATGCATGCAATATATAGGCTCGACGGATAAGCACGAAACAGAGAATGGACAGGCCTATCTCAACAATAAATAACCTATACAATATACATTTGACACGATACTAATAAGCCCAACAATTTCCTCCTTTGTGTCAAATAAGGAAGGAGAATCTTCATGGTTATCTCTTCTCAACCTTGAACTGCCGCGTCATTAGATTCAGAAGGGTGTTTTCTGATTACAAGATACCTCTTGATCATATCAGTAAAACATTTCAGATTAGTAGCATCGTTGGCTTTTCATGCTTCAGTTAGACCCATAATGTTGTTTAGAGCAGCGGTTGAATATAATTGTTTGTCAAGTAAGAAAAACATGCTCTTTTGAACATTTTTACCTTCTTTTCGCCGACACACCACACTCCACTTTTCTTTCCTGATTTTACCTAGCTTCAGCTTTCGGATGTCCGTCGGTTGTTCTTCATGTTTCACAACTGGCCTTTTCTTCAAAACAGATGCTATTTCTATATCCATTTGTGCAACTTCATGAATATAGAAAATAAGCATTCTCTTCAAATGAGCAATAATTGATTCATATTTCTACTCATCCTTAGACAAATCAGATGTAACAACCCCAAAATCCAAGGTAAAAATTCCATTTTTATTATAATCAAAGCACTATTGTAACTTAGTTCTAAACATTAGAAACATTTCAAATAAAACAATTATTAGAGTCCTATCCTTAAGATCACATATTGCGGAAAACATGGGTGTATGCGTTGCGACCGTCCCGAGCTCTTTCATTTGAAAAATGGAGTACCTGAAACATAAACTGAAAACTCTAAGCATAAAGCTTAGTGAGTTCCCCAAATACCACATACCATACATGTCATACATAACCGTGATCCATACATAACATTCATATACCACAATCAATAAAGGTGATATGTGTCATGCATAGTCTTGCCATTATGCCACGAGCCGTCTTGTGGTCTTTCTTGCCAATCTAGGGGCCACAACCCTGGGTCATACAGACTAGTGCTAGGAGCCACCTCCGGGTCTTCCATGAAAGCATCACAAAGACAACTAGCATACAATCTACACTACTTAACTAATTAACTGCTAGAGTTCAGACTATGGTCTTGCATACATTGTGCCAGGAGTCGCCTCCTGGTCTTTCATACATAATGGCAAGAGTTAATCCCCAGGTCTTCCTACAGTGCATAAACCAAATGGGTCGGCATTGGTACCTTCGACCCATAGGACAATGAGGAGACTCACCTCGAATGCTGAAGCTTACTAAAAGAAATCCCTAGCTGCTGTCCAGATGACATCTCCGATCTAACATATCAAAATAACACCCAATTAGCAATTGGGTTCCATTCTTAGGCACACCATCCATACTTGGGGTAAAATGACCATTTTACCCCTGACCCCAACATGAACCAAAACTGAGGCCCAAATCCAATAATTAAGAAGGCCCCAACCCACTAATGGCCAAATTTTCCAAATTGGGCCCAATCCCATATGGGCCTTATCCTAAGCCCATATTTTCCTTAATTACAATTCAGATACCACAAACACCCCTTGAGACAAACTAGGTCAAAGACATAAGTCAAAAGTCAAAGTCAGAAGCCCAAGTTAACCCAACTCGCCGAGTTCACCCTAAAAACTCGCTGAGTTCATCAGGAACCAAACATCTTAATCTATTAAGCCGACAAAATTGAAACTAACATCTTCCCCACTCAGATGTTAACTGAAAAAAGCGTCTAGAAGGATAAAGTTTCCAAATTTACCCCTAGGGACCAACCAAGTGGGCTTAAAACCCAAATCCTAGGCTTAAATGGTTAAGGGCTTAATCAATAAACAATAAACCACCAAGACAAATCCCCAAAATATAGATCTGGTCCATTAAAATTGCATGGTCACATAAAGCTTCCAACTTTACACTCATGCATGGCTAGGAGAGGCTCAAAAGCTCATAAGAGACTAAAAGAAGAGCTTAATAGATGCATGAAGCCCTTAAGACCATAAAGTTGGCACCTTTATGCCAAAAGAACTCATGAAGGTCATAGATCTGAAAGAATAAACACTTGGGACTTCTGCTTCCCCAACAATCACCCAACCATGGCTAAAAGCATGTAATTTAACCAAATAAGAGATCTAATCAAATAACAAGAAATTTTAGAACTTTATACCTAAGATGTGTTGGAAATGAAACATAGAATCAAGATCTGAAAGCTCCTACTTGAACGACCACCTTGCACCAAGATTTTCTTCCATTCAATGAGCTTCCAACATACCAAAACACACCCAAAATGAGCTCACAACACTCAAGGAGGCTCTAGGGTTTTGAGATTAGGGTTAGGGGCTATGGAGGCTAGAAATGAGGCCACCACCTGGAACTTAGGGTGTTTAAATAGGGTGCAAAACCCAAAAATTAGGGTTTCTCAAACAACGTCCAACTCGTTGAGTTTCCTTCACCAACCCGACGAGTTAGTCCTCAAAAACACGCATCCCAAAAGCTTGCAACACGTCAGGTTCATGCCATAAACTTGATGAGTTGGCCCCTAAAAAGGGAATTTATTTCTATAATTGACCTTCTAGAGTTCGGATGTTACAACTCCCCCCCCCCCACTTAAATTAGATTTCGTCCTCGAAATCACTTCTTATTAACACTCATATCAAAACAACCAACCTGATGATCATAATAGAAAATTTTGCGCACAAATTAATCTTCCCTAGACAGATGAAACCCCAAACTGAAACTTCTATTCGCCAACAATCAAACCTTCAGCCTCTGCAACCACTTCTACTTTTCTAAGTCCTGAAATCTATCTTGGTCTGACTCCCCGACAGACCGCCCACGCTAAAAAAACTCCATGAAAAATGCTCAATGAATAACAGATCAATCATAACACTTCCAACTCTAAACATAAAAGAGCCTATCCAGAACTACTGAAACCATCCTTAGAATAGTTCTGCAAGCCCGATGAAGAACAAAACTATAATTCCTTGAATAAGGCCAATCTTATCTCATCTGAATTCCAAAACTTAAAGTCTCAATGGTGTGACTCCGTGTCAGATCTCCCATACTGAACCGCCACCATGCCAACCTCATAGAGCTTCGTACCACAAAATGCTTCCAATCCCCGATCACATCACTGCTTCCATGGAAACAATCCCATTAACCAAATACTGCTACAAGACACTTATACTCGATAGAAGGTTAAGATAATCCTTCAAGTAGAAGATTCATCCCTACAATGGTTAGACTTAGACGAGAACTGCGCAACAGGGTCAAATCAATTACTATTAGATTATTTAATCCCACTCTGAGTGACTTAACATTCGCCTAATCAACCCTTTACTTCACACATACATGACACCGAAAACACTAATACTGCCCGAATCACTAATACTTCCCGAAACACTGATAATACTTTCCAAAATCCACCGAGACCTCCCTGGTCCCAACTCGTCTGCCAATTATCCGAAATAAAGGGTTCCAACCCGGTTGCTGAGCCAAAAGACTCCCACATAGTCACCCCTTGTGACTTCCGAAAGAAAGCCTCATTGGCAATGACTTCTCAGACATCTCGTCCTTAACCCAATACTAGGTTGAAAGCTACGGAACATCTTTAGTCTTACATCATACCCGATCTCCCACGACCTACCATATCCTACTTCCGAACATGCTACAGCCCTCCCACAAATTTGTGAACTGACCCACCCTGGCCTACATCATCTGAAGAAAATCGTGAGCAAATAACAATTTGCCACACCCTCACCGTTGTACAGGGACCAGTGAATGTTGTGGGCCACCCCACAGTGTTACAACACTCCTACTCTATCTGCGAACTCATGAATTCTACGGGCCACCACGTAGTCTTACAATACTTCCACCTTACTACAATTGTCGCCCAAAACCTTACCACTAATTTATCAATTTGAAAACATCCAGTGTCGAGCACGCACTTGAACCAACACCTGATCTGAACTCGATCCATGATGGGAACCCCGACCTGGGTTCCCCCAAAGCCTGCCACCAAACATCAAGAAGATTCGAACCCAATGTTGGGGAGTTTTCTGACACCCAACTCACATAATCCTCAATCCAGACAACCACTTGGGCCGCCTTGCCCCAATGGGGATGCGAAACTCCTCCAAGTTTCAAGACCGCTCCTGTTTCTGAATTCTTGGACAATTCTCCCCCACTTTGAATTGACTAAATTCTCAAAGCACACAAGAGTTGAAGGATTCCCAATCCTTCATACTTTCTAATAGTCGATCCACGGATAACCAACACTTACCCTTTCTAGTGATCCATTACTAGACGTTTCAAAAGACCGCACAAACCCCTGAAGACTTGTTGAACACTTCCCGAATCTCTGCAACACTGATAATTCCATATACATATAATGATATCCCACTCAAATCTTGAAGTTCAAAGGACGGATGCTCCAACTAAAGGTTTAGCAACAAACCACTTCTTTCAGCACCTCTAAAAACCAATACAGGCATAATGGCTAAAACCACTAGATTATGGCGATACTGGACAACTAAACCGCTGAATTCTGACCATAAACCTTCCACACAATGTCCCTGCCCTTAAACTGATCATGTCCATCAGTGATCCTCAAAGTAGCCCGAGCGGGTGCACTCTTTACTCCTCCCGAAAATATCGGACAGTCAGCCTTCTTAAGGTCCACCTGATCGCAATGAAAACATAATTGGTTTGCTCCTTGAGGAGAATCCCTGCTGATGTGACCAACCCTACCATATTTGTAGCAACCCAAACCCCTGGAATGGCAAACTCCATCGTGCAGTTTCCTGCACGTG